>NC_091551.1:48401885-48406885 GCF_042767895.1 Penaeus vannamei | reverse complement strand
GTTAGAGAGAGACAGACAGACAGACAGACACAGAATTAGAGAAAGACACTGAGAGAAAAAAAGCAAAAACAAAAAGAAAAAAAAAGGAACAAAAAATCATAATTCACTTTATCCCAAAGGAGGTTAAAAGGTGCCTAAAGATCCCACATTAAAATTCAAGCTTCAACCTTAAAAGACGAAACGCTACCTCGCTTTGGAAACACGAGGCTGAAACCTTATATAGCCTCGCACAAAGGGGTAGGAAGGGTTGCCATATTTCCTCAACTCATTTTAATTTCCTCTTTTTTCAGTAGTTTTGACTTATTTTTCATTATTTTTCTTTCTAATTTTTATTGTTTTTTTCTTTCTTTCTTTTCAAGAGTTTTGATGTAATTTTCATTTTCTTCTGAGGGAGAGATAGAACGACAGGGAAAGAGAGAGAGAAGGAGAAAGAGAGAGAATGAGAGAGAGAGAGAGAGAGAGAGAGAGAGAGAGAGAGAGAGAGAGAGAGAGAGATTTAAACAGATAGGATTATGAGACTTTTTTTTTCAGTTTCATCTCTCTTTAATTTAATCTGCATTTCTTCTCTCATCTCTCTCTCTCTCTCTCTCTCTCTCCCTCTCTTTCTCTCTCTCTCCCTCACTCCCTTCCTCCCTCTCTCTCTCTCTCTCTCCCTCCTTCCTCCCTTCTTCATTCCCTCCCCCTCCCCTTCCGTCCTACCCCTCCCTCCTTCCCTCCTCACTTCCTTCTCTCCCTCTCTTCCTCTCCCTACCCCATTTTTCTCTTCTTCATTTCCCTTGGCATTTCTCTTCAGCTTGTCTTCGTAACTTCTCAAGGGAATTAGCATTAGACGGAGAGCGAGAGTTCCAAGAATTCTCAGCCAACACACAAAAGCCACGTTAATTCCTTTCAAAATTGAAAGCTATATGCTATTTCTTTCTCTCTTTTTCATTTACATTTCGTCCGTGAAGCGAAGAAATAAATAAAAGCCTCTTATATATTTTATTTTTATTGCGTTAGATAATGTCAATCCGGGTTTTAATTTTGATATAAGATGATTATTATATTTGAGTATTAATAAGGGAAATTGTTCCCCGCCCTCTGTCTCACTTATTTCGTCCTGTATAAAAGCTCTACGTAAAAAAAGAAAATGAAAGAAGATTAACCTTGGCTCAAGATAGAAGCAAAATCTAAAAAGTTGTACGTTTTCAGAATGTAGAATGTGTGTGTGTGAGAGAGAGAGAGAGAGAGAGAGATAGATAGATAGATAGAGAGAGAGAGAGAGAGAGAGAGAGAGAGAGAGAGAGAGAGAGAGAGAGAGAGAGAGAGACAGACAGACAGGCAGACAGACAGACACATACCTACACACATACTTACAGATAGAAAGAGAGTGTGTGTTTGTGTGTAAAGAGAGAGAAACAGACAGACAGAAATACAGACACATACTTACACACACACAGATAGAAAGAGAGAGAGAGCAGAGTATGTGTGTGGAGAGAGAATAAGAAAGAGAGAGAGAGAGAGAGAGAGAGAGAGAGAGAGAGAGAGAGAGAGAGAGAGAGAGAGAGAGAGAGAGAGAGAGAGAGAGAGAGAGAGAATAAGAGAAAGAGAGAGAAAACAGAACAGACAGAGATGTAAACACATGTAGCATCACACACGTATATTCTGCAGATAGAAAGAGAGAGAGTGTGTGCGTGGAGAGAGAATAAGAAAAAGAGAGTGAGAGAGAGAGAGAAAGAGAGGGAGAGAGAGAGAGAGAGAGAGAGAGAGAGAGAGAGAGAGAGAGAGAGAGAGAGAGAGAGAGAGAGAGAGAGAGAGAGAGAGAGAGAGAGAGAGAGAATGAAAGAAAGAAAGAAAGAGAGAGAGAAAGAAAGAGAGAGAGAGGGAGAGACAGAGAGAGAGAGAGAGAGTACGAATTCATGCACACGAGTACTTTGAAGAAAAGAAAGAGATGTTACAGATAAATACAAAGGTACACAAACCCACACGTGAATGCAGCACACTATACGTAAATGTGTGGGGACCGCATGTGTAAACCATCTCTGTTTATGCTTGTTAAGTTTGTGTTTATTTTGTGAGCGAAGAACTGAAGACAGGAGTGGGGGGGGGGATGGGAGGGGTATATCACCTACCCCAGGATCGTGTTTCAGAATACATCAGTGTAGTGGTTGCCATAGTCATAGAGCACCACACAGTACAGGAAAACATGGCCTTGCATATGCTAGGATCCCAGGCCAGAGAAATATCACATGGTGTAGATTAGGTCTCATATACATATCCTTGCTACTCTAATCTTAGGAGGGGGGGGGGGTCTGGATGCTGTGATGTAGGGAGAGCATTGTGGCTGTGTGATTAGGATTTTCTTTTTTTTTTTTTTTTTTTTTGTATGTATGTATGTACTTTATCTTGTGGGTTTCTAGCTGTGATGGGTGTGAGGGATATGACAAAATTGTATTCCTTTTTAAATTGTTTAGATTTGTATACATACATATATATATATATATCTATGTATATATATATATATATATATATATATATATATATATATATATATTTAAATATATATAATATATATATATATATATATATATATATATATATATATATATATATATATATATATATACATATATATATATATATCTGTATGTATGTACATACATATATATATATATATATATATATATATATATATATATATATATATATATATATATATATATATATATATATGTATATGTACATGTATATATATATATATATATATATATATACATATATATATATATATATATATATATATATATATAAATATATATGTATATATATATATATATATATATATATATATATGTTTATTTTATTATTATTATCTTTTTTTTCTTATCTATTTTTTTTATTATATTTATTTATTATTTTTTTTTTGGATACTGTAGTTGGTTTGTATATTTTCGTTTATCCAAGTTCACTTTCCAGTATACGGTGAATTTCTTTCCTTTTCGAAATCATTAGTTATTTTTTAAAGTCTTTCAAAGTCTTTTTTCACCTCCCTGTCTAAACGTTATAAAGTTGTTGGAAATGCAGACGGAAATTATTTTTTTTCGTAATGAAATATGAAAAAATAACGATAATTTTTCATGTTCTTCGTGATCCTGTCATTATTCTAATCAAAATATGATAGAAGGGAAATAATTGTAATTAATGATGATGATCACAATTATAATATTATATTTCATCGTTTTTGTGCATTGATTTCCCATTATATATATGCGGTTAAGGAACATAGGCGGTTTAACATGAAGGAAGTATTGAACAGTGACAGAAATAAATCAAAATATTTTCAAAAAAGCAAAAAAAGGGAAAAAAAAATACATTCTCCATTTCATGCTTTTTTGCTTCTATAAGTTTTGTTGTTTTATTTTACCATTTATAATGCCTTTTTTTTCTTTCTTTCTTTCTTTCTTTCTTTCTTTCTTTACCGTGACAGGGAGTTTATTCTAATGACAAGGAAATGATGTCATATCCCAAGAATTAGATTAATGAATAAGAAAAAACGGAAATAAAAGAAATGAATAACTCATAATGAAAATAAAAGAGGGAATGTTTATCATCTGGCTTACATAACAGTGAATAAAAGAACGAATTGATAAATAGATAAAAGATCTTTGATTAACTAAATAACGCAGACGAAATAAAATAAATGATATGATAAACGATAAAGCATGAAAAAAAATAAAATCATCATAGTAATAAAGATAAGTGAAAAGAAATACAGAGAATCTATTTTGAAACACAATTCACTAAGAAAATTTCTATATTGCACAATCATTATATCTCGTAAAAAAAAAAAAAGTCTATAAGAATTATTTACATATACGTCCATGTCTGACTTATTTCTATATCTTTCATGGACGAAAATATATGAACTTTACATTTTTTTTTTTTTTAATTCCATATATCTAGTATTTCCTGTGAACATTACATGAAATATTTTTTTTATATATATTCCGTACATCTAATATTTCCATGTATCTTATTTTTCTATTTATAAATTCATAATCTTTTTAGAGTACTGTATCATATAAATTTTGAATTAAAGAACGCTGTTATATTTAATTCTTTGGTGAAGGAAAAGTTATATTATTTTCTGATTGGAAAAAAAGTGAGATTTAAAAGTCGTTAAAATAATTGAATGGAGTGTGGATGGTGTGAGCGGGAGGGGATGGGGGTGGGGGTGGGGGGGGAGATCTAGAGGAGGGAGGGAGAAGAGAGAATATCGGAAGGGGGGAGGGGTCGAGGATTTTTTTTTTCTTCTTTTTCTCTCTTTTCCTTATTTTTCTCTGTCATTTTCTCTCTTTCTCCTTTCATTTTCTCTAGTCTCTCTTTGCTTTCTCTCTGTCTCTGCTCGCTGCTCATTCTCTTTCTTTCCTTCTCTCTCTCTCTCTCTCTCTCTCTTCTCTCTCTCTCTCTCTCTCTCTCTCTCTCTCTCTCTCTCTCTCTCTCTCTCTCTCTTCTTTCTTCTGTCTGTCTGTCTGTTGCTCTCTCTCTCTCTCTCTCTCTCTCTCTCTCTCTCTCTCTCTCTCTCTCTCTCTCTCTCTCTCTCTCTCTCTCTCTTTCTCTCTCTCACTCACTAACTCACTCTCTCCTTATTTCTCCATAGAAGAAAGACAAATATATTACAGATTAAAAAGGTTTATATGTTAACATAAAACTTAAAACAAGTTACACAGAACATGTAATAATAGTAAAATCCTTAATATAAAGCCATATAAAAAGGCAACAGAAACGACAACATATTAACAAAATAATTATTTAATATAACACAAGAATAGAACTCTGTTAATAAGTAACAGAGATCTTAGACGCCTGTTTGATTCTGTTTTTAATAATCTATCATCAATGTTTACGCTTTTAATGTTATTGATCCATCGGTCACACTTTATGAAGCGCTTAGAATAAGTATATTGATGAATGTGATTTGGTGTGAGAAGAAAAAACAATATAATTCATTGAAACAAAGG
>NC_091551.1:48394385-48396885 GCF_042767895.1 Penaeus vannamei | reverse complement strand
TAAAAATATACATAGAGATAGATAGATGAAAATATAGATAGAGATAGATAGATAAAATATAGATAGAGATAGACAGACAAAGATATAGATAGAGATAGATAAAAACATAGAGATAGATAGATAGAAATATAGATAGAGATAGATAGATAAAGATATAGATAGAGATAGATAAAAATATAGATATAGATAGATAGATAAAGATATAGATAGAGATAGATAGATAAAAATATATATAGAGATAAATAGATAAGATATAGATAAAGATAGATAGATAAAAATATAGATAGAGATTGATAGATAAAAATATAGATAGAGATAAATAGATAAATATATAGATAGAGATAGATAGATAAAAATATAGATAAAGATAGACAGATGAAAATATAGACAGAGATAAATAGATAAAAATATAGATAAAGATAGATAAATAAAAATATAGATAGAGATAAATAGATAAAAATATCGATAGAGATAGATAGATAAAAATATATTGAAAGAGATAGATAGATAAAAATATAGATAGAGATAGATAAAAATATAGATAGATATAGATAAAAATATAGATAGAAATAGATAGATAAAAATATAGATAGAGATAGATAGATAGATAAATGAATAAAGGATAATAAAATACGATAGAAACACATTGTTACACTGAACAAAATTATCCAATTATCAAATAGGTTATTAAGAAAAAATAAAGAACAAAATATATTTTTAATGGATGTTGAATATTTAGATAATTTCACACCTAATTCAATTTTCATTACGTTAGGAAGGACACCACAAATGAATTAAAATACCAGGCATTTGACACTTGGTTTTATGTTATCAATACCAGGTATGAAAAGGGATTTAGTCTTATTTTTTTTAATTGCATGTATATAAAAGGATATGAAAATAAAAGGTCCTTATAATAAAGAAGAAATAATAAGAAGAAGATAAAACAGTATATAGTGTAAACATTAATTTAGCATTATTCATCTTAAGAGAGACAAACGGAAAATGAAATAAAACATGAATAGATAAAAATAAAGAACGAGAAGTATATAAAAAGTACATAAAAGAAAACATATAGTAAAGATAAAGAACGAGAAGCAAATAAAAATAGAAAAAAAATATATAGATTAACTCAAAAGTCGCGAAAAAAAAGTCGAGAAGACACAAGCAATAATATCCAGATGTTTACACAGCATCTCCTGAGTGCTAGAATGTCTTAGCGCCAGATATGAGAAGACAAATATGGGAAGAGTAGTAGGGAAGGAGAGGAAGAGGAAGAGGAGAGGAAGGAGGGATGAAAGGGTGAGAAGGAAAAGGTGAGGAGGATGAAAGTTGGAGACGGAGGGAGGGAGAGGGAGGGAGGGAGGGAGGGAGGGAGGGAGAGAGGGAGAGAGGGAGAGAGGGAGAGTGGGAGAGAGGGAGAGAGTGGAGAGAGGGAGAGAGAGAGAGGGGGAGAGAGAGAGAGAGAGAGAGAGAGAGAGAGAGAGAGAGAGAGAGAGAGAGAGAGAGAGAGAGAGAGAGAGAGAGAGAGAGAGAGAGAGAGAGAGAGAGAGAGAAAGAGAGAGAGAGAGAGAGAGAGAGAGAGAGAGAGAGAGAGAGAGAGAGAGAGAAGAGAGAGAAGAGAGAACACACACACACACACACACACACACACACACACATAAATATATATATACATATCTATGTGTGGGAGAGGGGAAACACAAAAATAAGAGAAATATACTAACAGAGACGGAAAAAGAACCAGAAAGAGATGGAGAAAGAGAAAATGAAAACAAAAGAAAATACAAGTATAACCATACAACAAAATGCAATAATGATAACAACAGCACAAGCAACAACAATCAAACAGCGCAGACAACATACGAAACACATCATCGCAAACAACAATATGAATAAACTTCAAACAACAATATAAACAACACATTCAACAACACAAACAACATGGAAAATAACAGAAACAACAACACAAAAGACAACACATTTAACAACACAAACAACATGGAAAATAACAGAAACAACACAAAAGACAAAACATTCAACAACACAAACAACATGGAAAATAACAGAAACAACAACACAAAAGACAACACATTCAACAACATAAACAACACCGAAAATAACACAAAAAATTCAGGTAGCAGGACAAACAACAAAACAAACACCAAAATAAAATACAACACTAAAAAACAACACAAACAACAAAGCAGACAACAGCACGCGATACACATCTTTCCACTCACCTTTCCACCTCGCATGATACCTTCCAATGGTCATGAGCGACACTGTGTCAAATGTCTAGTCACAATAAGCATAAACCTCCCCAACCCCTAACCCCTCCTTCCTCTTTCCCTTCTCTCTCTCCTCTAGCCTCTTCTCTTTTCCCTTGACCATCTGTCTTCCCTTTCCTCCTCTCTCCTTCTCCTCCCTCTCCTCCTTCCTTTTGACCACCATTCGGAACCATTACCATGATGAGTCACCAAAAAATCTATAACACAAA
>NC_091551.1:48388394-48393885 GCF_042767895.1 Penaeus vannamei | reverse complement strand
TGCATAAAAGATGTATAAAAAGGAAACTAATGAACAGCCTGTGTTCACGACACGTAGCAAAACAACATAATTTGCAAAGCCAAGGGAAAAAAAATCTTCGAGTGACCCAAGTGACAGATGGCCCTCCTTGACACCGCCTGGCACAAGACGGCCCTCGGGAATGCATTTAGTCCAAGAGGCTGTCATGTGCCAAACCCGAACGTCTTAGACAGCTTCTCTAAACACGCGGAAAGACCATTACTATTGGGTATTTGTCTGTCTCCTGTCGGCGGCGGGGTGTTCATTAGGCGCAGAGATCTGTTTCAGCTGCAGGAGCTGTCCCTCAGCTGTCACCCCTGGCTGCTGTTGCTCATGTGCTCATACCGCTGGCACGTCACTTGGTATGATGCGTATATTAGACTGTAGCTCGCGGTGTGTGTGTGTATTCTGTATATATACATACGTACATGCATTCACACGTACACACACACACATACACACACACACACACACACACACACACACACACACACACACACACACACACACACACACACACACACACACACACACACACACACACACACACACACAAACACAAACACACACATTTACATACATATATATATACATACTTCCCTATGCATGTATCTTAATACACATACCATCTTTTAGCAAAATCAAAACAGAATATACCCAATAATCACCTACTTACCTGTGTAACTGCCCTAGATTACCCAGTTTTGCAGTGAACAGCCCCAACCCACACTGCTGCAATGGCTAAGACATATCCCACCATCGAAGACACTATACATACACTGCCGGTTTGTTAGCATTGTGCGAGGCCCGACCCAAAGAATATTCGTATACTTGACATGCATAAATAAAGACGAAAATGCATATCTATCAGTCTAGACGTGCTTATCAACCGGGCAAATAGATAGTTAAATGTATATTTATCAGTCTAGACGTGCATATCAACCGGGCAAATAGATAGTTAAATGTACATCTATCAGTCTAGACGTGCATATCAACCGGGCAAATAGATAGTCAAATGTATATCTATCAGATGTATAGACGGATATGCCCTTATTTCTGCGTCTGTATTTATGAAAATTTATTGGGTCGGGCCTGGCATAATTTTAACAGATTGGCCGACAGTTAACATTCGGTATTGCGTCTCCCGGTTTACATACGAATTATTAAGGTTTAAATCCACGTGGCATAGGGAACAGGAAGGTCTTGATTACCCGTCGTTGCGAGGTTGATGTGCAGTTCATATTCGTTGCAGAAGGGGTTTCAATCATCCTCTTGCTTTGGCTGAGTCATCTAGAGTAAAGGTGCTGAGATGTTGGCGTTCGTCTTCAGTGGTTTTCTTTGTCTATTTTTGTTTGTCTATTTCTCATTTGGATTTTCTCAACCTCTGTCTTTCTGTCTCTGTCTGTTTGTTTGAATGTCTGCCTGTCTCTTTCTTTCTCTCATATATATGTGTGTGTGTGTATATGTATACATACATACATACACACACACACATGTGTGTGCATGAGAGGCAGAAAGTGGAAGAGGGAGAGAGAACTAGAGAGAGAGAGACAATTAGTAATTTCCATATGATACGATATATTTCCTTCCCATTATTTTCTTCAACAATTTGATCAACAATTTAGAAAGAAGGAGAAGAAACGAGAGAGAGAAAGAGAAAGAAAAAAAGAAATCCGACAATTAGGTAATCCGAGAGAACAGACAAAGAAAGAGACAGAGAGAGAGAAGAATTTAAAAAAAAAGAGTCAGACGATAATAATTTGATAAGGAAATAAATATATTAAGCAGCAGAATAAGGAGAAATCACAACAGCGTATTTGTCAAGTAATTTACTGCTTTTCCCAACATATATGAAGATGCATGAGGCTGGAACGTTACAGGGTTTGGCAATCTGCGTCGTGAGAATAATGAAATAAAGAAGAAGAAAGAGAAAAGAGAAGAAGGAGGAAGAGCAAAATGAAGGAAGATTTATATGTGTGTGTGTGTGTGAGTGTGTATCTACAAACACACAAACACACACTTATATATATATATATATATATACATATATATATATATATATATATATATATATATATATATATGTGTGTGTGTGTGTGTGTGTGTGTGTGTGTGTGTGTGTGTGTGTGTGTGTGTTTGTGTGTGTTTACGACATGTACAAATAAACGTGTACGTACATCAGAAATGCTAAGCAGACATACATATACCTGTACATCGTCTATCTCTCTTTCATTCTCTCTCTCACGCACACATACACATCTATTTACAAACACATTTACACATGCAGAGAAACGCACATGCATACAAACAGTCACAGACACATATATAAACACGTGTTACTTGCATTACGTTATTCAATCATTGTTATTAACCTCTTTCTTTCTCTCTCTCTCTCTCTTTCCTTCTTTCTTTCTTTCTTCTTTCTTTCTTTCTTTCTTTCTTTCTTTCTTTCTTTCTTTCTCTCTCTCTCTCTCTCTCTCTCTCTCTCTCTCTCTCTCTCTCTCTCTCTCTCTCTCTCTCTCTCTCTCTCTCTCTATCTATCTATCTCTATCTCTCTCGGTTTCTATATCTCGATTTCTCCCTCCGTCCCGCCCCCTCTCCTCTCTCTATATATATGTGTATATGTACATATTTATACATACATACATACATACATACATATATATATATATATATATATATATATATATATATATATATATATATATATATACATATATATGTATGTATCTATGTATATATATATATATATATATATATATATATATATATATATATATATATATATATATATATATATATATATATATACATAAGAAGAGAGAGTGAATATCGATAAAAAATATATTGTCCCTTATCAAACTCAAAATTAATTTCGTTCACATCAGGTGTAAGTTATCTTTCTTAAGCAGTTGACTGGCTCTGTCTTCAATTTAGTTTTGATTATAATGTTCAAAACTTTGTCTTTCGTGAATCAGATGATAACGACACGACGAGACAGGATAGACCTTCAATTAAAAGATTTAATTCACTTTAAAAAAATGGTTTAATCTAATGTTATTGATTTAATCTTATTCACTTGAAAGATTGGGTTTAATCTGATTCTGTAAACGCTAAAAGAAGTATAGCGTTTGTTTTCTGATATTTTGCGAATTGTACAGTAAGGAACATTTGGCAACACTGGATGTAAGTACGTGGCATATATGCATCTGGAAATTAAGTAACGGTTTCAGTTTTTTGTATTTGATGTTAAATCAATGCTTTTTATAACATTAGGACAGTAGGCTTATCCTTTATTTTTGCTATGGAAATTTCTAATATTACAGTCTTGATATCTTGCTTGAAATGGAATTATATGTTTATAAACAAGACGTAACGTTAGGAGGGAGGACGCCATGCCTTTTGCCAAGGAACCAGAACCAGGGATCTGTTAATTTTAAATGCTATATTTGCGAAGGCGTAATACTGACAGCACTTAGAAATATCACGATTTAGTTTATTGACCGTTTGGAATTTCTTTGAAGAGGTGCCCATTGCCGTAGAAAATATGGAAGGATATGTCTTGGTGAGTTAGATTTCACATGTTTTTGATCCTATTATTTTGTCAGGATATTACAAATATGTTAATAATGTGCTGTGAAAATGATATTGTTAAAGAGAATAAGGCTATTGTTGGTAAACTTTGAGAGGCGGAGGTAATATAGAAAATTACCAACTTTGATTATCGTGTGAAAATTCAGCGTTATGTTGTATTGAAAAATGATTTAAGGAAATATTGTCTGATTGTTACAGATACAAGTTAACCTGTACTGGAAGCTGTGAATATATAATATTAATTAAGACAGCTGCAACAGGGAGTTTCAAATATTCCTAAAGACTATTGGAAGGGCAGTAAGGGCGCCTACAGATTCAAACCATTAACAGATTTAATTAAGTTTAAACAATTAGTAGGTTTGAGAAAGTTTAAACACGACAGATTTCATTAAGTTTAAACACTTGACAGATTTGATCGTTTGAACATTTGATAGATTTGATTTTCAAACAATTAATAGATTTAATTGTTTAAACAATTAATCGATTTAATTAAGTTTAAGCAATTAATAGATTTAATTAAGTTTAAACAATTAATAGATTTAATTAAGTTTAAACAATTAATATATTTGATTAAGTTTAAACAACTAATAGATTTAATTAATTTTAAACAATAGATTTAATTAAGTTTAAACAATTAATAGATTTAATTAAGTTTAAACAATAGATTTAATTAATGTTTTGTCTACTATATCGTGTTTCGAAAAGTGGATGAAGGGATCACGTGTTAAATTAGATTCTGTGCTTCCGTACTGTGTGTCCTGAATATTGGCGTTGGTATAACATCAAAATTATGATTGCAAGAAATTGTGTGTCTGTGAGGGAAGGGATGATAAAGAGAGAGAGAGAAAGGAAGAGAGAGAGAGAGGGGGGGGAGAGAAAGAGAGAGAGAGAGGGGAGAGAGAAAGAGAGAGAGAGGGGGGAGAGAAAGGAAGAGAGAGAGAGAAAGGAAGAGAGAGACAGACAGACAGACAGACAGAGAAAGGAAGAGAGAGAGAGACAGACAGACAGAGAAAGGAAGAGAGAGAGAGACAAACAGACAGACAGAGAAAGGAAGAGAGAGAGAGACAGGCAATGATTATTCTCGCCCGAAAACTGCAGGTGGCAACCAACCAAAACACAAGTGAAATTGCGCTACGTTGACCACTTAGCCCTTAGTAATAAAGCAAAAGGTTTGTTTTGGAATTAAAGGGTAGATACGAATCTGGAAACACTTGTAAACATTTCATATATTCTTTTGTATATATATATATATATATATATATATATATATATATATATATATATATATATATATATATATATTTATATTTATATACATATATATATATATACATATATATATATATACATATATATATATATATATATATATATATATATATATATTATATATATATATATATATTTACAATTTATATATATATACATATATATATATATTTACATTTATATATATATATATATATATATATATATATATATATATATATGTATGTATGTATATATATACATACATACATGTGTATATATATATATATATAATGTGTGTGTGTTTGTGTCTCTCTCTCTCTCTCTCTCTCTCTCTCTCTCTCTCTCTCTCTCTCTCTCTCTATATATATATATATATATATATATATATATATATATATATATATATATATATATATATATACATACATACATACATATATATATATATATATATATATACATATATATACGTATATATATATATATGCATACATATATACATATACATACATATATATATATGTATATATATATATATATATATATATATATATATATATATATATATATATGTATGTATACATATATATATATATATGTATATATGTATATGTATATATATATATAT
>NC_091551.1:48380894-48385894 GCF_042767895.1 Penaeus vannamei | reverse complement strand
TCCCTCTCTCTCTCTCTCTCTCTCTCTCTCTCTCTCTCTCTCTCTCTCTCTCTCTCTCTCTCTCTCTACTCTCTCTCTCTCTCTCTCCCTCCCTCTGTCCCTTTTCCCTTCCTTTTCTTCCTTCCCGTCCCCGCTCCACCTTTCCTCCTCCTCCCTCCTCTCCATCCCCTCTACTTCCTCCTCCTCCTCCTCCCTCCTCCCCTCCCTCCCCTTCCCTCCTCCTTCATTTCCTCCACCACCTCGCACCACCACCCTCCTCCCCTAGCCCCACCCTTCTCCTCCTTCCCCTCCTCCTTCATTTCCTCCCCACCCCCACCCCCTCCCCCTCCCCTCACCCCTCCTCCCTACCCCTCCCCCCCCCACCCCCCCTCACCCTCCTACACAGGGCCACCAAATTTACGTCCTGTAGGAAGCGTGGGGACAAAGGGAAGACAGACACCCCCCCCCCCCACCCCACCCCACCCCCACCTCCCCCCACCTCCCCCCACCCCCTCCCCACCCCCGGCTCGAGGACCACTTAACTCTGTCCTGCCCCGGGAGGATGCCTCAAGGAAGTCCTCCGCTTAAAGAGGTCCCTTGGGCGCTTCGTGTTTCTTCAGTCTCTCGTCTTCTTTTTCTTTTTCGTCTTCTTCTTTTTCTTTTTCGTCTTCTTTCTTCTTCTTCTTTTCTTTTCTTCTTCTTCTACGGTCTTTGTATTTTCTTCTTCATTTCTTTTGCTTCTTCTTCTTCTCCTTCTTCTTCTTCGTCGTCGTCGTCGTCGTCTTCTTCTTCTTCTTTGTTTTCTTCTTCTTCTTCTTCCTCTTCTTCTTTCTTCTTTTACTTTTTCTTTTTCTTCTTTTTCTTCTTCTTTCTTCTTTTTCTTTTTCTTTTTCTTCTTTTTCTTTTTCTTTTTCTTCTTCGTCTTCTTCTTCTTCTTCGTCTTCTTCTTCTTCGTCGTCGTCGTCGTCGTCGTCTTCTTCTTCTTCGTTTTCTTCTTCGTCTTCTTCTTTTACTTTTTCTTTTTCTTCTTTTTCTTTTTCTTCTTCGTCTTCTTCCTCTTCTTCTTATTTTTCTTTTTCTTTTTCTTCTTTTCTTTTTCTTTTTCTTCTTCTTCTTCTTCCTCTTCTTCGTCGTCATCGTCGTCTTTTTTCCTCTTCTTCTTCGTCGTCGTCGTCGTTGTCTTCTTCTTCTTCTTCTTCTTCTTCTCCTTCCTCTTCTTCTTCTTCTTCTTCTTCGTCTTCTTCTATCCTCTGTTTCGCTATTTGTCTCTTTATTACTTTTTTTTTTTTGTTTTTGTAATTTCATTGTGTGTTTTGTTATTTGTCTATTAGTTTCTTTTTTTGTTTGTTTGTTTTTGTAATTTCTTTGTGTTTCGCTTTTCGCGTGTTTATTTATTCTCTTTATTTGTATTTTATTCAATGGTTCATTAGTTGCCTCTTAATTTATTCATGAATCATTTGCAATTCAATTTATTCATTCTTGGCTTTCTTTTCAAGGCGACTCGGTAACAAATAGACATATTTATCATATTTATCTTTATTTTCCCTTTTCATTCAATCATCTGTTTGTATAGTATCTATCCCTTTTTTTATCTATACCCAGTATTTCTTCGTATGTATATATATATATATATATATATATATATATATATACATATATATATATATATATATATATATATATATATATATATGTATGTATGTGTATATATATATATATATATATATATATATATATATATATATATATATATATATATATATATATATATATATATATGTATATGTGTATATATATATATATATATATATATATATATATATATATATATATATATGTATATATATACATATATACATATATACATATATACATATATAGATATACATATATATATATATATATATATATATAGATACATATATACATATATGCATATATATATATATATATATATATATATATATATATATACTATATACTATATACTATATACTATATATATATAGAGAGAGAGATCTGAATTGATGCATATTAATAAGATTTAAGAGAAGATTAAATATATATATATATATATATATATATATATATATATATATATATATATATATATATATATATATATAATGTATTTATTTTCTTTTTCTTTTTTTTCTTTCTTTCTTTCTTTTTTTTCTTTTTTTTCTTTTTTTTTCCTTAAGGATTCGGAAATATCTAATCATTTCTAATATAGTTTATATTTTCTCATACACCTGTGGTTTTGTTTTAATAATTGAGAAAAAGAAATGAACTCGTCTCTTAAACCATCTTATTAATATGCATCAATTCAGATCTTTAGAGAACAACCTAATATCTTTTAAAAAGAATTTTCTACATCGATTTAACTTAATCTACTATTATCAATAAGATATGAAACCACCCGTCCATAGAATACTCGTACATCAATTCAAGAACATATTTTGTATAATAATCAGTAGACTTTGTATTATAATCCATGCATATCATGTCACAGTTGAACAGGCAATTCACGAAGTTAATTCAATCTACTCTTTTTAATAAAAGCGATGCACAAGAAAGTGGAACGTCACCTTCACAGACAATGAATACACAAACACGTAATTCATTTACTTGATTAATCTACTATTATCAAGAAAATAATAAAAGATAATGAAAAATCGCACACAAACGCGCAATTTATTTAGTTAATTAATCCACTATTATCAAGAAAAGCCATGCACAAAATGGGAGTCGTCACTTTTGTATATAAAAAAAATATATATATATATAAAAAATCGTACACAAACACATTATTAATTAGGTTTATTAATCTACTATCATCAAGAAAAGCCATGCACAAAATGGGAATCGTCACTTTTATGTGAAAAAATAATAATAATAATAAAATTCGTACATAAACACACTATTCGTTAAGTTTATTAATCTACTATTATTAATAAAAGCCATGCACAAAATGGGATTCGCCACCTTTATATAGAGAAATTAATATACAAACGCTATTCATTACGCTAATTGAATCTACTATCATTAAGAAAAACGATATGGAATTAAAGTGGAAATCGCCACCTTTAAAAAGCAAAAAAAAAAAAAAAAAAAAAAAAATCATTAAGCTAATTAAATCTACCATTATTAATAAAACCCATGCCACCCCCCACACCCCCCCCCCCCAAAAAAAAGAATACTCACACACACCAATTCATCGCAGAACAGAAAGTACAAAATGACATCCCTGCAATAACAAGAACTTGCCTGAGATCATTTTGCATGCTAATGATCTTGCAAGGTGAGTTATGACCCTATAATTGCATTCGACGATTAACACTCCCTTGTGCTTTCAAAGGAAATACTGATAATTAGTGATAAGGGTTACTGATAAGAATTAGTGATAAGGGTTACTGATAAGAATTAGTGATAAGGGTTACTGATAAGAATTAGTGATAAGGGTTACTGATAAGAATTAGAAATTCCTCTATAGTATCGAAGGGATAATGAAGAGTGGAGTAAATAGGGGGAATGGGATGAACAGATCATTAAAAGGGAGGTGAAAGAACGACGGATAAAGAGAGGAGATGGAGAGGAAGTTGAGAAGTTGAAAAAGAGTGGAATTGTTACTAGAATGTATTGCATATAAAGGTGATATTGACCTTAATGATAATGTTAATCAGTTATTTGTATGATGATAACAAATTCAAATCTAAATGCAAAAACATCATTCATAAATGCACTTACACCCGTCACGTAGCATATAAACATAATATCGCCCTATGTTATATTTTTCTTTCAGGTCACAAGGGAATATACATGTGGGTGTGTGAATACATTGATTTATATATGTGTGTATGCGTGTGTAAATAAATTCCTTAATATATGTGTGTGTGTGTGTGTGTGTGTGTGTGTGTGTGTGTGTGTGTCTGTATGTGTCAGTATATATGTGTGTGTCTGTATGTGTCAGTATATATGTGTGTGTGTGTATGTGTATGCATGTGTATGTGCATGTATACCCCAAACCCCACAACAAAACACCATAAATCCCAAACCCAAACGTGGATTTTGAGACCAAACCACGCCCACGCACGCCCACGCACGCCCTAATTCGAACGGCGAGACACGGTCGAGATGGGATGGTTAGCCCGGACATCACTGCAAACAGACTTCATGAATACGAGGCATGCACATCATGGACAGCCATCAGTCATGCACCGGATATTAAGAGGAGAGCGAGCGAGTCCTGCAGCATAGCCATGATGAAACTCGTATTATTGATGAGTAAAGCAAGCATGAATTTATGGCTGAATTATCTGAGGGTGTAATTGATGTTTTCCGCTTTGTTATGTTACGTAATAGGTGTATTATTTTCTTATGATTTAGAGTGTGGGTTGGGGGAGAGGTGAGAGAGAGAGAGAGATGTTGAGAGAAATGAGGGATAGAGAGAGGAGGGGAGAGGAATGAGGGAGAGAGAGAGAGAGAGATAGAGATTGGGAGGAATGAGAGAGAGAGAGAAAGAGAGAGAGAGCGACAGGGAGGGAGGGAGACAGAGACAGAGAGAGAGAGAGAGAGAGAGACTGGGAGGAATGAGAGAGAGAAAGAGAGAGAGACAGACAGACAAAGACAGAGACAGAGACAAAGAGAAAGAGGAACTCATTAATGGCAACTGGGATTCTAAAGCGATTCAAAAGCTGCGATAAAACAATTTAATTCTATTTCCGTCTCTAAACCCTCCATTTCGATTGGCGTTCAAGGCGATCAATGGAATTTTAAGAGGCTTCTGAATTTTTATAATCCTTTGTGAGTTGCTTATCGGAATCGCAGAATTCTTCTTCTTTCATTTACACACACAAAAACACACTCACATAGATACACACAAACAAACGCTAACACACACATACACAGTCACACAAACAAACATACAGACAGACACACATCCAACACAAACAAACAGACAAACATACAGACACAAACACACACACAAACAAACCCACACACACACACACAACACAAAGAAA
>NC_091551.1:48362142-48364642 GCF_042767895.1 Penaeus vannamei | reverse complement strand
TCCCCTAAAACTGTCGCAGCTGCAGCAGTTGATTCGAGGCGGTTTTTAACGGAGCCAACGCGACACACAACGCTGTCGACCTGTCACTATACACCATTCAACGCTGTGGGTCGAGCGAGCGTTGATAAAAGTTGAGTCGAGTTGCAAAGTGGTTGCAGCCCTTCCATCGCTCGCGGCCAAGCAGGGCAGAATAACCTCGCGTTTGCTCTCGTCTGTCTGTTTGTCTTTCTTTCGGTTTTCTCTTTCTTTTATGTGTGTTTTTTTTATCTTTCTTTTTTTTCTTTCTTTCTGTCTGTCTGTCTCTTTCTTTCTCTCTGTCTGTCTGTCTGTCTGTCAATGTCTCTGTCTCCGTCTCTCTCTCTCATCTATCTGCCTCTCTCTGTCTCTCTCTCTCCCTCTCTCTCTCTCTCTCTCTCTTTATTTATTTCTGTCTGTCTGTCTCTGTCTGTCTGTCTGTCTGTCTGTCTGTCTGTCTGTCTGTCTGTCTGTCTGTCTGTCTGTCTGTCTCTCTCTCTCTATCTATCTCTCTCTCTCTCTCTTGTTTATATGTATTTCTAAATTCACGAATATACATGCGCGTGAAAGAGTATATGGAAAGAAATAATTACTGAAAACATTATATCAGGAAAGCAGAAAGAAAGAAAAAAAAAGATAACTTATACAACTATTTTAATTTTTAAATGAAAATTTTGCTCTAAGAGATAACTGAACTGGAATGATTTATATTAAGGAAATAGACATGAAAGAGACCTCATTCTGGGAAGAGAAGTGAGAGTACAGACATAAAAAGCCTCCACATATTCATTAAAGCAAATGAAAGCACGAATACCACAGCCACGATAACGGAATCAGCTGTCAAAGCCAATACCAAAAAACAATGATCCCATTCATACCAAGTCGAGCGTAAAATACCTGTACTCTGAAAGACACTCACGTTCTTCGCTTTCAAGAATATTAGGCTGAAAGGAGGCAGGTCATTGGGACACAAATATTCACGGTAGAATCCTATGATAAGACGCATCATAACATTTATATTAAATAAGACGCATCATAACATTTATATTAAATAAGACGCATCATAACATTCATATTAAATTGAGTGTGAAATCGTGTACTTTCTCCTTAGGGGAAGATTGTCATTACTTAAAAAAAAAGGAATAATGTACTCTCTTTCATGGGATTAACTTGTTCATTGTGTATTTGAACCAAATGAACATCTATCATTCCTTGGCCTTTGTCAATGCAGAATATAAACGTTTGTTACAAATATATAATTATTTTGTTTTGGAAACAGAGTATGATTTGAGTTCGTTTGCTCTTTACATATTTTGAAAATAATGTTATTCATTTATTCATTTTGGATAACATGCAAGTAATAACACTGATTTCCATGCGCTATTACTTACATGTTGAAGAAGGATGAGTAATGTTTACAGTTTAATATAAAACATTAGGAATATCATTATTTTTCCTCTGGGTATGTTAATGTTTCTGTACCATGCTATTATGTTTATGATTATTTATTTATTTATTTGTCTTATAAAAGAAAAAAAAATATCTATTTATTTACTATTCTCATTCCTTCTTTCTGTATTATTTATATGTTAATCTTTTTCTGTACCATGCTTTTATGATTATTATTGTTTATTTATTCATTTGTCTTATAAAAGAAAAAAAAATATTTATTTATTTATTAGTTTAATTTTTATTTATTTGTTTATTTATTTATTTATTTATTCATTTATTTATGTATGTATGTATGTATTTATCTATTTATTTATTCATTTTTTTCCTTCCTTCTTTCTTTATTATTTATTCGTCTGTTCACCATCTGAGGAATTGACAGCTGAGGTAGACGGCGCGTAGGGTCTTGTTTCCATCAAGAGAGCTGCTCGGGCATGAGAAGGGCTGATGAGCGTTTGATGGCGTCTCTCTCCCTCTCTCTCTCTCTCTCTCTCTCTCTTTCCTTTTTCTATTTCTTTTTTTCTCTTCTCGCTCTCTCTCTTTCTCTATTTTGTTTCTTTTTTTTCTATTCTCTGTCTCTCTTTCTTTTTTTTTCTCTTCTCGCTCGCTCTCTCTCTATTTTGTTTCTTTTTTTTCTCTTCTCGCTCTCTCTTTCTCTATTTTGTTTCTTTCTCTTCTCTTCTCTCTGTCTGCCTGTCTGTCTCTCTCTTTTTTTTCTCTCTCTCTCTTTCTCTATTTCTTTCTTTCTCTTCTCTCTGTCTCTGACTCTGTCTCTCTTTCTTTCTTTCTTTCTCTCTTTCTTTCTTTCTCCCTCTCTCTTTCTTTCTCTCTCTCTTTCTCTTTGTCAAGCGTTCATTCTCCCCCTGCTACCATCCCCCTCCCCTTCTCTCTTCCCTTCCCTCCTCTCCCCTCCTCCTCTTCCGTATTTCCCATCCTCTCTCTCTCTCTTCCTTTTTGCCTTTGCTTGACTGGAGATCCTTTTTAAGCGGATATTGAACTCCCTCCAACTACTAGCGTATTGCAAAGAGACTTCCTT
>NC_091551.1:48352142-48354642 GCF_042767895.1 Penaeus vannamei | reverse complement strand
TACATATGTATATATATATATATATATATATATATATATATATATATATATATATATATATATATATATATATATATATATATATATGTATCTATCTACCTATCTATTTATCTGTCTATCTCTCTCTCTCTCTCTCTCTCTCTCTCTTTCTCTCTCTCTCTCTATATATATATATATATATATATATATATATATATATATATATTTATATATACGTACATACATACATACATATATATATATATATATATATATATATATATATATGTATACATATATATATATATATATATATATATATATATATACATTTAAATTATAAAAAATATAATATATATATATATGTATATATATATATATATATATATATATATATATATATATATATATATATATATATATATATATATATACATATATACATATTTGCACACACATACACACACACGCACACGCACACATATATATGTGTGTGTGTGTATACGTGTGTATGTGCGTCTGTATAAACATGCATATATATCATCATTCATTAATATCTTCATCGATATTGCATCTCCCCCCAAAAAAGGCCGATTTTCGAAATGCACCGACAAACAAACCCTGCAAAGAAACTATTCATATATATATATATATATATATATATATATATATATATATATATATATGTATATGTATATATATAAAATATTCACGTTGCATCCAAGCTCTTCAGCCATCAACAACAGCGACTGATGACCCACGGAACGCACGCCTTGCCCTTAGAACACAACGCAAACTTAATTACGTTACGATGAATGTATTAATTCTCTTATAATAAGTTTGAGTGAATCGGGAATCGCATTTTCTACTCGGCTTTGTAGTTTCTTTCGTCTTTTTTTTTAAGTATTTGTTGTATTTTTGATTAAAAAAAAAGTATTTGCTGTATTTTTAAAAGTATTTTTAAAAGTATATATATATTTTTAAGTATTTGTTGGTATAATTAGGCTTTTTATTTTTTTTTATGGTTGTTGGTATTATTGGCATTGTTATTAGGGCGGTTGTCATGATTAGCGTTATTATTGTTATCATATTTGTTATAATCATGTTCATTCGTATGTGCCATTACAGTCCTCATTATTATCATTACTGTGTTATATTTATGATAAGACATATACCATCATTATCATTACTATTTTTATCATCACCCTTATTTCATTATGAATTTCGTTACCCATTATCATCATTATAATCATCATCATCATCATCATCATCATCATCATCACTACCACAGTCATCATTATCTTTTCCCTTCCTACCGATTTTGCTTTTTTTTTTATCATATTTATCGTCCGTGGAAGTACTAATCTCCAAAGGAATTTTGATAATTCATTAGAATATGCAAATGTGTAAATATATGACTCTTCTCGATCTATCATTTCTTACGAAAAGAATGATATAAATATTTATGCAACAAGTCTCGCATAGAGAAGGATGTTAATGCAAGGTATGAAATTAAAAAGATATTGAAAAAGGAGTTTGAACAAGATTAAGAAGGAAAAATTAACATTTCCGGGTAAACAGAATGAGAATAATGAGGAAAAAAGTGAACTTAGAGCAAAATCATTAGACAAAATTTACTTTAGAGCATGCCAAGAGCTACATATTACAAACAAACAAACAAACAAAAATAGATAAAAGTTTGCCTTCAAGATTTGAGAACTAATCATTGAATCATCGATTCAAAACACAACTACAGTCTCATCAGTACATCTAGATCTTTATACTCACTCAGCTTCTCAACATATCATAGTTTACCATTAATACTGCTTACGTTACACACTGCTACTCTGATGAATTAGGTTCCTCTAGCTAATATTTAGAGCTTATGAATTAAACCAACCATGGTAATGAGTTAGCGAAATAATTTAGCAAACCAAGATCCTAATCTCGAATGTTATTATATGTACAAATTGCCTCATTAATTATCTCAACATATCATGCATAGAATATGAATGGGAATCTGTTAAGATTTCTTGATCCTGTGAAAACTAATTTCGCTGAACAAATATTTGGATAAAGAGTATGTATTCAGTACGCATAGTATATATATAGCTCGTAAGTACGCGATTAATTTCTGTCTTTTTATTTGTATAGTTACTTTCATTTCTTTCTCTTTTATTTGTTTAGTTCTTTTCTTTCATTTCCCTTTTATTTGTATAATTACTTCCTTTTCTTTCCTTTTTATTATTAGTTACTTTTTTTTCTTCCCCATTTTATTAGTATAATTACTTTCTTTTCTTTCCATTTTATTAGTATAATTACTTTCTTTTCTTTCCATTTTATTTGTTTAGTTACTTTCTTTTCTTTCCTGTTTATTTGTTTAGTTACTTTATCTCCTTTTTTATGAGAACGATTGCCTGCGATACCGTACGACGTGATCCAATCCCATTATGGGTGAATCGCGATCAAACTGAGGTTTACGGCGGGTAATTAAGGCGGGTTAGTCCAGCGCTGCATAATC
>NC_091551.1:48344642-48347142 GCF_042767895.1 Penaeus vannamei | reverse complement strand
GAAAATAATAGTCACAGCCCGAATTATCACTAAATTCAAATTGTTCATTACATTTAGTTTCCATACTGATCGGTCTGTATTTACTTGCACAATAATTATAGTTTTTTTCAAGATTTAGTTTCTATTATGATCGTTCAGTAATTTTTAGCATTTTTTCGCACATTTACTTTACTTTATTCTTATTTTTTTGTGTGCATGATGATTGGTCAGTAATTTTTATGCAATTTTTCGCACAATAACTATACTTTATTCCAAAAATTTAGTTTATATTATGATCGCTCAGTACTTTTTCGCACAATAACCATACTTAATTCTTAACATTTAGTGTCCATCATGATCGTTGAGTGATTTTCGCAATTTTTCGCACAATAACTATATTCTTAACATTTAATTTCCATCATTATTGATCAGTAATATTTCGCACAGTAATCATTTCTTTATTCCGTTTCGTCATAAATCTTTTAATTGACCTTAATACACCCTAGACATTCATTATTTGTTTTTAATTATACCGTAACATATGCACACTTAAAATATAATTAATCTTTTCTGGAATAAATAAAAGGCTTATATATTTCCCCCACAAACTTAATACAGTTTTTCGTATCATTTTGTCCAGTTTGAACATGACAAAAGATAAAAAAAATAAAAATAAGGCGATAGATAAGTGAATAAATAAGTATGATCTATTACGTAACCTTGCCTTTCGAAGAAGGTAATTAACAAAAGAAAAAAAGAAAGAAAGAAAGAAAGAAAGAAAGAAAAAAAAACCAATTGAAGAGCAAATTATGACATTAAAATTCGCCTTTTAAATCAAAGTAGCTGTTGTTTCGTATTTTTATTTTCTTAGCATCACGTTTTTGCAATTAATTAACCTATTTCCATAAGAGTTTTAGCTTCAGATTTTCGTTGAATTTATTTTTCAATTCCTTTAAGGGGTAACTTCAAAAATCATAAAATAACTCTTGAAAGATTATGTCTAATATTCTTAGAGTCTTAGCAGCTTCTTCTCCTGATTAATGAAGTTTTTTTTTTTGCGTTTTGCACCCCCCCCCCCTCCTAAAAAAAAAAAAAAAAAAAAAAAAAAAAAAAAAAATATATATATATATCTATATCTATATCTATATCTACATCTTTATCTATATCTATATCTATATCTATATCTATATCTATATCTATATCTATATCTATATCTATATCTATATCTATATCTATATCTATCTATCTATCTATATCTATATATCTATATATATATAAATCATGTATTAGCGTGCAAAACCAGGTGATTTAATACTGTGATTATTTGCATGTTTGCTAAAAAGTGTTCGTATAAATACCAAATGCATAATTTATGTGCAAATACAATTTCAATATATTTACACACACACACAAAAAAAAAAAAAAAAAAAAAAGCTTTTAAGCAAATGAATATACAATATACACACTAAAACATATAACTGTAAAATCATATTATTGGAAGAATAAAATAAAATAACTGCTTATAAAAGGCACGTAACACGTACCGTAAATATTAGAAAATAAAAGTGAAAAAAAATAAAAATAAAAATCAAGCAGTCCTTTGTGAGTTCATGGTAAAGTAAAAATGTTAGAAAAGAATCAAAATTAAAAGTATCTTTCCAAAAAAAAAAAAAAAAAAAAACATTTTTTCTTTCTCTCTTATTTTGATGAAACTCGAGGAAAATGTTTGAGGCCTAAAACGTGACACAAAAATTGATAGTGT
Source organism: Penaeus vannamei (assembly GCF_042767895.1). Taxonomy (NCBI): domain Eukaryota; kingdom Metazoa; phylum Arthropoda; class Malacostraca; order Decapoda; family Penaeidae; genus Penaeus; species Penaeus vannamei. Next base: position 48,345,401 of record NC_091551.1, on the reverse strand, counting down.
TTTTTTTTTAAACATTGTATCCAGGGCATTACATGTTTGTGTATATATATGCACACACACACACACACACACACACACACACACACACACACACACACACACACACACACACACACACACACACACACACACACACACTCACACACACACACACATGCATTTTTGTTTCTATACTGTTCTTTCTTCTTTCTCTCTCTCTCTCACTCTCTATCTCTCTCTCTCTCTCTTCCTCTCTCTTTTTTCTCCGGTTTTCCTAATTCACCTTGACATAATAGGAAGTTTATGTCCTCTAAAATATTTTTTTTACTGTTTGTTACATGTTTTGAGGAATTCATTATTAAGAAGGATATAACATTAAATGTCTAGGGGTTTAATGTCATGGGATATTATGCGATATAAGGGGATGTGCTAAAAAAATGTGTGTAAAGTATGTAGAATATGTAAATAATAAATGTGTGTAAAGTGTATAGAATATGTAAATAATAAATAAGTGTGTAAAGTGTGTAGAATATGTAAATAATAAATAAGTGTGTAAAGTATGTAGAATATGTAAATAATGAATGTGTGAAAAGTGTGTAGAATATGTAAATAATAAATAAGTGTGTAAAGTATGTAGAATATGTAAATAATAAATAAGTGTGTAAAGTATGTAGAATATGTAAATAATAAATAAGTGTGTAAAGTATGTAGAATATGTAAATAATAAATAAGTGTGTAAAGTATGTAGAATATGTAAATAATAAATGTGTGAAAAGTGTA
>NC_091551.1:48322142-48332142 GCF_042767895.1 Penaeus vannamei | reverse complement strand
TTTTGGTGTTTTTTTATGGTTATTTGTGTGTCTTTATCAGTGTCTTGCTTTTGTTGGTAACTTCATTGGTATCGTTTTCGTTATCGTTATTACTTGTTCTTTATGATTTTATTTTTTTTATTTGTAACTGCCGTTATCTCCATTGTTGTCGTTCAAACTGGAAAAGTTTTTTTTTTTTTTAAATAGAAATCATATGCTTTAAAATAGCAAACAAATTTACTTCTTTTTTAATGCGGGTGTACACAGAATCAAACCAGTTTTCAAGAACAATTTCAAATCATGTGATTTATCTTAATACAGGAATAATAACCAAGAATATCAAATCCTATCAGATCTAATGGAAATTTCCAAGAATAATAAATGCCATTTTATGATTCCACAGAAATACAACATATCAATACTCAAGTAATTTAGCGCAAATCATGTACTCAGTATACAAGATGTACAAGTCAAGTCCAACCGAAATAATCATTATTCACCTCTTGACATTCTAAATAATATAGTTATATCCTCCTACAAATTTAGACACTGCAAAATGAAAAATAATACTGCCCTATAACTTCTTGATCTCTGATATATAAATCCACCATAGTTCATATGCAACAAAACACTCAAATTAACAAAATTCATTTCCAAATATTTAACGAGAACCATACCTTGCATGGGTATGAATCTCCACGGTTGCCATTCAGGTTTAACATCACAATTTCTCCTCAAAAAGATGGTTCTGGGCAGCGTTCCAACACTCCCACGTGTGCCAAACAAAGCAAAGCGTCATAGGAATACTCTATATGAAAGATGAAGTGTACTTAAGTGTACTTGAAATAGATATATCATATTGTAATTATTGTGAAATAGCAATTTTAATGCATCCCCTATCCCCTCCCACACACACACACATCAACGTACATGATTGTTATTAGATATTATCAGAATTTTGTTCTACTGGTTGCAGCACAAGAAGACGATGGGCAGACCTATTTACTAAGTGAAACGTATCCATGTTGACAAATGTAGAAAAGGTATGAATGAGACTGGATATCTTCACAATACAAGAGATGTATTTGACTGGTTTCGATTACGTCTTCATCAGAAATACATGAAGACGTAATCGAAACCGGTCAAATACATCTCTTGTATTGTGAAGATATCCAGTCTCGTTCATACCTTTTCTACTATTTACTAAATTAGGTTCCTGGCCTGCATAGCAATTGCACGGTTTCTTCGAATCTCACTGTCGCATCTCGGACCTTCCCATCTTGACCAGGGATTGCCTTTATAATTTCTGCAATTTTCCTGTTTGCCAAGAAAACTATTGCTATCCTGGACTAGTACTATATCTCCGGGTGTTAGATTTCTATTATCTACGTGCCATTTTTGCCTAACAATCAAAGTCGGAAAATAATATCTTTTCCAAAGGGAGGATACGATATGTTGCATAAACTTCATCCTCTTCATATGGTTACTCGCATCATCTCACGGGCCAAATGGAGCTTTGCTATTAGCCCTTACAGGAAGAAGTCACTGGGACACAAGTATGATCCTTAAGTGGGGTCATTACCAGGCTTCAGTCCTATTAGCCTCTCATTGATTAAATTGGATATTACAAAGAGTACAGTCAGTAGTTCACCAAAATTAATGATATTCTTCCCAACAGATGGCAGTAGCAATCGCTTCACTGACTTCATCAATGGCTCATTACATCCATTCTCCCATGGGGCATCAGCTGATTCATTAAAGGACCACTTCAAGCCCCTGAGCCAAAATTCCAAATTCTTGACAACCCCCTATTTTACCGTCCAGCTCTTTATTGGCTGCAAAAGGCTGAATTCCTCTGTCAGAATATAATGTCTTGAAAACCTCTAGTTGTAGCAAATCTTCGGAATGCGACGAGAAAGCTCTCAGTATCACAATACTTATTATATTATACTTATATATTAATACTTATTATAATAGCCATATCTAGATGAATAGCTCGAATAGTCATACAGGTAAATGTGACGTCATAAATATTGATAGATCTGATTATATACACAAAGCTCATTCCTCTTGCACGACAACTCTTTGTATCCAAAACTGCGTTCCAACCCTTACCCCACGGTAGTTAAATCTTTTCGTAAAAACCTCAAACGTATTTCTTCTAAATGGCCTGATCCCCAGTTTTTTTTTATCGCTTTAGAACGGTTAATCCATCGATTCTGTATTTTTATGGCCTTCCTAAAACTCACAGACAGGGCGTTCCGCTAAGGCCTATTATTTCGTCGTGTAACTCGGTCACCCGCCATTTAGATTCTCAGCTAGCGAGCGTTTTGTCTCCTTTCATGGGATCCTTATCTGATAGTCATATTAAACATTCGATTTCATGGATAAAGTTAGAAATTTGCCGACGCACGGTAAGAAACGTTAGTTTTGATGTGGATTCCTTATTTACAAATGTCCCGCTTGACGATGTGCTAGATTTTCTTGAAAGGAAACTTTCTTCGTTTCATCAGAGGATCCCTATTCCGGTCAATTGTTTTATCGATCTCATTCGATTGTGTGTTACAAATGTCTTTTGTTTCTATAAGCAAATACATGGTATCGCGATGGGAAGTAGCCTTAACCCGGTTCTTGCAAATTTATATATCGAAATGTTTGAATCTTCCATCAATCCTCCCGCTGGACACGATTTGGTTTCGCTATGTTGATGACATTTTTTCTATGTGGCAAATGAACCGTTCAGATTTCGGTGATCTTTTCAATATAGATAACCTCGCTCGTACTGTTAACTTTAAAGAATAGGAAATTCAGGCAAATTACCTTTTCTCGACGTTCTTTTATCCAATGTAAATGGCTCACTTAAATTTTCAGTTTATCGTAAGCCCACCCACACCGCTAATTATCTCCATTTTTTCTCGAATCACCCGCTTCATATTAAGAAATCAGTTGCCTCGTCAATGTTCTGAAGGCTTACAGGATTTGCGATAACGAATTCATCGATCGTGAGCTTGACATTATTTTTGAGACATTTTCAAAATTAGGATTTCCTCTCTTTTTCTTAAACCAGGCACATTTATCTGCGAAATAGAAATTTTATAATAATTCCCGTAACATGCAACAGGAATAGTGCCAAAAATCTTAATTATTCCTTACAACCCGTCTCTCGATGAAAAACGCCGTATGTTTAAAGGAGTTGGCATTGACATTGTTTTTACTTACCCGAACAGGTTGCAGAATATTTTGATTAGGCATGATATAACTAGCGGTACTCTTGAAACCTCTCCAGGTATATACACGATTTCTTGCAAGGATTGCCTGAAATTTTACATAGGCGAAACCGGCAGAACTTTTGAAAAAAAAAAAAGAACATAGACGTGATGTTAGATAGACCAGAGAATCTAATGCTTGTTTTATTCATATACGTGACGAAGGACATCAGTTAAATTGGACACCCAATTAATTCATAGATCGTCAAATTCGGACGAGAGAAAAATAATTGAAGCCCTTCTAATTAGAAAATTGCCTTTTTAAAATTTGAGTGCTGGCCAATGGGGATTAGATGATATTACCTCATCCCTTGTTAGCCAGTGATTCTTCCTTCCCAGACTCTTCGACCTTGACCCTCCCCCTGAGACCTGATTCAGATCTTGTTCATTGTCTCTCTATCTCTATAGAAACGTCAAAATTCTCTCCTGGTATCCACTTCAATTTTTGTCTGAAGAGGAACTCGGTGAAGAGTTCGAAACGTCACGCTTATTTTCATTTCTCATTGTGGCTAGTTTCATTTTTATTTTTGAGTACACGTTATTGTGTTTGTGCTTGTGTTCATATACTTTTATATACATACGTATATATAAATAATTCATTCATTTACTTAATCATATATATTTTACACATATAACCATTACAAATCTACGCACATAAATATGCAATCCTATTTAGCTTTCCTCTCGGATCCAAATACATTTTTTCTCGCAGATACGAACGCTCCTCCGCAGCCGCAGATCCTCCCTCCTGCTGGCCCTGTGCTTGGGGTCCCTCGCGGCGCTCCTGCTGCCTGGACCCTCGAGCAACGTGGCGGAGGTGGCGAGGAAGGCGGACGGCGGCGTCGCGGTGCCTGGCCTGGCCGACGTCGAAAGGGTAGAGCACCGTTGGGGGGTTTCTTGGGAAGGGAAAGAGCGGCCTTGCTTTGGCACGAGGACTTCGATTTTAATGATGGCGACAATCGTAATGATGATGATGATGATCATTATAACATTGGCGCAGAAATATCAGTATTAATGATGGCGACACGTAATGATGATGATGATGATAATTATAACATTGGCGCAGAAATATCAGTATTAATGATGGCGACAATCGTAGTCATGATGATGATAATTAAAGCAGTGTTTCTGATATCGTTATTTCCACCATCACTATCATTAAAAGCAATAGCAGTACCAATATAATCATAATTGATAGTACTATCATCATTCTATCATTATTGTTATTAATACCGATCTCGTCAGTATCATTAATTCATCATAATAGTATTGCTACGAGCGTTATTTAAATTTTTGATGAGGGTTATCATTATTGTTTAGCATTATTTCTATCAATTTTGAGTTTTGCTATCGTTTAGTAATATGATATTTTGATGTAATTCAACATAAAAAGAATGTGAAGGTATTCTAGACTGATATGTAATGGCAAGCGGGATTATCTTCATCCTTGCATGTGCGATGAAATCTGATAGACGGGATAATAACCCCCCCCCCCCAAAAAGAAAAAAAGAAAAAAAAAGAAAGAAAGAAAGAAAAAAAGTTAAAGGTTCTCAAAACGATTTTTTTTCGAGAGCGGAGACATACGAACAAAGTAGAGTTACAGTGATGAAATGTATACAAAAATTCAAAAATCGAAAAAGTTTTCAAATATGCAGGCGACTTATTTTCAAAACTTTCGAAACTAGCAACAATAATAATAATAATAATAAAAAAAATCATTCAGATAATTCAGACAAAACATGCATCGGTGAAGTAGAAGCATGGTTAGAACATCAACAATTATGAACAGTAAGCAGACTACAAAGAGACAAGTTGATTACTTTTCACATCAGTTTTGGAACCAGTTATGTTTATTATTTCCAAATACTAATCACTGATCGCAAACATAAAGTGAGCTTTCTTGTATTTTAGAAGAAACCATTAAAAAATATATCTTAAGGCCTACTCTGCAGTGTCCACTCGAGGAAGTACACAGATATAGATGATGGATTTTAGAGACGAATTATGCAGAAAGATTAAACAATTCAATTAAACTAAACCAAGCTAAAAGAGAGAGAGAAAGAAAAAAGGAAATGGGGTAACACAATTATACATAATATTTGTAAAAGAGAGAGAGAAAGAGAAAGAGAAAGAGAGAGAGAGAGAGAGAGAGAGAGAGAGAGAGAGAGAGAGAGAGAGAGAGAGAGAGAGAGAAAGAGAGAGAGAGAGAGAGAGAGAGAGAGAGAGAGAGAGAGAGAGAGAGAGAGAGAGAGAGAGAGAGAGAGAGAGAGAGAGAGAGACAACGAACAAATAAACCAATATAATATCTTCTAACAACTGAACCTCCCTCACAGGTAGGCCTACCGTGGTGGGATGGGGGTGAGTGCCGCTGCACAGACACCCGCTGCCAGCCTCCGCCCACGCCCACGGTACCCAGGGAGAAAATGGGCGGCACCTGCGGGCTGAGGGCGTGGAGGGCGGGAGGAGGTCAGAAGGTCATATCATACGTTCTCTACGGGAATAATTCAATTTACTTTGAAGGATTTAAGAAGAATATTGATCGGGTGAGTGTTTGTTTTTGTTTTACATCTTTTTTTGTGTCCTTGTGTGGGATATCTTGGTTCTTGATTTAACTGTCAATCACTGTAGAGAAGTTTGCAGGTATCAGTTTAATCCGTAGGTTTTTTTCTACTTTAGTTTGTTAGCGAGTAAGGCCTATCGTCTTGCTGGCACCCAGGACCTCTGATGTCATGCGGCCATGTGCATGCGTCCATAAATGCAATGTTGCCAAACTGGCCAAGACTAATTCAATGTTGCCAAATGCACGGTGCTCACAAGACATTAGGTTAAGTACAATAGGAGGCATAAGTAAACAAACAATCAAATCCAGGATGTGTGACCAAGTCTTTTCTCACATATTCACACCTCCCTTTCCCCTCACGCTCATATCGGAGTCTCGAGCGGCCTTCTTTCTTAGCCTTTCTGACATAGTAGCATAGTAGACGAGTAATATACTGAGGACACTTCGTCCAAGCAAGGGACCACAGGGATATGGGGGAAGGGGGAGAGCACTAGGGTCAGGGATGATGTGTAAAAACGGCGGTTATGCCACCACACTCTGCCGCTGGGGAGTCTGACCTTAAAATCAAGGGTCCTGCTGTAGACTATGACGACCCCAACCTTGTCCCAACGGAGAGCGGTAGGGTTCTGGATACGTATGGTGTCGGCGACAATCAAACTGGGAAGGGGTCAGGTGTGCTAATTGTACGGAGCCTTGACCTACTCAGCATGGGCGGCATCTCAGAGACAGCAGTCCTCGGTGCGTCCCTGCCACTCTTTGGAGAAGGCTGCTGGATAGGCAAGGACACACAAGTGAGGAGGTTGGCTTTATAACACCTGGACAGGGGACCGTCCTGTGTGGTTGGGTGAGTTCCGAAGCTCTAGGAAACCCCTGGTGAATTCTTAGGTGTCGTTGTTTCCGGAGGGAGCCATCTTTAAGATTAAATACTTGACAGACTTGACCACCGCATTGGCGTGGCCTTATGACTGGGAGTAGGGAGGCGACGATATCACGTGATGTACACCCTAGTATTGAAGAAATGCCTTGAATTCCAAGCTGGTGAACAGGGGCCCGCTGTTGGTCCTAAGGTGGACACCAATTTCCTGGAAGTAGTGGCAAAATATCCCTGTGGTTCTTGAGGCCGTGGTGTTGGCAATGGAAGACCATCCAGAGACTCGGTCTACAATTACCAAAAAGGACTTTCTAGCAACTTGGAAATAATCTGCAGAGACTGACTCAAAGGGCTTGCATGGGATATCGTGACACAGCTTTTGTTCCTATTGTTGCCTTGGCTGAAAATGGTACTGGTAATATTAGCATCAATACCTGGCCAGTAAAAAGTCTGCCATATCTGGCGCTTAGTTTCTTCAGCACAGGAATCACTATTCATTGACCGTATAAGACCAAATCCCCATCAGCGTAGAGGCTATCGCAAAACTCACAGTAAGGAAGTAAGGAATTTGCAATGAGTATCAATTAGAAGGGAAGCCAGACGTAACAAAGATAAGGAGACGGGTGTAATCAGGGTCCACTCTGGCTGCCACCCAGAGTTCTTCAAGTACCCGGTCGGCTTCTTGATGCAACGAAGCTTTTTCCTCTTAATCAGCGAAAACAGTGGTAGTTACAGGGTTCCTGACATGGACAGCCGCCTCTGTACACATCGCCCCGTCCGCAGGGATGGGGCAGCTCACCAGGGCACGCAAAAGGGCGTCAGGGATGGAGAGGTTCTTCCCAGCACACCAAACAGCCGTAAAAGTAAAGGAGCTCTAGAATTAAGACTAGGACGAAATAATATCTATGTGCGGTGTAAGAATGAAGAAAGTCTTACACATATAACTACTACCGGAGCGGCAGGAGTCCTCGAAATAAGCAGAGCTTATGGCAGAGGAAGCTATACAAACCTCGTTGTGTTCGATGTTCTGAGGGACATTGACACCAATGAGATCATGGAATACAATGAAAAGATTCTACATGCTAAACGTATTCAATCTAACGATTCATCATCACATATGAAGGGGAAAAAATCCCCAAAACCATTAAAATTGTTGAGATCTTATCACCTTTCAGGGATGCTCACCCCATTTCGCGCCAATTGTTCAAGATAGGGGTACGGGGCATTACCGGTACTGCACGGCCGCTTATGTGAGCAGGGAGTGCGCCACAGGGTAATCAACTCCCAAGGAAATGTGCCAATTGCAGACTTGAACATAATGCAAACTCTCTATTATATGTATATTATCCAAATGATAGAAAAAAAAAATATGTATATAAACTAACAATGAGGCAGAATTCCCCCAGCTTGAAAGGATAAATGTGGTAAGTTATGCTGAACGAAAACAGTCGGTCTCTCCGGCCCTACTATCGGCATCAGCTCCTGCTCCAGTGCCAGCCTAAAGGTCTGCTTCAGCCCCTTCAGTGCCAGTTTCAGCTCCTTCGGCTACTTCGGCATCGACTTCAGAACCTGCTTCGAAATCTTCAACACATGTTTCAGCACATACAGCAGTTCCAGCTTCTACACCTGCTTCAGAGCCAGCGCCGACCCTTACACAGGGAAGATAGGACCTACTGCAAATATTGATGCAGAAGATAGAGGAAATGATGCTCATGATGCAGCAATAATTTGCTCAGCTACTACAACGCCAGGGAAAATGTTTTCAGTGGTCTTTGTACAACGGTTCACCCCGCTACAACCAATAGCAGATCTTGAAAATCATCAGCTGACAACTGATGGCCCACAGTGACTGAGTGTACCACATTGGAACATTAAGATTTATGGAAATTGTTCATTTTTGTAAAATCATATATATGTTTTTATTTTTTTATTTTTTTTTATTATTAGATAATTATCCAATAAGGCGAACACTGAGGTGCAGCCCTTAAGGCATGTATTTTTAATGTTTTACTTTGGCTATTAAGTCAACATAAGTTCAACCAGATTGGGTAGATGCTTGGATATCTTTCCCTTTTTTTCATATCAAATCAAATTACATATCCACAGGAAATCAGTTAATAAACGAATACATTTATCAAGTAAACAGGTGATTGAATGGATAAGTAGATGAAGAAACGAAGACGTAAAATAGAATTAATAAAGATATACAATTTTATCTATTAATCTAATTCATTTATGTATTCATTTTACGTATTCTTTTCTGTCTTTATTATTTATATTATTAATCCCTTCAAAGAATCATATCACCAACCCCCCTCCCCCCCAAAAGAAAAAAAAAAAAAAAAATAGACACCCCTCCCCAAAAAATAAATAAAAAACAGCCAATTTACCCCACTCTCCTACCCCTCGCCCCTTCCAGATTCGCCTCGTATACCCCGGGTGGTCAGTGTGGCTGTACACCGACCCGCGGGGACAACACGACTTCCTGTGCCCACTCCTACGTGACTATCCTTACCTGTATGTCTGTGACGTGACCAACCTGCCGACCCTCGGGAACAGAACTGACATGAGGAGGAGGCTGTGGCGAGCTCTGCCCATTGGAGACCCGAATGTGGATGTGGTTTTGTCGAGAGACACGGATGCCAAGGTGATGTGGATGGGTTGAGGGTGGTGAGGAGTTGGAGTTTGTGGTGATAAGGGTGGTGGCAGTAATAATAATACAGCATATGTTGTTAATGATAATAATAATGGTAATCATGATTATGAAAATAGTCAAATTATAATAGTACTGATGATAATGACGGTAATAATAATAATACATGACAGTGATAATAATAAAACTCAAAAAACAAACTAAACAGCAGCACCACCAGCAACACAGCTACCATAAAAAAAAAAAACTAAACAAGCCCCCTCCTTGCGCACAGATCCTGGAGCGCGAGACAGCCGCCGTCCGGGAGTGGCTGAGGACGAACCGCTCTTTCCACGTCATGAGGGACCACCATAACCACTGCGCCCACGTGATGGGGGGCATGTGGGGCATGAGGATGGATGTTGCAGATAGGAAGCGAGGAGGAGGAGGAGGAGAAAAGGAAGGAGGGAGAGAAGCAGGAGGAGAGGAAGAAGGACGGGGTGGGAAGGAAGGCGGTAGTAAAAGAGAGAAAGGAGAAGATGGAAAGGGAAAGGAAGGGGAGGAAAAGAATGGCAAAGAAAATGCAGAAGGAGGAGGAGGAGGAGGAGGAGGAGGCACCGAAGCCCTCTCCTCCTCCAGCAGGGACTTCTTCGCCTTCGTCAGAAACAGCATCATACAGCACGGATCAGAGT
>NC_091551.1:48309642-48317142 GCF_042767895.1 Penaeus vannamei | reverse complement strand
TAATAATTATCATCGCAGTTATGCAGGATTTGTTCGCCGAAATAAATCCGAATTTTGCCGTGAAAATATTTTCCTAAGTGTAAATCCTGCGACGGTTTGTTTGGGCGATTTATATGGCGAACGATCTTTCAGATTCATTTGATAATTTTCTTTGTTTTATAAAGGAATTTATGGGTGGTTCGTACGCACACCACATGCTTAGGTAGGCAGACTGACAGACAGACAGACAGACAGACAGACAGACAGACAGACAGACAGACAGACAGACAGACAGACAGACAGACAGACACACACACACACACACACACACACACACACACACACACACGCACATACGCACACGCACACGTACACACACACACACACACACCAGTTGTGAAACTTTTTTCCCTCTTTCTACATCCTTTTATCATTATATAATGAAAGAATAAGGAAATGACAACCTAATCATATTTTAAAATGATGAACGGAGAAAATATAATAAAAAAAGAAAGAAAGAAAGACAAAAAATATAGAGAAAAAATCGCCATAATGAATGTTCTGAAATCCTATCATGAACCGAGTCCTGAAATCGGGGAAAACTGTTGCAACTTTTCATGTCAAATTGAGCAAACACTAATTATGTCCAGTATGATTATGAATTTTGAAGTTTTGAACTAATTTTTTCTTGTATATACTTACATATATTTGTTTTCTTACACTCAGAGGGCTGTACATTTTCTGTGTAGATTATCAAAATTAAATCGATAGGATAATTTGTTTATCTATCTGTCCATCTATCCATCTATGTGTGTGCGTATACACATACATACATATATGTACATATGCAAATATATATATGTAGACACACACACACACACACACACACACACACACACACACACACACACACACACATATACCCACCCACACACACACACACACATATACGCACACACACCCACACACACACACACACACTCACACACACACACACACACACACACTCACACACACACACACACTCACACACACACACACACACACACACACACACACACACACACACACTCACACACACACACACACACTCACACACTCACACACACACACACACACACACTCACACACACACACACACACACACACACACACACTCACACACACACACACACACTCACACACTCACACACACGCACATACACACACACACACACACACACACACACACTCACACACACACACACACACTCACACACTCACACACACGCACATACACACACACACTCACACACACACACACACACACACACACACACACACACACACACACTCACACACACACACACACACTCACACACACACACACTCACACACACACACACACACACACACACACACACAGACACTCACACACACACACACACACACACACACACACACACACACACACACACACACACACACACGCACGCACGCACGCACACACACACACACACACACACGAACACACACACAGCCTAAACCCAAGCCACGACCGACGACTGAAACGCGTCACGTGACCGAGAAGGCAACGGTTGCCTCGCGCAGGCAGTGACGTCATCAGCCGCTCGTCCGCAAAGCCTAGGCAGTGACGTCATCAGCCGCTCGTCCGCAAAGCCTAGGCAGTGACGTCATCCGCCGCTCGTCCGCAAAGCCTAGGCAGTGACGTCATCCGCCGCTCGTCCGCAAAGCCTAGGCAGTGACGTCATCCGCCGCTCGACCGCAAAGCCTAGGCAGTGACGTCATCAGCCGCTCGTCCGCAAAGCCTCCCTGTGGCAGAATCGGTTCGGGTTCAGATTCGCGGGTTCGAGGAATAGGCTTCTTTGGTTCGGTAGATAAGGCTCGCAGTTTTTGTTATTGTTTATCATGGTTTTTATTCGCGTGTTTGTTTGTCTAGTTAGTTTGTGTGTCTGTTTGTATTCGTATGACTATTTATCTTTATACTATGGCTATTCATCTGCGTCGATAGATAAGACTCAGTTTTGTTATTGCTATTCATGGTTCTTATTGGCGTGTTTGTTTGTCTAGTTAGTTTGTGTCTGTTTGTATTCGTATGTCTATCTCTACACTATGGCTATTCATCTGCGTCGATAGATAATACTCACAGTTTTGTTCTTATTTTCATGGTTCTTATTCGCGTGTTTATTTGTCTAGTTGTTGGTCTGGTTGTCTGTTTGTATTCGTTTGGCTATTTATCTCTACACAATAAATTGCTTGTCTCATTAATCCCTTTTATTGACAACTTCAGGTGCAAGATCTTTTAAGATGATGCGAGTATAAAAAATAATAAAACCATAAAAAGAAAAATGAGTGAGTTAATGTTAACAACACTGCAGGTATTGACGATTGTCGTTGTTAATTACAATAATTCTCTTTGTCATTATCATCACCTTTACTATTTCTACTTCTACTACTGTAAGATATTTGGTGGTGTGGAAATAATCTTTTTCTTGTCTTTTGGGCAATTCCCGGGAAGACTTAAGGGGAAAAAATATCACTGTTTTATTCTATATATGGTGGAAATTTATTCACAAGACCCCCAGTTTCCCAGAAAAAAGTTGTTTTGAATTAGCCCCATCATTTTTTGTTCATGGGCGTGCCTTCAAATATATGTTACATGTTTTCAAGTCTTTTGGCCCCTAAAATGGAGTAAATTTAGCCTCGCAAAACTTCTTAATTAGACTTGCTTTTTGGTTCATTTACACTTGATTTAATATGCTAGTACTATATGCTAGACAATACATTTCATAATATATAAGAAAACTTACTGAATTCAAGAACTGTGACAATGGACACTGTAACAGCCATCAAGTAACGTCCGTCACACAGAGTTACGTAACATATTTTCATCAGGTTTTGGGTTTGACAGTTAACTGCTATTTAGAGTTTTCTGTGACCATCTTGAGTTAATTTTTAGGGGAGAAATACCCTATGTATAGCACCAAGTTTTCAAACAATTTGCAAATAAAGTTACTTAGTATTTACCTATGTCCATTTTATGTAACGTCCGTCACACATATGTTTCTGATTACCTTCAAGCTGTATGTCAAGCTAAGAATATTTCCTCTTGGCCCGAGAATGCTAGTAGCATAAGCAAGCCTATAACACAGTATCAAGTGCCGAGAGGTAATACTCTGGTAATAAGGGCAAGTGAAATAACATCCAACCCCTCTGAGTGCAACGTCCATCACCGTGGCATTGCACTTTTAAGATGCGAGAAAAAAAAAAAATGAGAGAGAGAGAGAGAGAGAGAGAGAGAGAGAGAGAGAGAGAAAGAGAGAGAGAGAGAGAGAGAAAGAGAGAGAGAGAGAGAAAGAAAACCGTAAAAAGAAGAATGAGTGAGTTACTGTTCATTATACAGCAGGTATTGACGATTGGCGCAATTGATTTTAATCATTCTTGTTATGATCATCATCACCTTTACTATTTCTACGACTACTGCTGCTGTTGTTACAATAACAACTGCTATTACTATCACTACGACTGCTGTCAATGTATGAATAAACTCTTATTATCATTATCGACATCATTATCGTAACACTGCTATCGTACCTATTATCAAAACTGGCATTACCAATTTATTTTGTTTTAATATTATCATCATTTCATCACAGTTGACACTTGATGCGGTGTTTTCAGTATCATAAGTATATCAATAGTGTAAATAAAAATCACCATTTTATACTGATCATCTCTTAGTACTAATATCATTAATGCTTTTTCTCTCCTTGCCACCATCACCAAACAGAGAATAACAGGACCTCAAACACAAACAACACTCGTGATAAACCTTTACTCTTGTACATCGCTAACAACGTGTCACTAACAAGCTCCATTACACCGAACACAACACTCAGGTGGCTTCGTTCAGCAAAACTCCCAGTCCGTGTGTTCGGGATGCCGGCACGCTTTCGGACACGCGAATCGCACCTGGAAGCCCTCCGGATGTTTACTGTAGCTGAAGGCGAGAGTGAAAGAGAAACGAACGCGTGGTAATGATTAAAAACATGATGATAAAGAAATGAACAGTAATTAGACTGAACCTAACACATCACACTTATTCCTTATTTATAACTAATTTATTTAACTAATATAGCTGGGGGCGAGAGTGAGAGAAACGAACGCATGATAACGATTAAAAACATAACGAAGAAGAAATTAACACTAATTGGAACCTAACATATCACATACTCCTTTTTTACCTAATTTATTTATTTACTTATCTATAACTGATTTATTTGCTTATTTATGACTGATTTATTTGCTTATTTATAACTGATTTATTTACTTATCTTTAATTTATTTATAATCCTTTAATATGCAATTAAATTCTTTATTTATTTACTTCTCTATATAAATAGTTCATATTCATTTCCATAATCAATTCTATTTTATATTTATTTATATTGTTCATCAATTCTATTTTATATTCATTTAAATAATTCATATATCTTTTTATATCAATTTCTAGAGTTATTTACAACTTATTTACCCAATTTACTCCTTATTTACCCAAGTTGCCACATACACTTACTCCTTATTCCCGACAAAGGACCTCTCGACTCGCTGTGTCGGAAACGGAGTGAAACCTTCAGGAAATTTTTCACAGCAGAAGCTACTGTGGGAAACGAGGTCAGTCTTAAAGGCTGACCAGAGCACTTTCTGTAAAGGGAAACGAGGTCAGTTAGAAGCTCTTAAACGTTTTAAACATCTTAATTAAACGTTTTAGATACGTTGAACGTATTAAACATCTTAATTAAACGTTTTAGATATGTTAAACGTTTTAAACACCTTAATTAAACGTTTTAGACATGTTAAACGTTTTAAACATCTTAATTAAACGTTTTAGATATGTTGAACGTTTTAAACATCTCAATTAAACGTTTTAGATATGTTAAACGTTTTAAACATCTTAATTAAACGTTTTAGATATGTTGAACGTTTTAAACACCTTAATTAAACGTTTTAGATATGTTAAACGTTTTAAACACCTTAATTAAACGTTTTAGTTATGTTAAACGTTTTAAACATCTTAATTCAACGTTTTAGATATGTTAAACGTTTTAAACACCTTAATTAAACGTTTTGGATATGTTAAACGTTTTAAACATCTTAATTCAACGTTTTAGATATGTTAAACGTTTTAAACATCTTAATTCAACGTTTTAGATATGTTAAACGTTTTAAACATCTTAATTAAACGTTTTAGATATGTTAAACGTTTTAAACATCTTAATTAAACGTTTTAGTTATGTTAAACGTTTTAAACATCTTAATTCAACGTTTTAGATATGTTAAACGTTTTAAACACCTTAATTAAACGTTTTAGATATGTTAAACGTTTTAAACACCTTAAATAAACGTTTTAGATACGTTAAACGTTTTAAACACCTTAAATAAACGTTTTAGATACGTTAAACGTTTTAAACATCTTAATTAAACGTTTTAGATATGTTGAACGTTTTAAACATCTTAATTAAACGTTTTAGATATGTTAAACGTTTTAAACACCTTAATTAAACGTTTTAGATATGTTAAACGTTTTAAAAACCTTAATTAAACGTTTTAGATATGTTAAACGTTTTAAAAACCTTAATTAAAAGTTTTAGATATGTTAAACGTTTTAAAAACCTTAATTAAACGTTTTAGATATGTTAAACGTTTTAAAAACCTTAATTAAACGTTTTAGATATGTTAAACGTTTTAAAAACCTTAATTAAACGTTTTAGATATGTTAAACGTTTTAAAAACCTTAATTAAACGTTTTAGATATGTTAAACGTTTTAAACAACTTAATTAAACGTTTTAGATATGTTAAACTTTTTAAACACCTAAATTAAACGTTTTAGATATGTTAAACGTTTTAAACAACTTAATTAAACGTTTTAGATATATTAAACGTATTAAACATCTTAATTCCACATGGTATTAGCTGCTTTGCTTGGCTGTCGTCACGGCTGATAATTTTAAGGGATCAGTCAGTCGATTTTTTTTATGTTGAGTGTTAATGAAAGGGATTGTGTGAGGTTTACATATCGGTTAAATATTTTA
The DNA here is from genome assembly GCF_042767895.1 of Penaeus vannamei. Lineage (NCBI taxonomy): Eukaryota > Metazoa > Arthropoda > Malacostraca > Decapoda > Penaeidae > Penaeus > Penaeus vannamei. The sequence continues at coordinate 48,311,070 of NC_091551.1, read as the reverse complement.
ATATAAATATGTTCAAGAATGTGTTTTGTTTATGTTACTGTGTTTTTTTTTTTTTAAACTATTGTTGTAAACAAGTTTGAAGGAGGGTTCTCAACTATTGTTTTAACTATTTTAAGAGCTATTTACAAGCCTCTTCAGAATTAATTAATTAATAAAAACATTTTTTTTCTAATTTACATATTTGTATTATCGATGCTTGTAAAAAGAATATCAAAAGTTTTTTTTTCATAAAAGAATAATTGAATCATTTGAATTAATCATGAAAGTAATGAAATAGTTAAAATATATAATTTCTGAAAGTATTCGAATAAGCAGAAATATAATTTAAAGAATGCCATCTTAGCAAAAATAAAATCCAAACAAAGGAGATAATTTGATTAAGGATGAAAATATAATCATGAATATCACATCTTTAAAGAATATTAAGTAATAACAAAGTGAATCTAAGAAAACTTATGACAAAAAAGGATAAAGAACAATAATAGTAAAATTAATGATAATAACAATTATGATAAAGCATAACAAAGTAATAATGATGATAAAGATATAATAAATAGAACTAAAATAGAACTAAAAATAATTTCTAACTCACGCCCAAGATGCCCTGGTCGTTATCATCCTTATGGAACCCTGATCCCTGCTGTATGATGCTGTTTCTGACGGAGGCGAAGAAGTCCCTGCCGGAGGAGGAGAGGGCTTCGGTGCCTCCTCCTCCTCCTCCTTCTGTATTTTCTTTGCCATTCTTTTCTTGCCCTTCCTTTCCCTTTCCATCTTCTCTTTTCTCTCCTTTAATACTGCCTTCCTTCCCACCCCGTCCTTCTTCCTCTCCTCCTGCTTCTCTCCCTCCTTCCTTTTCTCCTCCTCCTCCTCCTCGCTTCCTATCCGCAACATCCATCCTCATGCCCCACATGCCCCCCATCACGTGGGCGCAGTGGTTATGGTGGTCCCTCATGACGTGGAAGGAGCGGTTCGTCCTCAGCCACTCCCGGACGGCGGCTGTCTCGCGCTCCAGGATCTGTGCGCAAGGAGGGGCTTGTTTAGTTTTCTTTTGTTTATTTGTTTTGTTTTCTCTTTTTATGGTAGCTGTGTTGCTGGTGGTGGTGGTCCTGTTGCTGTTTTGTTTGTTTTTTGTGTTTTATTATTATCATAATTTCTCTTATAGCTATTATCATTATCATTATTATTATTATTATTATTATCATCATCACTATCATTATTATTGCTATATCACTATCTTTATCATCATCATTACCCTCAGTATTACCATTATCATCACATACTCTATTATCATCACTGCCACCACCACCACCATCACCACAAACCCCACCTCCACATCACCCTGAACCCATCCACATCACCCTCAACCCAACCACATCACCTTGGCATCCGTATCTCTGGACAAAACCACATCCACATTCGGATCTCCAA
>NC_091551.1:48292142-48297142 GCF_042767895.1 Penaeus vannamei | reverse complement strand
ACACACACACAAACACACACACACACACAAACACACACACACACGCACGCACGCACATACACACGCACACACACACACACACACACTCATAAATACACGTATATAGATACATGAATGTATTGCTTTTTCAGATTGTTAGTATTAATAACAGGTAATAAAAATGATATTAGCAATAAAAGATAAAATGCAAGTAATATGATATTCACACTACATTCATAGTGCTATATAAACACGTCCAATTCTCTATATCCATAAAATACGTACACGTGTCATAAATAATCTAGATATGAATGACATAACTTAATAATTCACATCCGGTTTTGGATAGGATTTTCAATACTTTCCTGTACTAATTTTTTTTTTCTTTCTTCTTCTTCTCCATCCTCCTCCTCCTTTTCTTCTCCATCCTCCTCCTCCTTTTCTTCTCCATCCTCCTTCTCCTTCCTCACTCCTCCTCTCCTTTCCTTCTCCCATCCTCCTCCTCCTTTCTTCTCCATTCTCCTCCCTCCTTTTTCTCCATCCTCCTCCTCCTTTTCTTCTCTCCATTCTCCTCTCTCTTTCTTCTCATCCTCTTCTCTCTTTTTCTTCTCATTTCTCCTCCTACTCTTTTTTTTCTCCATCCTCCTCCTCCTTTTCTTCTCCATTTTCATACTCCTCACTTTCCTTCTCCATCCTCCCCCTCCTTTTCTTCTCATTCTCCTCTCCTCACCTTTCCTTCTCATCCCCTCCTCCTCCTTTCTTCTCCCATTCTCCTCCTCCTTTTTTTTTCTCTGTCTCCTCCACTCCTTTTCTTCTCCATTCTCCTCCTCCTTTCCTTACTCCATCCTCCTCCTCCCTTTCTTCTTCTCCATTTCTCCTCCTCCCTTCCTTCTCCATCCTCCTCCTCCTTTTCTTCTCCTTCTATCTCCTTTTTCTCCATCCTCCTCCTCCTTTTCTTCTCCCATTCTCCTCCTCCCTTTCCTTCTCCATCCTCCTCCTCCTTTTCTTCTCCATTCTCCTCCTCCTTTTTTTCTCCATCCTCCTCCTCCTTTTCTTCTCCATTATCCTCCTCCTTTCCTTCTCCATCCTCCCCCTCCTTTTCTTCTCCATTCTCCTCACTCCGCTTTCCTTCTCCATCCTCCTCCTCCTTTTCCTTCTCCTCCATTCTCCTCCTCCTTCTCTTCTCTATCCTCCTCCTCCTTTTCTTCTCCATTCTCCTCCTCCTTTCCTTCTCCATCCTCCTCCTCCTTTTCTTCTCCATTCTCCTCCTCCTTTCCTTCTCCATCCTCCTCCTCCTTTTCTTCTCCATTCTCCTCCTCCTTTTTTTCTCCATCCTCCTCCTCCTTTTCTTCTCCATTATCCTCCTCCTTTCCTTCTCCATCCTCCCCCTCCTTTTCTTCTCCATTCTCCTCCTCCTTTCCTTCTCATCCTCCTCTCCTTTCTTCTCCATTCTCCTCCTCCTTTCCTTCTCCATCCTCCTCCTCCTTTTCTTCTCCATTCTCCTCTCTTTTTCTCCATCCTCCTCCTCCTTTTCTTCTCCATTATCTCCTCTCTTCCTTCTCAGCCTCCTCCTCCTTTTCTTCTCCATTATCCTCCTCCCTTTCACTTCTCCATCCTCCTCCTCCTTTTCTTCTCATTCTCTCCCTCCCTTTTTTCTCCATCCTCCTCCTCCCTTTTCTTCTCCATTATCCTCCTCCCTTTCCTTCTCCATCCTCCTCCTCCTTTTTCTTCTCCATTCTCCTCCTCCTTTCCTTCTCCATCCTCCTCCTCCTTTTTCTTCTCCATTCTCCTCCTCCTTTTTTTCTCCATCCTCCTCCTCCTTTTCTTCTCCATTATCCTCCTCCTTTCCTTCTCCATCCTCCTCCTCCTTTTCTTCTCCATTATCCTCCTCCTTTCCTTCTCCATCCTCCTCCTCCTTTTCTTCTCCATTCTCCTTCTCCTTTTTTTCTCATCCCTCCCCTCCTCCTTTTCTTCTCCATTATCCTCCTCCTTTCCTTCTCCATCCTCCTCCTCCTTTTCTTCTCCATTATCCTCCTCCTTTCCTTCTCCATCCTCCTCCTCCTTTCTTCTCCCTTCTCTCCTCCTTTCTTCTCCATTCTCTCCTCCTTTCTTCTCCCTTCTCTCCTCCTTTCTTCTCCCTTCTCTCCTCCTTTTCTTCTCATTATCCTCCTCCTTTCCTTCTCCATCCTCTCCTCCTTTTCTTCTCCATTATCTCCTCCTTTCCCTTCTCCATCCCCTCCTCCTCCTTTTCTTTCTCCATTCTCCTCCTCCTTTTTTTCTCCATCCTCCTCCTCCTTTTCTTCTCCATTCTCTCTCTTTCCTTCTCCATCCTCACTCCTCCTTTTCTTCTCCATTCTCCTCCTCCTTTCTTACTCCATCTCACTCCTCCTTTTCTTCTCCATTCTCCTCACCTTTCCTTCTCCCATCCTCCTCCTCCTTTTCTTCTCCATTCTCCTCCTCCTTTGCCATCTCCATCCTCCTCCTCCTTTTCTTCTCCATTATCCTCCTCCTTTTCCTTCTCCATCCTCCTCCTCCCTTTTCTTCTCTCATTCTCCTCCTCCTTTCCTTCTCCATCCCTCCTCCCTCCCTTTTTCTTCTCCATTCTCACTCCTCCTTTCCTTCTCCATCTCTCCTCCTCCTTTTCTTCTCCATTCTCCTCCTCCTTTCCTTCTCCCATCCTCACTCTCTCCCTTTCTTCTCCCCATTCTCCTCCTCCTTTTTTTCTCCATCCTCCCTCCTCCTTTTCTTCTCCATTATCACTCCTCCTTTCCTTCTCCCATCACCTCCTCCTCCTTTTCTTCTCCATTCTCCTCCTCACTCTTTCTCCATCCTCCTCCTCCTTTTCTTCTCCATCCTTTTCTTATGACTTTTTAAAAAACTTTTCTCGTGCACGTTTTTTTCTCTCCTTTTCTTTTTCAGTACTTTTTTTTTTATGTTTTTCCTGTTTCCTCTCCTCTTCCTTTATTTCCCTCTCCATCTCCCTCTTTTCGTGTTGATAGATGTACAAAAGGTATGAATGAGATTGTTAGTATTAATAACAGGTAATAAAAATGATATTAGCAATAAAAGATAAAATGCAAGTAATATGATATTCACACTACATTCATAGTGCTATATAAACACGTCCAATTCTCTATATCCATAAAATACGTACACGTGTCATAAATAATCTAGATAGGGATGACATAACTTAATAATTCACATCCGGTTTTGGATAGGATTTTCAATACTTTCCTGTACTAATTTTTTTTTTCTTTCTTCTTCTTCTCCATCCTCCTCCTCCTTTTCTTCTCCATCCTCCTCCTCCTTTTCTTCTCCATCCTCCTTCTCCTTTTCTTCTCCATTCTCCTCCTCCTTTCCTTCTCCATCCTCCTCCTCCCTTTCTTCTCCATTCTCCTCCTCCTTTTTTTCTCCATCCTCCTCCTCCTTTTCTTCTCCATTATCCTCCTCCTTTCCTTCTCCATCCTCCTCCTCCTTTTCTTCTCCATTCTCCTCCTCCTTTTTTTCTCCATCCTCCTCCTCCTTTTCTTCTCCATCCTTTTCTTATGACTTTTTAAAAAACTTTTCTCGTGCACGTTTTTTTCTCTCCTTTTCTTTTTCAGTACTTTTTTTTTATGTTTTTCCTGTTTCCTCTCCTCTTCCTTTATTTCCCTCTCCATCTCCCTCTTTTCGTGTTGATAGATGTACAAAAGGTATGAATGAGATTGTTAGTATTAATAACAGGTAATAAAAATGATATTAGCAATAAAAGATAAAATGCAAGTAATATGATATTCACACTACATTCATAGTGCTATATAAACACGTCCAATTCTCTATATCCATAAAATACGTACACGTGTCATAAATAATCTAGATAGGGATGACATAACCAAATGATTCACATCCGGATGGTTTTGGATAGGATTTTCAATACTTTCCTGTACTATTCATCTTTTTTTTTCTTGTTCTTCTCCTTCCTCCTCCTCCTTTTTTTCTCCATCCTCCTCCTCCTTTTCTTCTCCATCCTCCTTCTCCTTTTCTTATGATTATTTAAAAACTATTCTCGTGCACGTTTTTTTCTCTCCTTTTCTTTTTCAGTACTTTTTTTTTTTTATGTTTTTCCTGTTTCCTCTCCTCTTCCTTTATTTCCCTCTTTCTCTCCCTCTTTTTCGTGTTGATAGATGTGTAAAAGGTATGAATAAGGAGAAATATCTTATTTAACCGGGTTCCGCACACAGACACACAAACGCACACACACACACACACACACACACACACACAGACAGACACAGACACACAAACGCACACACACATTCAGAAACACACGCATTTCTGACAAAGATATTCTCGAAACCGGTTAAATACATAGACTAATCTTTTGATACATCCAAATATGACTAGAGGAATCAGTTTTGTGTATGACAATCGGGCTTTCATGATTGACATAATAGGGAATAGATAAATTGGCGAAATCTAAGATGTTTGTGTATGACAATCAGGCTTTCATGATTGACATAATATGGAATTGATAAATTGGCGAAATCTAAGATGTTTTTTTTTTCATGAATGTCATTTCCTGCTCAAATTGAAAATGTTATTTGATATAGAAATATGATTCGTGTTGCGAGAATATTCATTCTCAATCATACCTTTTATACGTTTCCTGTGCTAATGGAAACAGGAGCCGTACCCTAGCGATTACAAGGCACAGGAAGGCAGCCTTTTCTTTTATGTATATATGGGTTTTGTTCCCCGTGTATTGTCCTATTTTCATTCACTCGGGTTATCTCCGTATTTACATATATATGAAGGAATGCTCACAGAGATGTAAATGTTTTTTTGGGAAAAGGGATAAACCTTCTCTCTCCTTTTTTTTTATCGGGGGAAAAAAAAGCTTTCTATTTTCTTTTTTGGGTCAGAAGCGGAAAGTATTATTTCGTGTTGTACTATGTTGGAGATGTATGTTTATGCGTTTGAGAAGAATAATGAAAGAGGGGGAATGTAAAAGCTTTGTTGTAGTATTTGCGAAACCTTAATGA
>NC_091551.1:48262142-48267142 GCF_042767895.1 Penaeus vannamei | reverse complement strand
CTAGTATTTTCTGTGCTTGAAGACAGACTGAACAAACAGAGGCCAGTATTTTCTGTGCTTGAAGACAGACTGGACTAACAAGGGCCAGTATTTTCTGTGCTTTAAGACAGACTAAACAAACAAAGGCCAGTATTTTCTGTGCTTTAAGACAGACTGGACTAACAAAGGCCAGTATTTTCTGTGCTTGAAGACAGACTGAACAAACAGAGGCCAGTATTTTCTGTGCTTGGACAGATCTGGACTGTAAGCAAGGCCAGTATTTTCTGTGCTTTAAGGCAGACTGAACAAACAAAGGCCAGTATTTTCTGTGCTTTTAGACAGACTGAACAAACAAAGGCTAGTATTTTCTGTGCTTGAAGACAGACTGAACAAAGGCCAGTCTTTTCTGTGCTTTAAGACAGACTGAACAAACAACGGCCAGTATTTTCTGTGCTTGAAGACAGACTGGACTAACGAAGGCTAGTATTTTCTGTGCTTGAAGACAGACTGAACAAAGGCCAGTATTTTCTGTGCTTGAAGACAGGCTGGACTAACAAAGGCCAGTATTTTCTGTGCTTTAAAGCAGACTGGACTAACAACGGCCAGTACTTTCGAAACCACTCCATTGCCTTTGCAACTGCTCCGAACTGCAAGAAAAATTCCTCCAGTTCACCTTCCTCGAATCGTGTTTTTTTCTGCTCTCTTTTCCCACGTCAAAACGACAGCTACTCCCAGCGTTATCCTCCCCTATAAAAGGTATCTTGAGGATGGAAATGAAGTGTTTGAAAGGTACCTAGGATTTCAAGCTACAGTGTTGACCATATTACCGCGACGAAGCCTGAAGACGAGGTCGCGAAGGAGCGTAGACAAGAGGCACCCAAGAAAGTGGCTGACTTTATCCTTCCTTTCTAAAAGCTCTAAGTGAAACCTCCTCTCGCTGTCTCGATCCTTCATCCTTTCCATCTCTAAGTCTCTCTCTCTAGCTCTACTTCCTCCACCTCCATTTATATCATTTTAAGAGACTCCCGTGTTATCATTAGCGTCTCATAAAATGCTGACTCATCTAAGTGATCATCTTTTATTAATCGTTTAATCATGTGATAAGTGTATCAATTATATTATATTGTTTGATTATATTATGATTATATTAATCATATCATATTGCTTGTTGATATTACTGTTCACTATTATTGATTATTTTCCCGGTCGTGGAACCAATGTGCTTGAAATGGAGGTTTCATTCCATAGTTTTCGATTAGCTATGTTATCATTATTCAGTTAATTATTATTACTGTTCACTATTATTGTTATTTTGTTTGTCTTTGTTTCTGTTACTGTTTTTGTTGTTATGTTAAAGAGTCACTGATTTGTAGGAAAATTATTTTTTTCAAATCAGTCGCTACTTTTCAATCAACTTCATTATGATTATTCTTCTCGCATTCATTATTGTTATACATTGTTTATCGCTGCCATTATTCACTGCTGTAAAAGCCGTTAGTGATCTGTGGGAAGCATATATCATGTGATCATTAATTGATTTGTTATCGCTGTTATTAACGTTATTTTGGTGTGTAGAGGTATTAATACGATGTGCGATACATAGATTGAAATTCTTGGTCATTATCATTATTGCTATTATCATCATCATTATTTTTAGATTATCATTATTATTATCATTATCATTGTTATCATTATTATTATTATTATCATTATTTATTGTTATTATTATTGTTATCATTATCTTTATTATTGTTTATCTATTACCATCATTATCATCACAACTATCATTATGATGATTATCATCAACATTATTATTGCTCATCATTATATTCATCTAGAATTCTAAATTTCTTTTTTTTATGTTGTATGTCAATTGCAATCAAGAAAATTTATGCCGACCCTTTTTTCGGTCAAAACTCTACGGTCAGAAAACCCACGTTTAACTACCTAAGGACGAGAGTTAGATCCCCTCCGTCTGACCAAACTGTTCTCCAAATACAAACTATTGTTCAAATTTATTTTCCTCCTTTCTTCAAGGTTCACCAAGATATTTCAGAGTTAGTTTCTTGAGAAAATGAGCGACTCAAAACTGACGAAGAGTTTACTGAAAGTGCGGTGAGCTTTTCTTTATCAAGAGAAAGCTTATTGTTGGCTTCCACAGTTTGAGTGGAAGCAGTGAGACAAAACCTTGTGCATCAGATGTGGGGAAAGGGAGAAAAAAAAAGAGAGAGAGAGAGATAGATAGATAGATAGATAGATAGGTAGATAGATAGATAGATAGATAGATAGATAGATAGATAGATAGATAGAGAGAGGGAGAGAGAAATAGAGGGAAATAGAGAGATACAGAGAGAGAGATAGATAGATAGATAGATAGATAGAGAGAGAGAGAGAGAGAGAGAGAGAGAGAGATAGATAGGGGGAGAATAGATAGATAGAGTAAACAGCGAACAAGCCAGCGAGCGAGCGGGCGAGAATAGATAGATAGATAGATAGATAGATAGATAGAGAGAGAGAGAGAGAGAGAGAGAGAGAGATAAAGGGTTTAGGGGTGATAGTGAGAACAAAGAAGCTGTCAAAGGGAGGGAATTAGAGAGAAAAAAAAAGAAAGAGAAAAGTAAATATAAAAAACGAGAGTAAGAGAAAGATATGATACAGGAAAGAAGGGGTAAAAATTACAAAACAGACGAAACAAAATAAAACAGGGACAAAAATTCTCTAAAATAGCTTAAAAATGCAACATGTAGTCTTTTGCGCACTGAGTAAAGTTTTCACTTCATAAATATTACATGCATCAGCTGAATGAGCAAGTAAAGAGTTTCTCTCATATTTCATAAGCTTTCCAAAATATGAAAACTTACTAGAACAAAGAACAACTTACTCCGACAATGATGATAATGATAAACTTCAAAAATAATTATTGCGATGAAAATGATTTTGATATCAGCACCGTAAGCAACAGACAAAAACAAAATATAAGATAATGTTAGAAGTGATACTACTTACTTGTGATGATGATGACAAGCGGGAGGAGGAGGAAGATTATGATGATGATGATGAGGAGGAGAAGAAGAAGAAAAAAGAGGAGGTGGAGGAGGAGAAGGAGAAGAAGAAAGAGGAGGAGGAGGTGGAGAAAAAGAAAGAGGAGGAGGAACAGAAGGAGCATGTCCAGAAACAGAAGCAAGAGAAGGAGGAGGAAGAGAAAGAAGAGAAAGAGGAGGAGCAGGAGACGGAATAGGAGGAGGAAAAGGAGGAGAAGGAGAATGAGGAGGAGGAAGAAGAAGAAGTAGGAGGAAAAGGAACAAGCTTAATACTATCGCTACTCTTACTGGGCCATATAGTGTCATTCAGTTATATACAATAAAAAATTGTGTATGTAGATGTAGATAGATATACAGATAGAAGTAGATAGATAGATAGTGGGTAGATAGGCACATATACCCATAGATTGAGAGATAGATATAGATATAGATAGATAGCCAGATAGATATAGATAGATAGCCAGATAGATATAGATAGATTTACTTCAGATATAGACATAGATATATAAAGATAATTCACATATAGATACAGATATAGATGGACACATAGATATAGATTGACTGGTATATATATATATATATATATATATATATATATATATATATATATATATATATATATATATATATATATATATATATATATATATATATATATATATATATGTATATGATGGATATATATGATGTATATATGGATATATGATATACATATATATATATATATATATATATATATATATATATATATATATATCTGATATATATATATATATATCATATATATATATATATATATATAGATAGATAGATAGATAGATAGATAGATAGATAGATAGATAGATAGATAGATAGATAGATAGATAGATTGATAGATAGATAGATATAGATATGGACATCGATATACACATAGAGATAGAGATATAGATCTAGATAAAGATACAAATATGGGTATATTGACATGTACGTAGGGAATATATGCATACATTCATACACGTCAGTATATACAACATATACGTTTCCATAAACTCGAATGACACGCAATAGTTGCAAATAACAAATTCGCTAATAGATTCCTGCATGACATTAGTGGTTTAACCCGTGAATGCAATTTGAGCCACGTCACGGCATGAAATAGTGTGTCGCGTTTTGATATACATATTAGGCAGATAAAGGCCGCCCGTGTCATATCTATCGGTGTTGTGTCTTGTGTGTTGATCAGCTGTGTTTGCAATGTGCTGTCTTTGTTGATGGATTTTGTGTTTGTTCTATGCTATAGGTTTTATTATTATTATTATTATTATTGTTATTGTTATTATCATTATTATTGTTGTTGTTATTATTATTATTATTATTGTTATTATTATTATCATTATTATTATCATTATTGTTATCATTATTATTATTGTTATCCCTATTATTATTGATATACATATTAGGCAGATAAAGGCCGCCCGTGTCATTATCTATCAGTGTTATGTCTTGTGTGTTGATCGGCTATTAGTTACTATTATTATAATCATGTGCTGTCTTTGTTGATGGGTATTATTATTATTATTATTATTATTATCATTATCATTATTATTATTATTATTATTATTATTATTATTATTATTATTATCATTATTATTATCATTATTGTTATCATTATTATTATTGTTATCCCTATTATTATTGATATACATATTAGGCAGATAAAGGCCGCCCGTGTCATATCTATCAGTGTTGTGTCTTGTGTGTTGATCAGCTGTGGTTGCAATGTGCTGTCTTTGTTGATGGGTTTTTTATGTTTGGTCTATGCTATAGGTTTTATTATTATTATTATTATTATTGTTATTGTTATTATTAGTAGTATTGTTGTTGTTATTGTTATTATTATTATTATTATTATTATTATTATTATTGTTGTTGTTGTTATTGTTATTGTTATTATTATTATTATTATTATTATTATTATTATTATTATTATTATTATTATTA
>NC_091551.1:48242142-48244642 GCF_042767895.1 Penaeus vannamei | reverse complement strand
CCTGCGGAGTGGCTGAAATCATAACGAAATTTACGCGAAAACATTATACTTTTTTTTTTTTTTTTTTTGGGGGGGGGGGGTTTGCTCTGCACGTGTCGCCTTATCATGCTATTATTTTGCGACCAGTAATATCATTAGCTCTGTTATCAATTTACACACATACATGAGCACATGCTTACTACCGCATGCAGACACATGTCTCTGTCTCTTTGTTAGTCAGTCTGTCTGTATCTCTCTCTCCTCTCTCTCTCGTTCTCTCCTTCCTCCCTCCCTCCCTCTCTCTCTCGTCTTGTTTTCTGTTAATTTTTCAGTCACAAAAAAAGAAAAATATAATGATGTATGATTAAATAAATAATTTATAGATATATATTTCTTTTCTGTTGTAATATAAATCATATTTTTCTTGACACAGTTGAAGAGCACGTTTTGAATCTCTAGACACAGCACACACACACAAATATACGTCTATCAACCTGTTTATCTGTCTGTTAACCTCTCTATTTTCTATATATCTCTCTCCATCTATCTATCCAATATATATAGAAATACCATATAGAAAAAAATCAAGTAAACAATATTTAAATACATACGAGTAAATTACTGTTTAACTGTCTGTCACCCTTTCTATTTTCTATACGTCTATCTCCATCTATCTATCCAATATATATAGAAATACCATATAGAAAAAAATTCAAGTAAATAATAAAATACAAGTAAATTACTGCACTGTTTTAATTCAAACCTAATTAACGCTATGGTCTATATCCAGAAAAGGCCACCACCTGCTGGTAATTTAGATTTGAAGGAAATCTCGAGAGACCCTAATTCTGACGCGCCTAATCTTAATATGGGTAGCATGACTTCACGGTCTCAAGGCTCGTGAGATGGATCGAATTCATTCCTCTGTTAAGTGTGTGCCAGAAATACATTGGTCATAGAAACATTCTTAACCATATATACATATATATATATGTATATATATATATATATATATATGTATATATATATATATATATATATATATATTATTCTATAACCAAATGATAATAAATATGTGGCATATCACATGTAAATCTTACATATATATATGTATATATGTATATATATATATATATATATATATATATATATATATATATATATATATATATATATACATACACACACACACACACATATATATATATATATATATATATATATATATATATATATATATATATATATATATATATATATACAAAATATGCGTGTGTAAAAAAAAAAATGTGTGCATAAATATAAAATATATATATATATATATATATATATATATATATATATATATATATATATATATATTATCAGAATAAAAACACAATGCTCTCTGCTGCTAGCTTAATTCATGTCTAGGGTTAATTCTACTTCCTCCCTTTTCCTACTAACTATGAATCAATAAGTATTAATATAAAAATGATAAAAACACATGAAATGGGACCGTGTCAATGGACCACCATTCTAGCAGTACCTTTTCATTATTTTACTTGTCCATAAAATAATTGATTCCTTCCTTCCAACCTTCCTTATTTGTCTCTCTTGCTCTTTTCTCTAATAAATAATTACACTGTTACCCGCGACTTATTAAGTTCTCATATCCGCGGCGACGAAAAAACAAATAATAAATAAATAAATAGGTAATAATAATAATAATAATAATAATAATAATAATAATAATAATTACTAACGTCAAAGCAATATGGATATGGCGTGTTATTTTCGCAACAAATTTTCTCAAACTTTTCTTATATCTATGTATGGTACGAGAACAGGACGTCATCTGACTTATCCCAATTCAATACACGGGGATATTAAATCACTTGTCAGACATTACAACCTGTCAGACATTACAATTTTAGGGTAAAACACGACTTTTAACACCAACACTTAAGATACCAGTGTATGGGGCGAGAGCAGAAGTTTGACTGAGCAGATGGTGACGATAACTTTGCTTTTTACTTTCCTACCATTGGGTTGTTAACACTTTAAATAAACAACCCAATTATAGATAACCATTATAGTTTGTTCTGTTTGTTATAACACTAGATTTTGCTGTGTTGATATGCCGTTAAAAAATAAAATTACGTATATGAACGTTCTCAGGGGAATCAGTACATTTTTATAATTAAAAAGAGTGCATCTTTTACACACACGCACACGCACACGCACACGCACACGCACACGCACACGCACACGCACACACACACGCACACGCACACACACACACACACACACACACACACACACACACACACACTCGTATATAAATGCATAAGCCTATATACATATATAGCTGCGCACATCTGTTCGGGGGTTTCAAGTTTACCTCATTAATTATTACCAGTTTTCTTCGGAAAAATGCAGTAGCGTTTTCTCGGAAGCATAAAGTGTAATATTCATGGAAATATATTGCATTGTGTAATTTCCTATGAATTAGTGTTGCTTGATGGCAAATGAAACGAAA
>NC_091551.1:48202142-48207142 GCF_042767895.1 Penaeus vannamei | reverse complement strand
CTCCTTATATGATTTTTTTTGATCCACTGGTTCTTTCCATTATGAACTATTATTTGTTTCACCAATTCCTATATGAACTTTTTTTTTTTTTTATCAACTGGTTCTTTCCATTATGAACTATTATTTTCTCACCAATCCCTATATGAACTTTTTTTTTTTTTTTTTTTTTTTTTTAATCAACTGGTTCTTTCCATTATGAACAATTATTTTCTCACCAATTCCTCCCTATATGATTTTTTTTTTTTTAATCAACTGGTTCTTTCCATTATGAACTATTATTTGTTTCACCAATTCCTATATGAACTTTTTTTTTTTTTTTTCTTTTAATCAACTGGTTCTTTCCATTATGAACTATTATTTTCTCACCAATTCCTATATGAACTTTTTTTTTTTTTTTTTTTTTTTTTTTTAATCAACTGGTTCTTTCCATTATGAACTATTTTTTTCTCACCAATTCCTCCCTATATGATTTTTTTTTTAATCAACTGGATCTTTCCATTATGAACAATTATTATTTTTTCACTGATTCTCCCAATTAAAAATTATCAATATCATGACCTTCCACCATTTCCTCCCACAGAAGTTCGAAAGCCGGTGACCTGAGTTCCCAAAGGTCAACCTGCGTCTCACGAATCGATTTGACCCTCTGACCTTTCCCAACGATTTTGGTCCGAGGTCAGTGCAAACTTCATTATGCAATCTAATCCCCTTAATTATGTAATAATGGAGAGAATGAGACGTATTTTAGAAGGTACTTGAGGCGGGGATAAAGTTTGTGTGACACTATTATTATCATTTTATTTATTATTTTTTTAATTAATTATTTTTATATTATTATTTTTTTGGTAGCGTTGTTTAGCTAGTCTATTTTTTTATTTTATCATTATCATTTTATTTATTTATTTGTTTATTTATTTTTTGTAGTATTACCTTTACAAAGGATTTATCTTTTTTGGTAGTGTTGGTTCGTTAGTCTGTTTGTTAGTTTTTTTTATTATTATTATTACTTTCACTAAGGATTTATGTTTTTGGTATTGGTTCGTTAGTCTGTTTGTTAGTTGGTTTGGTTAATAACTCAAAAATTAATAATTTTTTTCTGGTGTGTCTTACCTCAACTTAAATGCTATTAAATTTTAGTGGTGATCCGGACCCAGGATTATTAATATTTTTATTTATTTATCATTATTATTCTTTAATGATAGCATCATGATACTAAACTATTATCATTACCAGCATTGAGAGATAGAGACAACTTTTTGGCGCTTGAGTTATCATTATTATGCTCTCTCTCAGTGATTCTAATTACTTTTTGTATTATTATTGTTGTTATCACTTCTTATTGCCATTGGAATTGTTATTGTCATTGTTGGTGTTATGATTATTATTGTTATCATTATCATCGTCATCATCATCATCATCATAATCATTATCATCGTCATCATTATCATCATCGTCATCATTATAATCATCGTCATCATTATCATCATCGTCATCATTATCATCATCGTCATCATTATCATCATCGTCATCATTATCATCATCGTCATCGTCATCATTATCATCATCGTCATCATTATCATCATCGTCATCGTCATCATTATCACCATCGTCATCATTATTATCATCGTCATCATTATCACCATCGTCATCATTATTATCATCGTCATCATTATCATCATCGTCATCATTATCATCATCGTCATCATTATCATCATCGTCATCATTATCATCATCGTCATCATTATCATCATGGTCATTATTATCACCATTAGCCCCTTTCATCATCAACATTATCCTCATTATTTATTGTTATCATCACCATTCTCGTCATCACATTCATCATATCCCTATCTTGCCCATGTTCGTCTCTATCATCACCATCGTTTCATTTTCACTATTCTCGTTATAATCAACACCATCTTTTTCATCACCATAATCTTCACCACCATCCTCACTGTACCCTTTGTCTTTCTCATCACCATCATCATCATAGTCATCACCACTTCATCTTCCTCTCATTCCCATTATCATCACATCATCATCATCTCTACCTCATTCTCATCATCATTATCTTCATCTTCGTCATCTTTATCCTTCCCACTATCATCATTATCTTCATATCACTATAACTTCATCAGAAGCATAATCATCACATCATCATGATCATCACAATCA
The DNA here is from genome assembly GCF_042767895.1 of Penaeus vannamei. NCBI lineage: Eukaryota > Metazoa > Arthropoda > Malacostraca > Decapoda > Penaeidae > Penaeus > Penaeus vannamei. Next base: position 48,204,967 of record NC_091551.1, on the reverse strand, counting down.
TCGTCATCACTACTATCCTTATTCTCTTATTTCTTATAATGTCTTCCTCATAATTCTCTATTTTAATTATCATACTCTTTCTCTTCCTCTTCTTCCTCTCTTCTTCATCACTATAATTTTCCTTCTGCTTCCCTTTTCATCACTATTTTCCTTCTCTTCTTCATTACTATTCTCTTTTCCTTCCCTTTTCATCCTCTTCCTCTTTCTGTTCCCTTTTCATCATCATCCTCTTCCTCTTCTTCCTCACTTCTTCATTCCAATCCTCCTCCTCTTCCTACTTATCATCACGTCTTCCGCACCTTCCTCCTTCTCTTCTTCCTTTTCCTCATCACCTCTTCATCACCATCTTTCTCCTCCATTTTCATTATCATCCTCTTTCTCTTCCTCCTCTTCCTCTTCCTCATTACCCTTCTCCTCCACTTCCTCCTTACCATCACCTTTTCAATCTTCCTCCTCTTCCTCCTTAATCCTCCTCCTCCTTCTTATGATCAACTCTTCTTCATTCATATTTTCTTTTTCCTCCTCCTCTCTACCTCTTCTTCCTTCTCTTCCTCTTCTTCCTCCTCCTCCTCTTCCTCACCCTCCTCCTCGTCCTCTTCTCCTCTTCCTCTATCTCCTCTTCTTCCTCTATCTCCTCTTCCTCTTCTTCCTACTCCTCTTCCCCCTCCACTTCTTCTTCCTCCTCCTCCTCTTCCTCTCCCTCCTTCTCTTTCTCTTCCTCCTTCTCTTTCTCTTCTTCCTCCTCCTCCTTCTCTTTCTCTTCCTCCTCCTCCTCACTCTCCTCCTCTTCCTCTTCCTCCTCCTCTTTCTCTTCTTCCTCCTCCTTCTCCTCTTCCTCTTCTTCCTCCTCCTCTTTCTCTACCTCCATCTTCTCCTCGAAGAAGAACAGAGAATCGACGATTAATTTCTTGAGACTCATCGCGTCTGGTGGTCGAAAAAAATTAAAAAGTTTGAAGAAAAAGAAAAAAAAAACAAAGAAAAAAAAAAGGTTTAGAGGAAAGAAAGTTTTCGTATCTATTCCCTGAAACTTTCGGAAGATTTGGTATTTTCTGAGTAGCAAGACTTAAAAAACAAAACAAAAAAAACAAACATTTTTTTTTATTATAGCAAAAAACAAAAAAACAACAACAAAAAACTGTTTATCATTTTTTTGCGTTTTTTTTTTCTCTCTCTCGTTTTTTAAAAAAGATATTAGTGTCAAGCATTTTTTTTTGTATAGATATGCTTGAAATTTTCTTTATTTTACTTTTATTGCTTCACCCTGAAAAGAATATTCTTATATTTCATGGACAAATACAAACACACATACACTCACTTAAACAAACAAACATCCCATCCACAAACACAAACAAACACACACACCTTCATATATACACACACATAATCATAACACACCTAAAACACACACAAAAGCACTCCCACTTACACACACACACACATACATAAACACACACACACACAAAAGCAGTCCCACTTACACACACACACACACACATACACAAACACACACACACACAGAAGCACTCCCACTACACACACACACACACACACACAGAAGCACTCCCACCTACATACACACACGCAGAAGCATTCCCACCTACACACATACACACACACACACACACACGCAGAAGCACTCCCACCTACATACACACACACACACAGAACCACTCCCACTTACACACAGACACACACACACATACACATGCACACACACAGAAGCACTCCCACCTACACACACACACACAGAACCACTCCCACTTACACACAGACACACACACACACACACACACACACATACACACACACACACACACACGCAGAAGCACTCCCACCTACATACACACACACACACAGAACCACTCCCACTTACACACAGAACCACTCCCACCTACACACTCCCACCTACACACACACACACACAGAACCGCTCCCACCAACACACAGACACGCACACACTCCCCACCTACACAAACACACACGACTTCATATTTCCTCCGGTCTCTCCACCCACCTCCAAGCTTTTTTTTTTTTGCTTTCTTTTTTCTTTTTCATATTCAGAAGCTCCCTAACAAGACATGGTGATGTGTCTTGTTTTCTTGCTATTTCATCTATTCGGAAAAGGGGACATGGGCTGTTTCTTGTTCTTCTTCTCTTTCTCTTTTCTCTTTCTCCTTTGATTCTATTTTTCTTTCCTTGTCTATTTTTTTTGTTATCATTATTATTTTTTCTCTGCTTGATGTTTTTTTTCTTTTATTCGTATTTCGTTTCGTATTATTATCATCTTTATTGATAATGATATTGATTATTATTGTATTTTTCTATCTACTTTGCTTTATTTTTATTTTTATTGTTTCCGTAATTCTCTCATGTTTCTTCTTTCTTCTTCTGTTTCTCTTCCAGTTATTGTTTTTTCTCATTCTCCTTTATTTCTCTCTTGCTCTCCCTCTCTTCGCATTTTCTCTTTTGCTCTCTTTCTCATATCCTCGTCCATTTCTCTATTGCTATGACTCTCTTTATCTGAATTTCTCTATTGTTCTCCCGTTTTATCATTTATTATAATTATCATTATATCTTTCAGATTATTGATATTTCATCTGTTCCTATTTCTTCTTTCTGTTTTATATTCTCACTATTTTCCTTATTCCTCATTTCTTCAGTATATGCCTCTCCCCCATTCTCTCATTCCCTTTACTACTTTCTTTTATCTTCAGTTATCTATTTCTCTATGGATTCCTTCTCTTCCCTCTTCCTCCTTTCTCCCTCTTTCTTTCCTCATTCTCCCTCTTATCTATCCCTCTCTCTCTCTCTCTCTTCTCTCCGTT
>NC_091551.1:48143394-48153394 GCF_042767895.1 Penaeus vannamei | reverse complement strand
ACAGTTTTATATGAATTTTATTTGCTTATATTGATCATGGTCAGTACCACGTGAGCGATGTCTTAAACATACGTACAGACAAACATATATCACATCCACTCACACACACACACATTTATATATATGTATGTATGTATATGTGTATGTGTGTGTGTGTGTGTGTGTGTGTGTGTGTGTGTGTGTGTTTGTGTATACATGTACAAACATGCACACAGACACAGACACACACACACTACATATATGTGTTTGTTTGTGTACACGCACAACACACACACACACACACACACACACACATATACCAGAGAAGTCACCCTGAGGAAAAATCTGGACCCAGAATCCCTCAGATATTTTGCCGATGAACCGAAAGTCCCCTTCTGGCGACCCGGCGACAGCGGTGATGCTAAGCTGTGTGGATTCTTGACCTTCCTTTGCTACTCGAGTTTCTTATCTTTTTTTTTCCTTCCTTCTCTCCATTATCTGTTTTCCTTCTCTTTTTATTCCGCGTTCATTTATCTTTTAGATTTTTTATGTATTTATTTATTTTGTTGTTGTTATTAATATTATTATTATTATTATTTGTTATTATTATTATTATTTGTTATTATTATTATTATTATTATTATTATTATTATCATTACTATCATTATTATTATCATCATTATTATTATTATTATTATTATTATTATTATTATTATCATTATCATCATCATTATTATCATTATTATTATTAGTTTTATCATTATCATCATCGTTATTATTATTATTATTATTATTATTATCATTATTATTATTATTCCTTTCCTTCACCCTCTTTCTCTCTCGATCTTATCATTATCTTTATGAACGTGTATACCTTTTATCAATGAATTCCTCTTGCTTCAGTTCTGAGTCGGAGGGGAGGAGAGGAGGAGAAAAAGAAAGAGAAGGAAGGGGGGAGGGGAAGGGGGGGGACGGGAGGGGAGGGAGGGGGGGGGGGAAGGGAGGGAGGGGAGGAGGGGAGGGAGGGGGGGGGGGGGAGAGGGAGGGAGAGGAGGAGGGGGGGGGGAGAAAAAGAGGAGGGAGAGGAGGGGAAGGAGGGAGAGGAGGGAGAGGAGGGAGGGGAGGAGAGGAGAGGAGGGGAGGGGGGGGAGAGGAGGGAGGGGGGGGGAGAGGGGTGGAGGGGGAGGGGGGAGGGGAGAGGAGGGAGAGGAGGGGGGAGGGGTGGGGGGAGGAGGAGGGGGGAGGAGGAGAGGGAGTGGAGAGGGGAGAGGAAGGAAAGGGGGGGGGGAAAAGGAAGGAAAGGGGGAAGGGAGAGGAAGGAGGGGGGGGAGAGGAGGGGGGGAGGGAAATGGAGAGGAGGGAGAGGAAGGAGGAGAGGAGAAGGAAAGGGGGGGGAGAGGAGGGGAGGGAGGGGAAGGAGGGGGGGGAGGAAGGAGGGGGGGAGGGGGGGAGGGGGAAAGGGGGAGGGAGGAGGGAGGGGGGGGGAAGGAGGGGGGGAGGGGAGGGAGGTGAGGGGAGTGGAGTGGAGAGGAGGGGGGGGGAGAGGGAGAGGAAAGAGGAGGAGGGGGGGGGAGGGAGGGAGGAGGGAGGAGGGGAGGGAGGGAGGGGGGGGAGGGAGAGGGAGCAGGGGGAGAAGAGGAGAGAGGGAGGAGTGGAGAGGAAGGAGAGGAGGGAGGGAGAGGAGAGGGGGGGAGGGAGGGGAGGAGAGGAGAGGAGGAGGAGAAGGGGAAAAGGGAAAGGGAGGGGGGGGAAAGGGGAAAGGAAAGGGGAGAAGAGAAAGGGGAAAGGGGAGGAGAAAAAGGAGGAAAGTGGAGGGGGGAGAGGAGAGGAGGGGAGAGGAGGAGAGAGGAAAGGAGAGAAGAGGAGAGGAAAGGGGAGACACGTTGGCAATATATCGGTTGCTCTTTAAGTCGATATCTCTAAACTCTTTGGTAAGATCGGATCTTTACATTAGTTTCCCCTAAATTGACTCAGGTATTTCGTTTTCTCTCTTGACTTCGCTAATATTTTTTGACAAGAGAATATCCTACCTCAATTACTTACATTTTCTCGTTAATTGTTCATTGAAATAATTCTTGTAAATAGGATCAGGTCCATAAAGCCAAATCCAATGAATTTATTGTTTTTTGTTATTTCCATTTTCTCTCTTGAAAATCTTTCTTTCAATATTTCTTGAGGTAAACCATGACTTTATTTTGTGTTTTTTCTTTATTATTCTTTTTTCCCTTATCATATCTATACATTATTGGGAATTCCCTCAAGTTTTCCTCTTCCTAACTTTAAAACCAAAATTATTTTAAATCTCAAAACCAGTTCCTTCCATTTTGAATTATTATTCTTAATTCTTCCAGTAATTCCCCCCCTTTATGGATACTTTTTTTTTTTTTTTTTATCTTTATGCGTTATGAACTATCATTATCATATTTTTTCTACCAATTCCTCACATTATGATTAATCTTTATCAACCGGGTCCTTCCATTATGAACAATCATTATCATATTTTTTTTACCAATACCTCCGATTATTTTATCCAACCGGTTCTCTCCATTATGAACAATTATTAATTTATTCCACCAATTCCTCCCTGTAGAAATTATTATTATTATTATTATTATTATTATTTTTTTTTTTTTTTTAATCAACTGGTTATTTCCATTATGAACAATTATTTTCTCACCAGTTCCTTTATGAACTTTTTTTCTTTTTTTTTTTAATCAACTGGTTCTTTCCATTATGAACTATTATTGTTTCACCGATTCCTATATGAACTTTTTTTTTTTTTTAATCAACTATTTCTTTCCATTATGAACAATTATTTTCTCACCAATTCCTCCCTATATGATTTTTTTTTTAATCAACTGGTTATTTCCATTATGAACAATTATTTGTTTCACCAATTCCTATATGTTTTTTTTTTTTTTTTTTTTATCAACTGGTTCTTTCCATTACGAACTATTATTTGTTCACCGATCCCCCCCCCCCCCATTAAAAATTATCAATATCATGACCTTCCACCATTTCCTCCCACAGAAGTTCGAAAGCCGGTGACCTGAGTTTCCAAAGGTCAACCTGCATCTCACGAATCGATTTGACCTTCTGACCTTTCCCAACGATTTTGGTCCGAGGTCAGTGCAAACTTCATTATGCAATCTAATCCCCTTAATCATACAATAATGGTGAGAATGAGACGTATTTTAGAAGGTACTTGAGGCAGGGATAAAGTTTGTATGAAACTATTATTATCATCATTTTATTATTACCCTTTTATTAATTTCTTTTAGTAGTATTGCCTTTACAAAGGATTTATGTTGTTTTTTTTGGTAGTGTTGGTTCGTTAGTCTGTTTGTTAGTTTTTTTTGTATTACCTTCACAAAGGAGGTTATGTTTTTTGGTAGTGTGGGTTAGCTAGTTTTTTTGTTTTTTTTTTGTTTTTTTGTTTTTTAGTATTACCTTCACAAAAGATTTATGTATTTTGGTAGTGTTGGTTAGTTAGTCTGTTTGTTAGTTAGTTTGGTTAATAACTAAAAAAATAATGATTTTTTTTTAACAGAGGTGTGTCTTAGACCAACTTAGATGCCATTGCATATTGGTGATGATCTGGACCCAGGATTATTAATGTATATTTTTTTCATCACCATAATCTTCACCACCATCCTCACTGTACCCTTTGTCTTTCTCATCCTCATCATAGTCATCACCACTTCATCTTCCTCTCATTCCCATTATCATCACATCATCATCATCATCACCTCATTCTCGTCATCATTATCTTCATCTTCGTCATCTTTATCCTTCCCACTATCATCATAATCCTCATATCACTATAACTTCATCACAAGCATAATCATCACATCATCATGATCATCACAATCATCGTCATCACTACTATCCTTATTCTCTTTTTTCTTATAATGTCTTCCTCACAATTCTCTATTTTTATTATCATACTCTTTCTCTTCCTCTTCTTCCTCTCTTCTTCATCACTATAATTTTCCTTTTGCTTCCCTTTTCATAACTATTCTCCTCCTCTTCCTCATTACTATTCTCTTTTCCTTCCCTTTTCATCCTCTTCCTCTTCCTGTTCCCTTTTCATCCTTTTTCTCTTCCCTTTTCCCTTTTCATCATCATCCTCTTCCTCTTCTTACTCACTTCTTCATTTCATTCCACCTCCTCTTCCTCTTTATCACCACCCCTTCTTCACCATACTCCTTCTCCTCTTCTTTCCTCCTCACCTCTTCATCACTATCCTTCTCCTCCCCCCTTTTCATTAGCATCCTCTGCCTCTTCCTCCGCCTCATTACACTTCTCCTCCACTTCCTCCTTACCATCACCTTTTCAATCTTCCTCCTCTTCCCTCCTACATCCTCCTCCTCCTTCTTATGATCAACTCTTCTTCATTCGTATTTTTCCTTTTCCTCCTCCTCTCTACCTCTTCTTCCTTCTCTTCCTCTTCTTCCTCCTCCTCTTTCTCTTCCTCTTCCTCTTCTTCCTCCTCCCCCATCTTCTCCTCTTCCTCTATCCCCCTCTCTTCCTCTATCTCCCCCCTTCCTCCTCCTTTTTCCCACTCCTCTTCCCCTCCATTCTTCTTCCTCCTTCTCTTCCTCTCCTCCTTCTCCCTTTTTCTTCTTCATCCTCCTCCTTCTCTTTCTCTTCCTCCTCCTCTTCCTCTTCCTCCTCTTCTTTCTCTTCTTCCTCCTCCTCCTGCTCTTCCTCTTCTTCCTCCTCCTCCTCCTCTTTCTCTTCCTCCATCTTCTCCTCGAAGAAGAACAAGGAATCGACGGTTAATTTCTTGAGACTCATCGCGTCTGGTGGTCGAAAAAAATTAAAAAGTTTGAAGAAAAAGAAAAAAAAAAAAACAAGAAAAAAAAAAAGGTTTAGAGGAAAGAAAGTTTTCGTATCTATTCCCTGAAACTTTCGGAAGATTTGGTATTTTCTGAGTAGCAAGACTTAAAAAACAAGAAAACAAACAAAAAAACTGTTTATTATAGCAAAAAAAAAAAAAAAAAAAAAAAAACAACAACTGGTTATTATTTTTTTGCGTTTTTCTCTCTCTCTCTCGTTTTTTTTTAAGATATTAGTGTCAAGCATTTTTTTTTTTATAGATATGCTTTAAATGGATATTTTCTTTATTTTACTTTTATTGCTTCACCCTGAAAAGAATATTCTTTTATTTCATGGACAAATACAAACACACATACACTCACTTAAACAAACAAACATCCCATCCACAAACACAAACAAACACTCACACCTTCATATATACACACACATAATCATAACACACCTAAAACACACACAAAAGCACTCCCACTTACACACACACACACACACATACACAAACACACACACACACACAGAAGCACTCCCACTTACACACACACACACACACACACACACACAGAGAAGCACTCCCCCCCACACACACCCACGCAGAAGCACTCCCACCTACACCCATACACACACACACACGCGCGCTGAAGCTCTCCCACCCACATAAAACACACACACAGGCCACTCCCACTTAAAACAGACTTTTTTTCTTTCTATCTATATATCTCTCTCATTTTTTTCGATCTCTATATCTCTTTATATTTTTCTATCCCTATATTTCTCTAGCTCTTTTTCTATTTTCTATTTATTTCTGTCTCTAAATCTGTTCTTTTTCTATCTCTCTAGTTCTCTCTCTCTCTCTTTGTTTTTTTTTTCTTTCTTTCTCTCTCTCTCTCTCTCTTTGTTTTTTTCTCTCTCCCCCTCTCTCCCTCCCTCTCTCACCCCCTCCCTCCCTCCCTCCCTCCCTCCCTCCTCCCCCCCTCTCTCTGTCTACCTCTCTATTTCTTTTTTTCTATCTATCTATCTGTACCTCTTTTTCCCTTCCCATTTCCTACCATCCATTCCCATGGGATCGCTTCAGTGACATCAATATCCATAAAAATGCGTCACTTCAGCTGACATCACAGGCTTTGAAGTGTTATATGCACAGCCGCCCTCATGTGTCCATCCCCCTGAAAGAATCAGTAGAGGAAATAGGGAAAAAAAGGAAAAAATGGAGATAGATAAAAAGAATAAAGGAGAAAAAAGAAAAAAAATGAAAGAAAAAAATGAGAATGATGGATAAACAATCAGAAGAAGAAAATGAGACATAAAAAGAAAAAGGAGAAAGAAAAAAGAAGAATGAAGGGAACATATCAGAAGAAAAGGAAGAATGATGATAAGAAAAGAAAGGAGAGCAAGACAAAGAAGAAACGAAAAGAGAAGAGAGCAAGCTAAAAAAAAGGAAATAAAAAGAAGTAAAATAATGAAAAATAAAGAAAGAAAAAAAGAAAAGGAAAAAGGGAATAAATAAAAAGAAAGAAACCAATAAATAATTCCTACATTCCATCAAGTAACGAATACCTTCCCCCCCCCCCTCCCCCCCCCCTCGAATTGGAAGACTAATCCACGCCATTAAAAACAAAACGAAGCGAAACCAAAATGGATGGGCGAGGTTTCCATCAGCGAGAGAGGGATGACAAGAAGAGAAATCGAAAAAAAAAGAACAAAGGCATTGAAACCCAAATAGAAAAAGAAGAAGAAGAAAAAAAAACTCACGAAAGACACGGGAAAAAAAGAAGAAAAAGAGAAAAGAAAAGAACAAAGGCATACAAACTCAAAAAGAAAGAGAAGAAGAAAACAAAACAAACAAAAAAAAAACTCGAAAAAACGGGGGAAAAAAAAAGAAAAAGAAAGAAAAAAAAAAACAAAAAGGGGGAAAAAAAAAGAAAAAAGAAGAAGAAGAAGAAAAAAAAGGGAAAAAATCACGAAAGACTCAAAAAAAAAAAAAAAAAAAAAAAAAAAATTTCCACCGACCTAACACCCCCAAGAACCCCAAAACCCAAAAACCCCCCCCCAAAAAACACCCCCACGACGTTTTAAACCAACCCAAAAGGCCCCAAACCCCCCCCACCCGACCTACCCGACCCAACCCAAAAAACCCCCCCCCCTCACGCCACCCGACCCTACCCGACCCAACCCGACGACGCCCCCCCACGCCACCCGACCCTACCCCCCCAACCCGACGGCCCCCCCGCCCCCGACCCCACTCGGCCCCCAAACCCCACGACGCCCCCCCCCCCGACCCTACCCGACCCAACCCGGAACGCCCCCCGCCACCCCACCCCCCGACGCCCCCCCACGCCACCCGACCCTACCCGACCCAACCCGACGACGCCCCCCCACGCCACCCGACCCAACCCGACGTAAAACGAAGGAGCATTCCGGCCGGTTAAGTAATGGCCCATCACGGTTACCAATTCCCTGGCATAGGAGCTACCAATACCGCCTGCAATGGTCCATACGGATGAGCGACGGTCCGGTTCGGAGATCAATAAAACCGGCTATGGACGGATAACTAAGTAAAGGGGGGAAAAAGATAAGGAGGGGGGGAGGAAAAAAGGAAAGAGGGGGGGGGAGGGGGAGGGGAGGAGGGGAGGAGGAGAAAGGGGGGGAGGGAGGGGGGGGAGTGGGGTGGAAGGGGAGGGGGAAAAAGGGGAAAGGGGAAGGGGGGTGAGGGGAGGAAAGGGAGGTGGAGGAAGGAGGGAGGGAAGGAAAGGAGGAAAGGAAAGGGGGGGCGAGGGGAGAAGGGGGGGAAAAGGGGGAGAGTCCCGTCTCTCCTCTTTTCCTCTTTAGGGATTTAGATAAAGTACCTCTAAGAATTCTTGGGGATTTGAGAAGGAAGGAGGGGAGGGAAAGGGGGAAGGAGAGAGACGGAGGGGAAAGGGAAGGGGGAAAAAAGGGGGGGGGGAGGAGGAAGGGGGGGGAGAGACGGAAAAGGGGGGAAGGAAAGGGAGAGAGGGAACAGGGGAAGGAGGGAGGGGAAAGGGAGAGAGAAGAGGGAAAGGGGGGTGGTGGAAGGAGAAGGGGGAGGAAAGAGAAGGAGGAGGGCAGTGATGGAGAGAAGGGAATGTTGGAGGAAAAAAATACTGAGAGACGAAGGAAGGAAGTAGAAATTGAGAAAGGAACGTAAGGTATGCAAGAAGGGGAAAAAAAAAGATGGAAAAACGGCAAAAGAAAAAGAAAAAAGGAAGGAAGGGGGGGGGGGGAGGGGAAAAGGAAGGGAAATCAAAAACGAAGCATGAGAAAAACCCACGAGGAATAAGAGGAGGAAAGGGAGGGGAAAGGGGGGGGAGAAAGGGGGATAAAGATCGGTGGATAAAAGGGAAAAAAAAAAGAGAAAGGGGGGAAAGATAAAAAATCAAACATAAGACAAAAAAGGGGGGAGGAGGGGGGGGGAAGGGGGATAAAAAAATGCATAAGAAGAAAAAATAAGACGAAAAAAAAGGAAGAGGGAGGAGAAGGGGTAAGGGAGATAAAAATCGAAGCATAAGAGGAAAGAATGAAAGAATGAGAGGGAAAGAAGAGGAAGGAGGAAGAGAGGGGAGAAGGGAGATAAAGATCGAAGCATAAGAGGAAAGAATGAGAGGGAAAGAGGAAGAGGGAGGAGAGGAGGGAAGGGAGACAAAAATCGATGCATAAGAGGAAAGAATAAGACGAAAAGAGGAAGAGGAAGGAGGATGAGAGAGAGGAAGAGGAGACAAAAATCGATGCATAAGAGGAAAGAATAAGACGAAAAGAGGAAGAAGGGAGAGGAGAAGAACTAAAACAAGAACTCACGAGGAGACTAGAAGAGCGAGGGTCGTCAGAACCAATAATATTCTCAAAGGGAAATCGTGTCCAGAGCAAGAAAGAGGGAAAAGAGAGGAAAAAAAAGAGGGAAAAAAGGAAAAAAGAGGGGAAAAAAGGTAGAAAATATCGTTTGAACATTAACTTAAAGGCGAACACCTTATTCCTTCCAAGGTCAAGCTGAAAGAGAACGTTCTGTCGAGGATAATCCACACGGGAGAATATATCAGGATAAAGAACATATTTACAAGAGCGAATTGTGGATAACAACAGGAAATAGAGATAATCCGATAAAGAATGAAGATGTAGATAATATTAGCGAAGGATAACATTTTCAAGAATTGTGGATAACAACAGGAAATAGAGATAATCCGATAAAGAATAAAGATGTAGATAATATTAGCGAAGGATAACATTTTCAAGAATTGTGGATAACAACAGGAAATAGAGATAATCCGATAAAGAATAAAAGGGTTTGATAATATTAGCGAAGGATAACATTTTAAAAATTTTGGATAAAACGGGAAAAAAGAGATAATCCGATAAAGAATAAGATTAGAAAAATATTAGCGAAGGATAACTTTTAAAAAAATTTTGGATAACAACGGAAATAGAGATAACCCCATAAAAAAAAAAAAGGGGGTAGATAATATTGCGAAGGATAAAAAAATTTTAAAACAACAGGAAATAGAGATAATCCGATAAAAAAAAAAGGGGGTAAAAATAATATTTGGAGGTTAACATTTTTTTAAAATTGTGGATACAACGAAATAGGGAAAAATCCGATAAAAATAAAGGTGAGATAATATTGGGAAAGGGTAACATTTTCAAGAAGGGGGAAAAAAAACAAAAAAAGGAAAAAAAGGAAAAAAAATTTTTAAAAAAAATAAAAATTAAAAAATTTTTTTTCTTTTTTTTTTAAAAAAGAAAAAAAAAATAAATTTTAAAACCTTTTTTTAAAAGGGGAAAAACGGGAAAATTTAAAAATAAAAAAAAAAAAAAAAAAATTTAAAAAAAGGCCCGAAGGGGAAAAAAAAAAGAAAAAATTGTGGGTGAAAAACAAAAAATTTAAAAAATAACCGAAAAAAAAAAAGTTTTAAAAAAAATTTAAATTTTGGGAAAAGGAAAATTTTAAAAATTTAAATTTAAAAAAAATAAAAAAAAAATAAAAAAAAATTTAATAATATTTAAAAATTTAAAATTTTCCAAAAAATTGTAAAAAAAAAAAATAAATAACCCAAAAAAAAAAAAAATTTAATAATATTAAAATAAATTTTAAAATTTTAAAAAAATAAATAATTATAAAAATAAAATGTAGAAAATTTGGAAAAAATTTTTTAAAAAATTTTTATGGAAAAAAAGA
>NC_091551.1:48120894-48133394 GCF_042767895.1 Penaeus vannamei | reverse complement strand
TAGATGTCTTTTGGTTGGAAATATTTAAAATGTCTTTTGGTTGGAAATATTTTAAATGTATTTTGGTTGGAAATATTTTAGATGTCTTTTGGTTGGAAATATTTTAAATGTATTTTGGTTGGAAATATTTTAGATGTCTTTTGGTTGGAAATATTTTAAATGTCTTTTGGTTGGAAATATTTTAAATGTATTTTGGTTGGAAATATTTTAAATGTATTTTGGTTGGAAATATTTTAGATGTCTTTTGGTTGGAAATATTTTAGATGTCTTTTGGTTGGAAATATTTTAAATGCCTTTTGGTTGGAAATATTTTAGATGTCTTTTGGTTGGAAATATTTTAAATGTCTTTTGGTTGGAAATATTTTAAATGTCTTTTGGTTGGAAATATTTTAGATGTCTTTTGGTTGGAAATATTTTAAATGTCTTTTGGTTGGAAATATTTTAGATGTCTTTTGGTTGGAAATATTTTAAATGTCTTTTGGTTGGAAATATTTTAGATGTCTTTTGGTTGAAAATATTTTAAATGTCTTTTGGTTGGAAATATTTTAAATGTCTTTTGGTTGGAAATATTTTAGATGTCTTTTGGTTGGAAATATTTTAAATGTCTTTTGGTTGGAAATATTTTAGATGTCTTTTGGTTGGAAATATTTTAAATGTCTTTTGGTTGGAAATATTTTAGATGTCTTTTGGTTGGAAATATTTTAGATGTCTTTTGGTTGGAAATATTTTAAATGTATTTTGGTTGGAAATATTTTAGATGTCTTTTGGTTGGAAATATTTTAAATGTATTTTGGTTGGAAATATTTTAGATGTCTTTTGGTTGGAAATATTTTAAATGTCTTTTGGTTGGAAATATTTTAAATGTATTTTGGTTGGAAATATTTTAAATGTATTTTGGTTGGAAATATTTTAGATGTCTTTTGGTTGGAAATATTTTAGATGTCTTTTGGTTGGAAATATTTTAAATGCCTTTTGGTTGGAAATATTTTAGATGTCTTTTGGTTGAAAATATTTTAGATGTCTTTTGGTTGAAAATATTTTAGATGTCTTTTGGTTGGAAATATTTTAAATGTCTTTTGGTTGGAAATATTTTAGATGTCTTTTGGTTGGAAATATTTTAGATGTCTTTTGGTTGGAAATATTTTAAATGTATTTTGGTTGGAAATATTTTAGATGTCTTTTGGTTGGAAATATTTTAAATGTATTTTGGTTGGAAATATTTTAGATGTCTTTTGGTTGGAAATATTTTAAATGTCTTTTGGTTGGAAATATTTTAAATGTATTTTGGTTGGAAATATTTTAAATGTATTTTGGTTGGAAATATTTTAGATGTCTTTTGGTTGGAAATATTTTAGATGTCTTTTGGTTGGAAATATTTTAAATGCCTTTTGGTTGGAAATATTTTAGATGTCTTTTGGTTGAAAATATTTTAGATGTCTTTTGGTTGGAAATATTTTAAATGTCTTTTGGTTGGAAATATTTTAGATGTCTTTTGGTTGGAAATATTTTAAATGTCTTTTGGTTGGAAATATTTTAGATGTCTTTTGGTTGGAAATATTTTAAATGTCTTTTGGTTGGAAATATTTTAGATGTCTTTTGGTTGGAAATATTTTAGATGTCTTTTGGTTGGAAATATTTTAAATGTATTTTGGTTGGAAATATTTTAGATGTCTTTTGGTTGGAAATATTTTAAATGTATTTTGGTTGGAAATATTTTAGATGTCTTTTGGTTGGAAATATTTTAAATGTCTTTTGGTTGGAAATATTTTAAATGTATTTTGGTTGGAAATATTTTAAATGTATTTTGGTTGGAAATATTTTAGATGTCTTTTGGTTGGAAATATTTTAGATGTCTTTTGGTTGGAAATATTTTAAATGCCTTTTGGTTGGAAATATTTTAGATGTCTTTTGGTTGGAAATATTTTAAATGTCTTTTGGTTGGAAATATTTTAAATGCCTTTTGGTTGGAAATATTTTAAATGTCTTTTGGTTGGAAATATTTTAAATGTCTTTTGGTTGGAAATATTTTAAATGCCTTTTGGTTGGAAATATTTTAGATGTCTTTTGGTTGGAAATATTTTAGATGTCTTTTGGTTGGAAATATTTTAGATGTCTTTTGGTTGGAAATATTTTAGATGTCTTTTGGTTGGAAATATTTTAAATGTCTTTTGGTTGGAAATATTTTAGATGTCTTTTGGTTGGAAATATTTTAGATGTCTTTTGGTTGGAAATATTTTAAATGTCTTTTGGTTGGAAATATTTTAGATGTCTTTTGGTTGGAAATATTTTAAATGTCTTTTGGTTGGAAATATTTTAGATGTCTTTTGGTTGGAAATATTTTAGGAAATATTTTAAATGTCTTTTGGTTGGAAATATTTTAGATGTCTTTTGGTTGGAAATATTTTAGATGTCTTTTGGTTGGAAATATTTTAGATGTCTTTTGGTTGGAAATATTTTAGATGTCTTTTGGTTGGAAATATTTTAGATGTCTTTTGGTTGGAAATATTTTAGATGTCTTTTGGTTGGAAATATTTTAGATGTCTTTTGGTTGGAAATATTTTAAATGTCTTTTGGTTGGAAATATTTTAGATGTCTTTTGGTTGGAAATATTTTAGATGTCTTTTGGTTGGAAATATTTTAGATGTCTTTTGGTTGGAAATACTTTAGATGTCTTTTGGTTGGAAATATTTTAGATGTCTTTTGGTTGGAAATATTTTAGATGTCTTTTGCTTGGAAATATTTTAGATGTCTTTTGGTTGGAAATATTTTAGATGTCTTTTGGTTGGAAATATTTTAGATGTCTTTTGCTTGGAAATATTTTAGATGTCTTTTGGTTGGAAATATTTTAGATGTCTTTTGGTTGGAAATATTTTAAATGTCTTTTGGTTGGAAATATTTTAGATGTCTTTTGGTTGGAAATATTTTAGATGTCTTTTGCTTGGAAATATTTTAGATGTCTTTTGGTTGGAAATATTTTAGATGTCTTTTAAGGTTGGGAAATATTTTAGATGTCTTTTGGTTGGAAATATTTAGATGGGTATTTTGGTTGGAAATATTTTAAATGTCTTTTGGTTGGAAATATTTTTAGATGTCTTTTGGTTGGAAATACTTTAAATGTCTTTTTGGTTGGAAATATTTTAAATGTCTTTTGGTTGGAAATATTTTAGATGTCCTTTTGGTTGGAAATATTTTAGATGTGCTTTTGGTTGGAAATATTTTAAATGTCTTTTGGTTGGAAATATTTTAAATGTCTTTTGGTTGGAAATATTTTAGGATGTCTTTTTGGTTGGAAATATTTTGAAATGTCTTTTGGATTTGGAAATATTTTAGATGTCTTTTGGTTGGAAATATTTTAAAATGTCTTTTTGGTTGGAAATATTTTAAATGTCTTTTGGTTGGAAATATTTTAAATGTCTTTTGGTTGGAAATATTTTAAATGTCTTTTGGTTGGAAATATTTTAAATGTCTTTTGGTTGGAAATATTTTAGATGTCTTTTGGTTGGAAATATTTTAAATGTCTTTTGGTTGGAAATATTTTAGATGTCTTTTGGTTGGAAATATTTTAGATGTCTTTTGGTTGGAAATATTTTAGATGTCTTTTGGTTGGAAATATTTTAGATGTCTTTTGGTTGGAAATATTTTAGATGTCTTTTGGTTGGAAATATTTTAGATGTCTTTTGGTTGGAAATATTTTAGATGTCTTTTGGTTGGAAATATTTTAAATGTCTTTTGGTTGAAAATATTTTAAATGTCTTTTGGTTGGAAATATTTTAGATGTCTTTTGGTTGGAAATATTTTAGATGTCTTTTGGTTGGAAATATTTTAAATGTCTTTTGGTTGGAAATATTTTAGATGTCTTTTGGTTGGAAATATTTTAGATGTATTTTGGTTGGAAATATTTTAAATGTCTTTTGGTTGGAAATATTTTAAATGTCTTTTGGTTGGAAATATTTTAAATGTCTTTTGGTTGGAAATAATTTAAATGTCTTTTGGTTGGAAATATTTTAGATGTCTTTTGGTTGGAAATATTTTAAATGTCTTTTGGTTGGAAATATTTTAAATGTCTTTTGGTTGGAAATATTTTAAATGCATTTTGGTTGGAAATATTTTAGATGTCTTTTGGTTGGAAATATTTTAAATGTCTTTTGGTTGGAAATATTTTAGATGTCTTTTGGTTGGAAATATTTTAAATGTCTTTTGGTTGGAAATATTTTAGATGTCTTTTGGTTGGAAATATTTTAGATGTCTTTTGGTTGGAAATATTTTAAATGTCTTTTGGTTGGAAATATTTTAGATGTCTTTTGGTTGGAAATATTTTAAATGTCTTTTGGTTGGAAATATTTTAGATGTCTTTTGGTTGGAAATATTTTAAATGTCTTTTGGTTGGAAATATTTTAGATGTCTTTTGGTTGGAAATATTTTAGATGTCTTTTGGTTGGAAATATTTTAGATGTCTTTTGGTTGGAAATACTTTAAATTTCTTTTGGTTGGAAATATTTTAAATGTCTTTTGGTTGGAAATATTTTACATGTCTTTTGGTTGGAAATATTTTAGATGTCTTTTGGTTGGAAATATTTTAAATGTCTTTTGGTTGGAAATATTTTAAATGTCTTTTGGTTGGAAATATTTTACATGTCTTTTGGTTGGAAATATTTTAGATGTCTTTTGGTTGGAAATATTTTAAATGTCTTTTGGTTGGAAATATTTTACATGTCTTTTGGTTGGAAATATTTTAGATGTCTTTTGGTTGGAAATATTTTAAATGTCTTTTGGTTGGAAATATTTTAAATGTCTTTTGGTTGGAAATATTTTAAATGTCTTTTGGCTGGAAATATTTTAAATGTCTTTTTGCTGGAAATATTTTAGATGTCTTTTGGTTGGAAATATTTTAAATGTCTTTTGGTTGGAAATATTTTAAATGTCTTTTGGTTGGAAATATTTTAAATGTCTTTTGGCTGGAAATATTTTAAATGTCTTTTGGTTGGAAATGTTTTAAATGTCTTTTGGTTGGAAATATTTTAAATGTCTTTTGGCTGGAAATATTTTAAATGTCTTTTTGCTGGAAATATTTTAGATGTCTTTTGGTTGGAAATATTTTAAATGTCTTTTGGTTGGAAATACTTTAAATGTCTTTTGGTTGGAAATATTTTAAATGTCTTTTGGTTGGAAATATTTTAGATGTCTTTTGGTTGGAAATATTTTAAACGTCTTTTGGTTGGAAATATTTTAGATGTCTTTTGGTTGGAAATATTTTAGATGTCTTTTGGTTGGAAATATTTTAGATGTCTTTTGGTTGGAAATATTTAAAATGTCTTTTGGTTGGAAATATTTTAGATGTCTTTTGGTTGGAAATACTTTAAATTTCTTTTGGTTGGAAATATTTTAAATGTCTTTTGGTTGGAAATATTTTAAATGTCTTTTGGTTGGAAATATTTTAGATGTCTTTTGGTTGGAAATACTTTAAATTTCTTTTGGTTGGAAATATTTTAAATGTCTTTTGGTTGGAAATATTTTAGATGTCTTTTGGTTGGAAATATTTTAGATGTCTTTTGGTTGGAAATACTTTAAATGTCTTTTGGTTAGAAATATTTTAAATGTCTTTTGGTTGGAAATATTTTAGATGTCTTTTGGTTGGAAATATTTTAAATGTCTTTTGGTTGGAAATATTTTAGATGTCTTTTGGTTGGAAATATTTTAGATGCCTTTTGGTTGGAAATATTTTAGATGTCTTTTGGTTGGAATATTTTAAATGTCTTTTGGTTGGAAATACTTTAAATGTCTTTTGGTTGGAAATATTTTAGATGCCTTTTGGTTGGAAATACTTTAAATGTCTTTTGGTTGGAAATATTTTAGATGTCTTTTGGTTGGAAATATTTTAAATGCCTTTTGGTTGGAAATACTTTAAATGTCTTTTGGTTGGAAATATTTTAGATGTCTTTTGGTTGGAAATATTTTAAATGTCTTTTTGCTGGAAATATTTTAGATGTCTTTTGGTTGGAAATATTTTAGATGTCTTTTGGTTGGAAATATTTTAGATGTCTTTTGGTTGGAAATATTTTAAATGTCTTTTGGTTGGAAATATTTTAGATGTCTTTTGGTTGGAAATATTTTAAATGTCTTTTGGTTGGAAATATTTTAAATGTCTTTTGGTTGGAATATTTTAGATGTCTTTTGGTTGGAAATATTTTAGATGTCTTTTGGTTGGAAATATTTTAAATGTCTTTTGGTTGGAAATATTTTAAATGTCTTTTGGTTGGAAATATTTTAAATGTCTTTTGGTTGGAAATATTTTAGATGTCTTTTGGTTGGAAATATTTTAGATGTCTTTTGGTTGGAAATATTTTAAATGTCTTTTGGTTGGAAATATTTTAAATGTCTTTTGGTTGGAAATATTTTAGATGTCTTTTGGTTGGAAATATTTTAGATGTCTTTTGGTTGGAAATATTTTAGATGTCTTTTGGTTGGAAATATTTTAGATGTCTTTTGGTTGGAAATATTTTAAATGCCTTTTGGTTGGAAATATTTTAAATGTCTTTTGGTTGGAAATACTTTAAATGTCTTTTGGTTGGAAATACTTTAAATGTCTTTTGGTTGGAAATATTTTAAATGTCTTTTGGTTGGAAATATTTTAGATGTCTTTTGGTTGGAAATACTTTAAATGTCTCTTGGTTGGAAATATTTTAAATGTCTTTTGGTTGGAAATATTTTAAATGTCTTTTGGTTGGAAATATTTTAAATGTCTTTTGGTTGAAAATATTTTAAATGTCTTTTGGTTGGAAATATTTTAAATGTCTTTTGGTTGGAAATATTTTAAATGTCTTTTGGTTGGAAATATTTTAGATATATTTTGGTTGGAAATATTTTAGATGTCTTTTGGTTGGAAATATTTTAAATGCCTTTTGGTTGGAAATATTTTAAATGCCTTTTGGTTGGAAATATTTTAAATGTCTTTTGGTTGGAAATATTTTAAATGCCTTTTGGTTGGAAATATTTTAAATGTCTTTTGGTTGGAAATATTTTAGATGTCTTTTGGTTGGAAATATTTTAGATTTCTTTTGGTTGGAAATATTTTAAATGTCTTTTGGTTGGAATATTTTAGATGTCTTTTGGTTGGAAATATTTTAGATGTCTTTTGGTTGGAAATATTTTAGATGTCTTTTGGTTGGAAATATTTTAAATGTCTTTTGGTTGGAAATATTTTAAATGTCTTTTGGTTGGAAATATTTTAGATGTCTTTTGGTTGGAAATATTTTAGATGTCTTTTGGTTGGAAATATTTTAGATGTCTTTTGGTTGGAAATATTTTAAATGTCTTTTGGTTGGAAATATTTTAGATGTCTTTTGGTTGGAAATATTTTAGATGTCTTTTGGTCGGAAATATTTTAGATGTCTTTTGGTTGGAAATATTTTAAATGTCTTTTGGTTGGAAATATTTTAGATGTCTTTTGGTTGAAAATATTTTAAATGCCTTTTGGTTGGAAATATTTTAAATGTCTTTTGGTTGGAAATATTTTAAATGTCTTTTGGTTGGAAATATTTTAAATGCCTTTTGGTTGGAAATATTTTAAATGTCTTTTGGTTGGAAATATTTTAAATGTCTTTTGGTTGGAAATATTTTAAATGTCTTTTGGTTGGAAATATTTTAGATGTCTTTTGGTTGGAAATATTTTAGATGTCTTTTGGTTGAAAATATTTTAAATGTCTTTTGGTTGGAAATATTTTAGATGTCTTTTGGTTGAAAATATTTTAAATGTGTTTTGGTTGGAAATATTTTAGATGTCTTTTGGTTGGAAATATTTTAGATGTCTTTTGGTTGGAAATATTTTAGATGTCTTTTGGTTGGAAATATTTTAGATGTCTTTTGGTTGGAAATATTTTAAATGTCTTTTGGTTGGAAATATTTTAGATGTCTTTTGGTTGGAAATATTTTAGATGTCTTTTGGTTGGAAATATTTTAAATGTCTTTTGGTTGGAAATATTTTAAATGTCTTTTGGTTGGAAATATTTTAGATGTCTTTTGGTTGGAAATATTTTAGATGTCTTTTGGTTGGAAATATTTTAGATGTCTTTTGGTTGGAAATATTTTAAATGTCTTTTGGTTGGAAATATTTTAAATGTCTTTTGGTTGGAAATATTTTAAATGTCTTTTGGTTGGAAATATTTTAGATGTCTTTTGGTTGGAAATATTTTAGATGTCTTTTGGTTGGAAATATTTTAGATGTCTTTTGGTTGGAAATATTTTAGATGTCTTTTGGTTGGAAATATTTTAGATGTCTTTTGGTTGGAAATATTTTAAATGTCTTTTGGTTGGAAATATTTTAGATGTCTTTTGGTTGGAAATATTTTAGATGTCTTTTGGTTGGAAATATTTTAGATGCCTTTTGGTTGGAAATATTTTAGATGTCTTTTTGCTGGAAATATTTCTTATATTTTTGGGTAATTGGTTCCAAGTCACCAGTCCTCGGATTTGCATACTTCTTGCCCCGGTTTCTGTATTTGATCTCTTGATATATAATATATAATATTGATATTGTTTTGCCTTGAGGGACACCCGTCGTGTTACCTGTTGTCTGTATAGGTAATAGCCAATTTGGGTAATTGTCTTGTATGATTTTATGGACTAGAATACATGTGTCATAGTTGTATTTCTGTTGTACTTTTAGCCATTTTAGTTTGTTGAATTTGTGTGATGTGGCCATATCTATTTACATTTCCTAGTGCTTCTCTTGCTACAAAGTTCTGTAGTTTCTGTGTCCTTTGTATTTGTGTTTTATTTGTGGAGCCCCAGATGCTTAGGCAGTAATTAATTATACTAAGTGCTACTGTTTGTATAAAAGCAATTCTTGTTTCTGTGGGTATTTTATATTTGGTGTGATTTAAGTATTTAAATATATTTACTATATCTAAGTATTTTCTCTTCCAAAGCGAAAAGTGAATTAAATAGATTGATATTTTCCTCTTTCCTGTCAAAAAAGAAAAAAAGAAAAGAAAAGATGAATGTGAAGGAAAAAAATAAAAATAAAATACGAAAGAAAGAAACAGCAGATAACAAATAAAACACATAAAAAAAGAGATGAATGTGAAAGAAAAAAGAAAAACAAAATACAAAAGAAAAGAAACAAAACAACCTGACAGATGCGATAATAAAGTTCATCATTCAGGAACAAGAATAGACACGGAATTTCCTCATGAATTAATCGAAAATTCAAACCAAATACCTGAATTCGAGAGTGATATATATATGCAAATTAGTTCTGCATTATTCTGCTCCGAATACACGTCAGAGATAACGCACGTATAGAAAATAACATTATATTGATATAGGCTTATATATCATGATATACTTAGACCTTCCTCAAAGTAATGATAATGGTAATGGAAATGATAATAACAATAATGATAATAATAATAATGATAATGGCAATGATAATAACAATAATGATAATAAT
The DNA here is from genome assembly GCF_042767895.1 of Penaeus vannamei. Taxonomy (NCBI): domain Eukaryota; kingdom Metazoa; phylum Arthropoda; class Malacostraca; order Decapoda; family Penaeidae; genus Penaeus; species Penaeus vannamei. The sequence goes on along the minus strand of NC_091551.1, from coordinate 48,123,946 downwards.
AAAAATGATAATGACAGTGATAATAACAATAATGATAATAATAATAATGATAATAATGATACTTCTACTACTACTAATAGTAATAATAATATAATAATACCAATCATAATAGAGATATGATAATAATAATGAAAATAATAACAATGACAATAATATAATAATGATACCAATAATAGCAATAATAATGACGACAAAAAACACACAAACTCAAACCCAAAATACAGACAACACAAACACAAACACCCAAAATACAGACAACACAAACAACCGCCCAGACACAAACACGTGTACACTCACGACAAGGCGTACGCCACTCCTTACGAGAGAGACCCCCCTCTTAGACGAACCGAGACTGCCATCTGCACAGAAACGCGATATTGGACCCACCTTTTCCAGTGTGTTATGTCCAATACTTGTTTACTTGCCTGAGTACCGAAGTTGGATTTGAATATTGGGAGGGAGTTATTGTTTACGGCTCGTGGGCTTGGGAGGAGGGAGGGAGGGAGGGAGGGAGGGAAGGTGGGAGAGAGGGGGAAGGTGGGAGAGAGGGAGATGAAGGTGGGAGGGAGGGAGGGAGGGAGGGAAGGAAGGGAGGGAGGGGGAGGGGAGGGGGAAGGGGGTAGGAGGGAGGGAAGGAGGAAGAGAGAGGGGGAAGGAAGGAGGGAGGGATGGAGGAAGAGAGAGGGGGAGGGAAGGAGGGAGGGAGGAGAGAGGGAGAAAGGGAGAGTAGGATGGGAGGAGAGAGAAAGAGGGAGGGAGGGAAGGAGGGTAGGAATGAGAGAGAGTGGGGGGAAGGAGGGAGAGAGGGAGGGAGAGAAAGGGAAGGAAAGAGAGAGCGAGAGAGAGAGAGAGAGAAAAAGAGAGAGAGAGAGACTGAGAGAGGGAGATAGATAGATAGAGAGGGAGAGAGTGAAATAGTAATAGAGAGAGAAAGAGAGAAAGAGAGAGAGAGAGAGAGAGACAGGCAGACAGACAGACAGACAGACAGACAGACAGACAGGCAGAAAGAGATAGAGAGACAGAAAAGCAAACAGACAGACAGACAGTCAAACAAACAGACAGAAAATTGAGAAACATCCAACCCCTGAACATGAATAAACAGAAACGGAAATTACAACCTAAACTCTCTCCGTTGTACAAATGAAAGGTATCATCACTGCACTTCATTGGAATGTTTACGACCCATAAGTTCCAGGAAGATTAGCACATCTCTCTTTCTCTCCCCCTCTCTCTCGCTCTCTCTCTCTCTCTCTCTCTCTCTCTCTCTCTCTCTCCCTCTCTCTCTCTCTCTCGCTCGCTCGCTCGCTCTCTCCCTCTCTCTCTCTTTCTTTCTTGCTCTCTCTCTCTCTCTCTCTCTCTCTCTCTCTCTCTCTCTCTCTCTCTCTCTCTCTCTCGCTCGCTCGCTCTCTCCCGCTCTCTCTCTTTTCTTTCTTGCTTTCTCTCTCTCTCTCTCTTTCCCTTTCTCTCTCTCTCTCTCTCTCTCTCTCTCAATCTCTCTCTCTCTCTCAATCTCTCTCTCTCTCTCAATCTCTCTCTCTCTCTCTCTCTCTCTCTCTCTCTCTCTCTCTCTTTCTCCCTTTATTTATGCACTGTGTGTGTATATGTGGTTGTGCATGTTTGTTCGTATGTGTGTGTGTGTGTGTGTGTGTGTGTGTGTGTGTGTGTGTGTGTGTGTGTGTGTGTGTGTGTGTGTGTGTGTGTGTGTGTGTGTGTGTGTGTGTATGTGTCTATGTGTTTGTATGTCTCCCTCTCCCTGTTTCTGTATGTATATGTGTGTGTACATACTGACGTACCCAATTGAAAATGAGCTACTTAATCTAATTCATGTTCAGAATATATAATCAGAATTTCAGAATGAGATTAAAAGAGTAACAAAACGATTTCGGTTCCGCTTATAATAACATGTATATATTAAGACCGGATATGTATATAAGCTTATTTTCAATCAAGTTTTTACTGAATATCGTACGTTTTGAGTGGGAGATGGAGACTAAAACCTCATTCCTTTTTTATTGTTACTTTTAAACTGTTCGTAACGTTCTTTAACAATGTGAACAAATGTGATCTTTCAGTGTTTACATACATACACTTGTATTATGTATCTATAAGTATCTAAATACTTTTTTCATATTATATTTATAACACATATTATGTATCTATAGGTATCTGAACACTTTTTTATATTACATTTAATAACACATATTATGTATCTATAGGTATCTGAACACTTTTTTATATTACATTTAATAACACATATTATGTATCTATAGGTATCTGAACACTTTTATATATTACATTTAATAACATATTATGTATCTGTAAGTATCTGAACACTTTTTTATATTATATTTTATAATACATATTATGTATCTATAAATATATGAACACTTTTTTTTTTTTTTGCAAGGAGTGTTTATGTATCTATAAGTATCTCAACACTTTTATTTTTTATTTATTATTATTATTTTTTTGCAAGGAGTGTGGTTGGCAACATTTTAACGCTTGGTAGATGAAGTACTCCAGAAAATGGCCTTTTGTGCTGTGGTAATCTATATTGCATGTTTGTGCAGAAGTACAGTAAGTGACGTTAATTCTTGGAATGTGACTATAAATTTCTTTTTATTTCGTTTTGTTGTGGAAGTTGTCGTCATTATTTCATTATTTATTTTAGGGTAATATTTTCCGGTTATGTATCTTATTGTTTTCTCACTCTCTCTTTCGTTCGATCTCTGTCTCTATCTCTCTCTCTCTTTCTTTGCTTATCTCTCACTCTCTGACTCTCACTCAACCACTCTCTCTCTCTCTCTCTCTCTCTCTCTCTCTCTCTTCTGTTTCTCTCTCTCTCTCTCTCTGACTCTCTCACTCACCTACTCGCTCACACTCTCTCTCTCCTGTTTCTCTCTCTCTCGCTCTCTCTCTCTCTCTATCTATCTATCTCTCTTTCTCTCTCTCTCTCTCTCCCCTTCTTCTCTCCCTCTCTCTCTCTCTCTCCCTTTCTCTCCCCCCTCTTTCTCTCTCTCTCTCTCACCCTTTCCCTCTCCCTCTCTCTCTC
>NC_091551.1:48108394-48110894 GCF_042767895.1 Penaeus vannamei | reverse complement strand
GTAAACGTTTAGTCTTCGAATATGTGCACTATTTGGTTGTTGTGTATTTGTTTTATTCTTGTACCAAGTGTAGTTCAATCTCTCTCCTGTTGGTCGTGTACAGTGTCCATCAGAGGTGAAAAGGCAGCGGATTTTGTTGTGAACTCTGTACGAATTCTTTCAGTCTCTTTCTATCTCGTTTATGCGTACATACACTAAATGCACACATATATGCATACACACACATATAAACACGCACGCACTGACACACACACACATATAAACACGCACGTACTGACACACACACACACACACACACACGCACACACACACACACACACACACACACACACACACACGCACATACGCACACACACACACACACACACACACACACACACACACACACACACACACACACAAAAATGCTCACATCTTGACAATCATACTGAAAGTCTCAGTGAAGCAGTATGCTTACACACACACACACACACACACGCGCGCGCGCGCGCGCGCGCCTATCTATATATGTATGACACCACCGTAGAGGTAATAAAGGTGAAAATGCCACCAAAGTTCTCCTTTTCGATACTCTACATAAGTGCACATAAACGATAACTTTCCCTCGACTCCATATAAACTTTACCTCACTTGACTGTGTTTGACTGCATAATCTTTAGTTCATAAGGAACTTTTGTGTAGAATCCATAACTTTTGTGATAATAACGTTCTTTCTACAGGATATTATGTATAACCGTTTCTGAAAATCGATTTTTCAGGGAAATCGGGAGAGAGAAAAATATAGATATTAATGGTATTGATGTAATTACCATGGTTGTGGTAGTATCTATTAATAACAATTGTAATACTTGTCGAATAAACAGAAACACATAGGAATCACAATAATATTAGTTATGGTTATATTGAAGATAGTGACAACAATTATGCAAATGATAATGATGATGATAATAAAATGACAATGATAATGAATATGGTCATAACAACAATAATAATGATCATGATAACAATAACGATAAAGTAACATTACCAACAATAAAATCAGACAATAAAAACTTCACTAAACATAACATCGACAAAGACAATAAAAAATGCCATACCCTAAGCACTATCCAAACTCCATAACAATAACAATAACAATGTTTTTCTTCCATTTGCCACAGTAACAACAATTCCCTTGTTCCAACCAGCTCAAACACTCAGAGAGAATGGGTAATAGTAGCTACTAACTACTCCTACAATAACTACTTTTGTTTTACGTTCTTTTCGTTGTAAATATCCAATTATCCTCTTTTTACGACCATTTCTACGGTATCATTCACGGTATAACGTGAATGGTACCATACCGTATAATCTACATTATAATGGCGTGGACTATACGGTATGGAATTATAGTGACCATACGGTATATAATAATATATATGTCATTTGCGATATGGTATACTAAATATTATAATGGCCTTAATGATACGGCATATGGTGGCATTGGCAGTACGGCATATGGAAGCATTAACGATACGGTATACTCCATGTTGTTTTTTGGAATGACTGTTGTTTTTGGGAATGACGTCACGACTTTGGAATAAACATGCCTGTGACGTCATCGGAGTTGCGTCATCGAGAGTTCGCTCCTGCAAGGTAGAATATTTCAATCTTTATTCTTTTTTATTACTTGCTTGTTTATTTGCCTATTTTAGGTCCTAGTGCAGATTCCTTTTTTAACAAATCATTATTTATTAAAAGTTAAAAAAGGAGACGATCGTAGCTTTGAAATCACATGAAAAATATGTCTATATATCAATTCTAACATTTTTTCTCCATTTTCTTTCGTATTCCCATTTAGCAAAGCGAATACGCGTGTGTGACATTTCCACTATCTTGTTCATACTGTGGCCCATCAAAACCGTAGGAAAAATGACCGACCAGAATAATAAATAAATTAATAAACAATGAATAAATAAATTGGAAAAATGACTCTGGGATAAATAAAAAAGTCGAAGGTGACACCGCATTCACCATTTCTCTCTTTCCTCTCTCACCATCTCTCTCCTCTCTTTCCTGTCTCTCTCTCTCTCTCTCTCTCTCTCTCTCTCTCTCTCTCTCTCTCTCTCTCTCTCTTTCCTCTCTCTCTCTCTCTGTGTCTGTCTGTCTTAAAGATTTTTTTTTACCACTTTCCAGTCGCCGCTCTACAGATTTGTCTTAAGGATCGTTGACTGAGGTCCTACAGGGCAAGGAGACCAGGGAAGGAGACTGAAGAAGAGAGAAAGCCAGGCGATATCTCATTTAAAATCCTGTTTAGCTCTCTCGTTGTTGTCATTACTCTCTCTCTCTCTCTCTCTCTCTCTCTCTCTTTCCTCTCTCCCTCTCTCTCTCTCTCTCTCTCTCTCTCTCTCTCTCTCTCTCTCTCTCTCTCTCTCTCTCTCTCTCTCTCTCTGTCTGTCTTAAAGATGTTTTTTTTCACTTTCCAGTTGCCGTTTTACATATTTCTCTTAACGATTGTTGA
>NC_091551.1:48095894-48098394 GCF_042767895.1 Penaeus vannamei | reverse complement strand
TGCAGTTTTATTACACTTTTGTTAAAAAAATTGTAGTTTTATTACACTTTTGTTAAAAAAAACAGTTTTATTACACTTTTGTTAAAAAAAACAGTTTTATTACACTTTTGTTAAAAAAAAGAAAAGGGAAAAAATAAGTATATAAATAAAATGAATAAGTAAATTAATAAATAAATAAAAATAAGTAAATAAATGAATAAATAAATAAAAATAAATAAAAATAAGTAAAAAAAAAGGTAAAAAAAAAATAATAAAGTGGCGAGGGGTTATGAGGTATAACAATTTTAATTTTAATACCGAAAATATGATTAAATGGATAGTAATATTTTTTTTCTGAGAATAATGTTATGCAACCTCCGTGTCTGAAGGTTAAATGCTCCTGGTAACTTATTAATAAATTTACAAATGACAGATAAATATTAAATACAAATATCATCACTTTTGTGTCCGTAAAAAAAAAAAAAAAAAAAAAAAAAAAAAAAAAAAAAAAATAAGTAAACAGATATATAAATCAACAAGTAAATAAATAAGAGATTATCAAACGAGAAAAATAAATAATAACAATGATTAATAAATAGATAGATAAAAGGGAAAAAAGGAACACCTCTATTCACAAATAATAATAATAGTATGATTAATAATAATAATAATAGTGATGATAACAATGATAATAATGATAATAATGATAATGATGACAAATAATAATGATGATAATAATAATAATGATGACAAATAATAATGATGATAATAATAATAACAATGATAATAATGATAATAATGATATAAATAACAATAATAATGATACTAATAATAATGGTGATGATAATAATAATGATAATGACAACAATAATGATAAACATAATGATAATAAAAGTAAATAGATATGAAAATAAACTAAAAAAAAAAGGCAAGTTAGTTACTTCAGTGTTGCCATCCAGTGGTCCTTCATTTTATTACCTTACCATACGGGGAGGAGACAGCCAAAACGTGAACAAATTTCAAATGTTTTGTGATCATGTTTTGTTTCTTCCAGTATGTGAACTTTTTATGTTGACTTTGGATGTTTCTTTTATGTTTATGTGTATGTGTTTATGTAGGGCTATATATCTATATATATGTATATATATATATATATATATATATATATATATATATATATATATATATATATATATATGTATATATATATATATATATACATATATATATATATATATATATATATGTATATATATATATATATATGAATATATGTATATATATATATATATATATATATATAGATATATATATATATATATAAATATATATATATATATATATATATATATATATATATATATATATATATATGTATATATATATATATATATATATATATATATATATATATATATATATACATATATACATATATATATATATATATACATATATATATATATATATATTGTATATATATATATATATAAACATAAATAAATATATATATATGTATACACACACACACACACACACACACACACACACACACACACACACACACACACACACACACATATATATATATATATATATATATATATATATATATATATATATATATATATATATATATATATATATATATATATATATATATATATATATATATATATATATATATATATATATATACATATATATATATATATATATATATTATATCTGTTTATTTTTATGCATTTATTGATATTAATTTGGTTATTTTTTCTTATCTATCTCTCTCAAATTAAGTATCTTTGTCTATCTACATGTGCATCTATCATCTTTATCTATCTTGCGACCCTCCCCTACTACACCCCCCAGCCCATACCTCTCTTCTACACCCCCCCCCAGCGCTCTCCGCATCCCCCATTACCCCTCTTCCCAAGGCTCTGCCTCATACCCCCCCTTCCACCCTCCCCAAGGCCCATACCCCCCATTACCCCCCTCCTCCCCCCCAGCCCATATCCCACTCCTACCCCCTACCCCCTAGCCCATACCCCACTCCTACTACCCCCCTCCCCCCTCCCCCAAGACCATACCCCCCCCAACCCCCTCCAGCGCTCCCCCCCTTCCAGCACCATACCCCTCCCCTACACTTCCAAGCCCATACCCCCCCTCCCAAACCCTAGCCCATACCTCTCCCTCCCCCTCCAGCCCATACCCCCACTCCAAACCCCCTCCCCCCTCCTTCCCCCTCTCCCCCCCATCATTCTGATCACGATTAGCGCGCTCCCAGTCAGTCATCATTAAATAATTCGGGGCATAATCTAGACAGCCATTATGGAGCCAATTTTGGGTTCTTTTGTGACGCCCCCGTGACTTGTCTGTTGTGGTTTGGAAAAATGCGTTTGCTATTAGTTTTCAAAATTCTGTTTTTTTTTTATCTCTTTTTTTCTTTATCATTTTGTAATCTATTATAGTTATAGTTTTTCTTTATTGTTTTTTAATCTATTGTTATAATTGTTGTTGTTTT
>NC_091551.1:48080894-48085894 GCF_042767895.1 Penaeus vannamei | reverse complement strand
CCTCCTTCCTTCCCTCAATCCCTCCCCCTCCTTCCTCCCCCTCCTCCTCCTTCCTTCCCTCAATCCCTCCCTCCTTCCTCCCTCTCCATCCACTCCCCTCCTTTCCCTTCCCTCCCTCTCCCCTCCTCAATCCCTTCCTTCTTCCTTCCCTCCATCCCTCCTCCTCTCCCTCCTCCCTCCTCCTCCTTCCTCCTTCCCTCCTCCTTCCCTCCTCCTTCCCTCCCTCCCTTCCTCCCTCCATCCTTCTTCCTTTCCTCCCTCTCCCCTCCTCAATCCCTCCTTCCTTCCCTCCCTCCTTCCTTCCTCCTTCCCTCCCTCCAGCGAAATAAAAGCCTGGGTCATAATCATATTACTTCTGGTTTGGTCCTGGCAGCACTTCTTTGTTTTGTCTGTCCATTTTAAATCTCTCTATTTCCCTCCTTTGTTGGATTTTTTTTTTCGGTCTTGTATTTCTTCTTTCTCTCTCCCTCCTATTTCTCTTTCTTTCTCTCTCTTTTTTTTTATCTGTTTTATTATTCTTTCGGACAATGATTTCATTTCCTTGCTTCGTTTTTTGGATTTCTTATTTTCTATTTTTTTTCTTTTCTTTTTCTTTTTCTTTCTTTCTTCCCTTAAGATTTTTCTTCTCTTTTCCTTATATTCCTTTCTTCTTTTCTTTTTTTTCTTTTTCTCGTCTTTTATAATCTATTCCCTCCTTTATGCTTGTTTCTCTCCATTATTTTCCCTCCCTTTTCCTTTCTTTCTTTTTTTTTTATTTTTTTTTTCCTTACTTCTTTCTATCGTGAAATTACTTTTGAGTCTTTTCATCATCCCTTCCTTCTCTTCCCCTTCTCTCTTATTTCTTTCATCACCAAGATACTTTAATTGAATTTGTTGATAGAGTTGGCAAGAATTCGTGCATAAGGTTCTTAATCAAAGTATTTTATCAGTATTTCAGAAGGATATTGATGAAAATATTTTCTTTTATATTTGGTTTCCTTTTTTATTCGTATGATGATGATGATGATGATAATGATAATAATGATAATAATAATAATAATGATCATAATAATAATAATGATAAAAATATAAATAATAACAATTATCATTATCATAATAATAATGATACTAATGATAACAATAGTGATGATGATAACAAAAACAACAACAACAATAATAATAATAATGATAACAATTATTATTATAATAATAATAGTAATAATAATAATAATAGTAATGATAATGATAATAATAATAATGATAACAACAACAATGTTAAGAACAATAATGGCAATATTAATATCAATAATAATGATAATGATGATAGTAAGGATACTGGTAATGATGATGGTGATGATTATAATAATAATAATAAAGATAATAATGGTAATAATAATAGTAATAATAATAATAATAATAGAAATAATAATTTTAATAATAATAGCAATAACAACAACAATTATAATAGTGATGATGATGATGATAGTAATAGCAATAATACAGATAACAACATTGATAATGATTATCATTATTATTGCCATTATCATTATCATCAAAATAATAGTAATGACAACTGTAATAACAATGATGGTAACGATGATAATGATCATAACATTATCGTTATTATCATCAGCACTATTACTATTTTTGCTATTATCATTTTCATTACCTTTTTTCGTTATCATAATGTCCCTTATTATCACAACTTCTAACGATTCAGTAACAAAATGTGCAAAAAGAAAGAAACACTTGATGAAAACGGGATGAGAAGCGTAGGAGAAATAAACCTTATGAAAATGCAAATAATCATCATTATCATCATTATTTTTCAAAAAATTGATATTCCATCTTTGCGTTGTCCTTCTTTTTTTAACTCTCCCTCTCCCTCTCCTTTTCCCTCTCCCTCTCCCTCTCCCTCTCTCTCTCTCTCTCTCTCTCTCTCTCTCTCCCTGTGAGCGGTCTAAGCAGTCTCATCACGAGATAACTTGATGAGCCGCGACTCTCTCTCTCTCTCTCTCTCTCTCCCTCTCTCTCCCTCTCCTTCTCCCTCTCTCTCTCTCTCTCTCTCTCTCTTTCTCTCTCTTTCTCTTTTTTTCTCCTCTCTCTCTTTCTTTCTCTCTCTTCTCTCTCTCTCTCTCTCTCTCTCTCTCTCTCTCTCTCTCTCTCTCTCTCTCTCTCCCTCTCCCTCTCCCTTCCTCTCTCTCTCTCTTCTCTCTCTCTCTTCTCTTTCTTCCCTCTCTCTCTCTCTCTCTCTCTCTCTCTCTCTCTCTCTCTCTCTCTCTCTCTCTCTCTGTCTCTCTCTCTCTCTCTCTCTCTCTGGAGAAATAAACCTTATGAAAATGCAAATCATCATTATCATCATTATTTTTCAAAAAATTGATATTCCATCTTTGCGTTGTCCTTCTTTTTTTTTTTTTTTTTTTTTTTAACTTTGCATGTGTCTGCGTTTGATTAATTACAAACAGTGATGAATATTAAGATCTGCAGGCGGTTTTAATCATTTTCGAGAATACACAAAAGCAAAGAGACAATGAATATATAAAAAATTAATACGAAATGGAAGAATTAGAATATAAAACGAGGCAGAAACAGATGAGAATTTGTGATGATTATTTCAAGCCTAAAGAAGAAGAAAAAAAAGAAAGAAAGAAAGAATAAATGATTAATAACTTAGAAGATATATACACATCCACTTAGTTATTGAAAATGTAAAATATCGTACACTTCCTCATCATAAATGGAATAAAGAATAAGATGTAATAACGAATAACAACAAAATCTGATAATAATAATTTGTATAATATTGAATCTTGAAAATAGTATCTATTTTTTCTGGTATATGACAATAAAAGACATAAATAAAATGATAAAAAGGGTAGTTGAGTGAATTTAAACTTTTAAATCAACGAAAATGCAAAATTACTGTAAACACAAACATCAAATTTAGCCCTGAACAATTTCATTTGTCATCGTAAATAAATACGAAATGGTTGAATATTCACTGTAATATATAAGTCTCATTTACACTGTCGTATCGTTGACCGGAAGGTTTGTTAAACTGTACATATATATGATTATCTAGTTTCTTTGAACACAATTGAAATAACTAAGCCCCGTGAATACTCTAAATTCATTGATAGTTGGACAGCGTCGGTACGAAGAAATGAATACGAAAATACTTATAAACGGTCTCTGTCTCATTCTTTTTTTTCCTTTTTTATCGCCTCCTACTCCCTCCTCCTCCTCCACCTCTATACTTTCCCCTCCCCCCCCTCTTCCTCCTTTTTGCTCTAACACTTTTTCTCCTCCTCCACCGCTACCATGTCCTCGTCCTTGTCCTCCTTCTCCTCCTCATCTTCCTCTTTTTCCACCACCTTCTTTCTCTTCTCCTTTCCTCCTCTTCCTCCTTATCTCCTATCTTCTTTCTCTCTTCTCCTTCCTCCTCCTCCTCATAGTATTCCTCCACCTCCTCCCCTCCTCCTCCTCCCCCGCCTCCTCCCTCCTCCTCCTCCTCCACCACCACCTCCTCCTCCTCCCTCCTCCTCCTCCTCCTCCACCTCTACCTTTCCCCTTAACCTCCCTCCCTCCTCTTCCTCCACCTCCACCTCCTCTTACCCTCCTCCTCCACCTCTACCTTCCCTCCCCCCTCCTCCTCCTCCCTCCTCCTCGTCCACCTCCTCCTCCTCCCTCCTCCTCCTCCTCCTCCTCCTCCCTCCTCCACCACCACCTCCTCCTCCTCCACCCCCTCCTCCACGTCCTCTTACCCTCCTCCCCACCTTCTCCTCCTCCTCCACCCTCTACCTTCCCTCCCCTCCTCCTCCCCTCCTTCTCCTCCTCTACCACCTCCTCCTCCTCCTCCTCCTCCTCCTCCTCCTCCTCCTCCCTCCTCCTCCTCCTCCTCCTCCTCCCTCCTCCCTCCTCCTCCACCACCACCTCCTCCTCCTCCTCCTCCCCTCCTCCACCACCACCTCCTCCTCCTCCACCTCCTCCTCCACGTCCTCTTACTCCTCCTCCTCCACATCCTCCTCCTCCACCCTCCTCCCCCTCCTCCACCTCTACCTTTCCCCCTTAACTCCTCCCTTTCTCCTCCTCCCACCTCCTCCCTCCACTTCCTCCTCCTCCTCCTCCTCCACCTCCTCCTCCTCCACCTCCTCCTCCTCCTCCACCTCATCCTCCACCTCCCCCCCCCTCCTTCCTCCCCACCTCCCCTCCCCTCCACCTCTCCCCTTTCTTCCGCCCCTCCTCCTCCTCTTCCTCCACCCCTCCTCCTCCCCCTCCACCTCCTCCTCCTCCCCCTCTTCCACCTCCACCTCCACCTCTACCTTTCCCCTTAACCCTCCTTCTCCTCCCCTCCACCTCCTCCTCCTCCTCTTCCTCCTCCTCCACCTCCCACCCTCCCCCTCTCCTCCTCCACCTCCTCCAACCTCCCCCCTCCTCCTCCCCCTTTCTTCCACCTCCTCCACCTCCTCCTCTTCCTCCTCCTCCTTCTCCCCTCCTCCTCCTCCTCCTCCTCCCTCCACCTCCTTCCTCCTCCCCTCCCTCCTCCCCTCCCCCTCCTCCTCCACCACCTCCTGCTCCTCCTCCAACTCCCCCTGTCCCTCCTCCCCTTCCCCTTCCTCTTCCTCCTCCTCCTTCCTCCTCCTCCTCCTCCTCCTCCTCCTCCTCCCTCCCTCCTCCTCCCTCCTCCTCCTCCTCCACCTCCCCTCCTCCCCTCCTCCTCCACCTCCACCTCCTCCAACTCCCCCTCCTCCTCCCCCTTTCTCCTTCTTCCTCCTCCTCTTCCTCCTCCTCCCTCCTCTGCCTCCTCCCCTCCTCCTCCTCCTCCTCCTCCTCCTCTTCCCTTTCTCCTCTTCCCCTCCTCCTACCTCCTCCTTCTCTCCACCTCCTCCTCCTCCTCCTCCTGCGTCACGAAAACGGAAGACGAAAGACTCGCATGAAACCCCCTTTGGAAGCGGCGTCCAAATCCTCCTTCAGTTTCACGTACGAAGGGAAGAAGGGAAGGAGATCAAAGCGGAGGAAGA
>NC_091551.1:48055613-48059515 GCF_042767895.1 Penaeus vannamei | reverse complement strand
ACTATATAGACTCTTTTAACATTTAATCCAGAAAACATGGTAACTATCAATACCATTCACCAAATCGCTAGCCTATCCGAGCAGGGTATACAAGTATCACTATACTGGATACCTTCTCATATAGGGATATCAACCTGTGACAACGTAGATAAGTTAGCAAAACAAGCACTTTCCCATGAAGAACCATATTATGCAATACCGCTATCTATCAGTCAAATGAAAAAAACGTGTTATCAGCTGTCTTCGAGATTATGAGGGCCAGGTATGGACCACTGAAAAATTGAAGAAAAGTGGACATGGTACCATCTGGCATTATGAAAGTATTGTCAGGTCATGTGATGCTGACAAACCATATAAATTCTACGATGGACTGTCTCGGAGACAGCAGGTCACGCTAACCAGGCTACGCATAGGGTATCAATACACTATACATTATGTGCAGGATGCAGTTTTGGAGGCAAAGCCAGTCACATATCACCAATGCAAAATGTGCAAGGCGCCCAAGTCGCATAATCTTACACATTACTTACTTTGTTGCTCAAAAACTGCATCCTATCGATCAAATAGCACTGTCCAGAGACCAGCACTCATTGATTATATTAATTTTATCATAGACACTGGTCTTGTCTTCGATATGATTAGAGATATAAAAGGTTTTTTACCAACTAGATGATATGTGAATAATGTATGCATAATGACACAGCCCTTCAGGCATGTAGAACTAATGTTTGACTAATAGCCCTTTACATAATTATAAGCATAGCCAGTTGGATAGATGCGGTAGCATCTTCCCCTGGCTTTTTACAGGGCATGTACACTGCTCTGTAAATAAATATTATCAAATCAAATCAAATCTCTCTCTCTCGAGAGAGAGAGAGAGAGAGAGAAAATTTTTAATTGCTGAAGATGCATTTTGTCCTCTGTTTTCAATAGATTCCGAACCCGGACCCAGAAGAAACAAAAGCAGGTCGCCTCACCGTCTATGACACTTGGGCCTTGCGGAAACCCGACCCCGTGGAATCGAACACTCCCCTTATGCAGTTTATAGGCTCCGGGAGTGATTATAAGGGATTCCAGCACAACCTGGGGATACCTTGTATGGACACGAGATACACTTATAGTAATGTGAGTATTTTTTATGTATTTTTGTTTTTGTTTTTCGTTGGATATATCTTTCCATTGGTAATTATTGCGGGATTTACGTTTTCTTTTGTTGATAATTTCTTGGGTTGATTTTCACTTTAGGACTTTTTCTTTGAAGGAAATGATGATGATGAAAATGATAATGATAATATAATGATAATGATTATGATAAAAAAATAATAATTTCATTTTGTCTCGCTCTCTCTCCCATCTTCCCCTCCCTCTCCTCCCTTTCTTCCCTTTCCCTCTCTCTTCCCCGTCCTCCCCGCCTCTCCCCTCTCTATCTTTTCCTTCCTCTTTTCTCCCTCCCTCTCCACTCCCCATCTCTCCCCTCCTCCCTCTCCTTCCCCTACCTGCTCTCCCTTTTCACTTTCCCATTCTTTTCCCTCTCCCCTCCCCCCTCCCTCTCTCTCTCTTTCTCTTTCTCTTTGTCTCTCTCTCTCTCTTTCTCTCTCTCTCTCTCTCTCTCTCTCTCTCTCTCTCTCTCTCTCTCTCTCTCTCTCTCTCTCGCCCACTCACTTCTTCTCTCTCACTCCCTCTACTCCCCCTACCTTCTCTTCTCCCTTCCCTCCCTCCCTCTCCCTCTCCCTCCCTCTCCCCTTCCCTCCCTCTCTCCCTCCTCTTCTCCCTTCCCTCCCTCTCCCTCCCTCCTCTTCTCCCTTCCCTCCCTCTCCCTCTCCCTCCCTCCCTCCCTCTCCCCCTCCCTCCCTCTCTCCCCTTCCCACCCCCACCCACCCCCACCCCTCAGCGCACCCTAGGCGAGCCCCAATACCACACCCTCTACGAGACCTTCGCCCTGGTGGACGAGATATACGACCGGGGTTTCCACTTCCACAAAGCGGTCACCGATCTCTGGGGTTTCGTGGCGCTGAGGCTTTCCGAACCCGAGGTATTGGGGGGTTTTGGGGGGGTTCCAGATTGGGGTTTCGGGGTGTGGGATGTGTGTGTGTGGTTGTGATGAGGTGGTGTGTGGTTGCAGGGTATGTGTATGGTATATATATATATATATATATATATATATATATATATATATATATATATATATATATATATATATATATGCATATCTGTATACGTGTGTGTGTGTGTGCGTGTGTGTGTGTGTGTGTGTGTGTGTGTGTGTGTGTGTATGTATGTGTGTGTGTGCGTGTGTGTGTGTGTGTGTGTGTGTGTGTGTGTGTGTGTGTGTGAGTGTGTGTGTGTGTCTATGTATGTATATATGTATATAAACATGTACATATATATTTATGCATATATGTATGCTCATATATGAATATATACCTATGTAAATAAACATATACATATAAATACACTTTATATATCCCTATAAATTTACGTATTTTCTTTTTTCTCTCTCTTTTCTCGCCTGATGACCCCGACCGCTGACCCCGTGATGACCCCAGATCCTGCCCTTCTCCCTCGGCGCCTACGCTACCTTCATCTCAAGAGCCTCAGCCAACATCTTAGAGAAATACGGTGACCTCATCGCTTCTCAGAATATAACGATGGGTAGGGTCAAGGTCAATAGAAAGTCCTTATATGGGCCTTGGGTATGGAGTTTAGGGGCAAGGTCAATAAAAAGTCCTTATATGGGCCTTGGGTATGGAATTTAGGGGCAAGGTCAATAGAAAGTCCTTATATGGGCCTTGGGTATGGAGTTTAGGGACAAGGTCAATAGAAAGTCCTTATATGGGCCTTGGGTATGGAGTTTAGGGGCAAGGTCAATAGAAAGTCCTTATATGGGCCTTGGGTATGGAGTTTAGGGGCAAGGTCAATAAAAAGTCCTTATATGGGCCTTGGGTATGGAGTTTAGGGACAAGGTCAGTAGAAAGTCCTTATATGGGCCTTGGGTATGGAGTTTAGGGACAAGGTCAGTAGAAAGTCCTTATATGGGCCTTGGGTATGGAGTTTAGGGGCAAGGTCAATAGAAAGTCCTTATATGGGCCTTGGGTATGGAGTTTAGGGGCAAGGTCAATAGAAAGTCCTTATATGGGCCTTGGGTATGGAGTTTAGGGGCAAGGTCAATAGAAAGTCCTTATATGGGGCTTGGGTATGGAGTTTAGGGACAAGGTCAGTAGAAAGTCCTTATATGGGGCTTGGGTATGGAGTTTAGGGGCAAGGTCAATAGAAAGTCCTTATATGGGCCTTGGGTATGGAGTTTAGGGGCAAGGTCAATAGAAAGTCCTTATATGGGGCTTGGGTATGGAGTTTAGGGACAAGGTCAATAGGAAGTCCTTATATGGGCCTTGGGTATGGAGTTTAGGGGCAAGGTCAATAGAAAGTCCTTATATGGGCCTTGGGTATGGAGTTTAGGGGCAAGGTCAATAGAAAGTCCTTATATGGGCCTTGGGTATGGAGTTTAGGGGCAAGGTCAATAGAAAGTCCTTATATGGGGCTTGGGTATGGAGTTTAGGGACAAGGTCAATAGGAAGTCCTTATATGGGCCTTGGGTATGGAGTTTAGGGGCAAGGTCAATAGAAAGTCCTTATATGGGCCTTGGGTATGGAGTTTAGGGGCAAGGTCAATAGAAAGTCCTTATATGGGCCTTGGGTATGGAGTTTAGGGGCAAGGTCAATAGAAAGTCCTTATATGGGCCTTGGGTATGGAGTTTAGGGACAAGGTCAATAGAAAGTCCTCATATGGGCCTTGGGTATGGAGTTTAGGGACAAGGTCAATAGAAAGTCCTTATATGGGCCTTGGGTATGGAGTTTAGGGTCAAGGTCAATAGAAAGTCCTTATATGGGCCTTGGGGATGGAGT
>NC_091551.1:48048113-48050613 GCF_042767895.1 Penaeus vannamei | reverse complement strand
TTCATTCTTACCTTTTTCTACATTTCTATGTTTTATTTTTTTTCAGATTACTTTACCGCAGCTGTTCAAAAATTCAACTTAAGTACAATCGATTTCAAGAAGTCAATTGAGAAACTGGACCTCAAGAAGTAAGTCAATTTGGATGGTATAATACTTCTGTTATATTTTCTTGTGAATATGGATTTTTTTCTTTGGTCTTTATGTTTTGTGAGTAAAATAGGGGTCGATATCTATCTATCCATATCTGTATCAATTTCTCATATCTCATATATATATATATATATATATATATATATATATATATATATATATATATATATATATATTGTGTTTGTGTTTGTTATTATTATTTTTCATAGTTTCTTATTTTCTTCTATGTATTCATTCTCTCTCTCTCTCTCTCTCTCTCTCTCTCTCTCTCTCTCTCTCTCTCTCTCTCTCTCTATATATATATATATATATATATATATATATATATATATATATAAATATATATATATATATATATACATATATATATATATATATATATATATATATATATTGTGGTGTTTACTATTATTTTTCGTGTTTTTTTGTTTTCTTCGATTTATTCATTTGTTTTATCATATATTTGTTAATTCTTTCTAAGATTAATTATTTTGTCTTACTTGTTTGATAGATTGGTGAGGATATCTAATTATATTTTATTTAGTAATTATACAACCAGTTAATTGTTTGACAGGTTGGCGGGGGGAAACTAATAACTCTTCATGTAGTAATTATAGATTTTATTAGCTTTTTTAACAGTTTGTGAATGATTTGACGATTATGCAGTTATCTCTATTTGCTAATGACATTGTTATTAATGTACCCATCAAACTGTTATTATGTGTATGTTATTGATTATCTTTTACCACTATTATCAAACTTTCCATTTAACTGTTACTATTCTTGTTCGTGTCATCGTTATTGCTATTATTTATTCAATCTGCTTAATTAGTTTTGCTCGTCGTTTCACTTATCAACCGAATCATCATCATCATTAACCAGTTAACCATTTAATTTACATTATTTACTTTTTTCAGACGATTAGCAATTCGACAAGTTAATTAACTTATTATCACCTTACTTACCCATTTAATTACCCTTCCTTTTTACTCTTTCAGAACATTAACAGTTCGAACAAGTTAATAACCAGTTAATGATTACATTATCACCTAAACTACCCATTTAATTACCCTTCTGGCTTACTCTCTCAGTTCGAACAAGTTAATTACCTCTTAATGATTACATTATCACCTGAACTGCCCAATTAATTACCCTTCTGTCCTACTCTCTCAGTTCGAACAAGTTAATTACTTCTTAATGATTACATTATCACCTGAACTGCCCATTTAATTACCCTTCTGCCTTACTTTTTTAGTTCGAACAAGTTAATTACCTCTTAATGATCACATTATCACCTGAACTGCCCAATTAATTACCCTTCTGTCTTACTCTTTCAGTTCGAACAAGTTAATTACCTCTTAATGATTACATTATCACCTGAACTGCCCATTTAATTACCCTTCTGTCTTGCTCTTTCAGTTCGAACAAGTTAATTACCTCTTAATGATTGCATTATCACCTGAACTGCCCATTTAATTACCCTTCTGTCTTACTCTTTCAGTTCGAACAAGTTAATTACCTCTTAATGATTACATTATCACCTGAACTGCCCATTTAATTACCCTTCTGTCTTACTCTTTCAGTTCGAACAAGTTAATTACCTCTTAATGATTACATTATCACCTGAACTGCCCATTTAATTACCCTTCTGTCTTACTCTTTCAGTTCGAACAAGTTAATTACCTCTTAATGATTACATTATCACCTGAACTACCCATTTAATTACCCTTCTGTCTTACTATTTCAGCCCATTAGCTATTCCACGAGTTAATGACCAATTAATGATTGCATTATCACCTGAACTACCCATTTAATTACCCTTCCTTTTTACTCTTTCAGGACATTAACAGTTCAAACAAGTTAATAACCAGTTAATGATTACATTATCACCTGAACTGCCTATTTAATTACCCTTCTGCCTTACTCTTTCAGCCCATTAGCTGTTCCACGAGTTAATGACCAATTAATGATTGCATTATCACCTGAACTACCCATTTAATTACCCTTCTGCCTTACTCTTTCAGCCCATTAGCTGTTCGACGAGTTAACGACCAATTAATGATGGTCGAGAGAGCATTTATCGACACCCGAGGTCTTCCAGGCCGACCCGACTACAAGTGAGAGGTTTATTGTATTTTTTCATTTTCTTTTTTCTTATTTCTTTGTTCTCTTTGCTATTCGTTTTCTCTTTTTTATCTTTGTTTATCTTGTTTTTTTATTTTTTATTTCTATTCTTTTTTTTCTTTTTTTTCTTTTCATTTTCTACGTTTGTAAGTTTTTTTTCCTTTTTTCCCATTTTCATTGTTTTTTTTTATTTTCCTATTGTTTATTTGTTTATTAGTATTTTTTT
>NC_091551.1:48038113-48043113 GCF_042767895.1 Penaeus vannamei | reverse complement strand
TGAAGGTAACTCAATACTAACAGGTCTTCCCTGCACTATACCAAGACGCATGCTGAGTACTGCAAGTACAGTAAGCCATTAAAAAAAATGCAATTAAAGAAACACATTTTTCCCACTTTCTACATTTTTGGTTGCAGTGTATATGAAAGCCACTATGAGGTATAAAAATAGACATTAAGCCAAATTTTTAAGGGGTTGTAATTCCTCAATGGCCATTCCCAGAAAGGCAAATAAGTATTTAGTGTACACAACTCAGACCAGGCTGGACTGCACAGCGCATAGGAGTGCCACCTAGTAATGAATCCAGCCATGCCATGGTATAGATGTACATACTACCTTTCAGGGTTACTAATGATAAAAATGATGATCATACTTCCAAACACTTCCTCACTTCCACTCACCCACACTCAGACAACCCAAGACAACCACACACACCTAGATGCTCCCTCTCTCCCAGCCTTAAAACCCTTCACACTTCGTCCCTCCCACTCCTACATCCTCTTCACACACTCCTTCACCACCGTTTTAGACAACCTTAACACCTACACACACCCCTAAACCCCAGCCAGCTCTAAGCCACTCCACCCTCCCTCCGTGCCAGCCCTAGGCCCCTTCGCATCCTCACCTTGAGCACCCTCCTCATGAGGTTAGCCTGCTTCCATTTGGCATTCTGGATAGCCGCCTTCACCATGGCCTGCTTGTGCTTGAGCTGCGTGATGGCGTCCGTGATCTCCTTCATGCTGGTCTGAAGTTTCTCCGCGTGCTGCTCCTGTTCTCTGCACAAGGACAGATACTTTCCTTTATTTTTATTTTAATTGATAAGGACTAACCATCACTGAGAAGAAAATGAAGAAGAAAAGGACTAACATAGGAAGGAGAGAGGGAAGGGAGAGGGGCTACAGAAAGAGCGAGAAAAACAGTGAGACAGAGAGAGAAGTAAGGAAATAAAAAAAGTAAGAAATGCAGCGGACACCACACATGAACACCTACTTGAACTGCATCTGGAGCTCCTGGAACCCAACTTTGACCACAGGGAAGAATTTCTTCGGGTTCGGGTTCTCCCTCTTGCCCTGCTCCCACAGTGCCGGGTCGATGCCTGCAGGCAAGAGGAACAGATGGTGAAAATGACCATCTGTATGTCTGTCTGTGTCCATATCTATGTATCTCTACGTTCCCATAGCTACCAATCTATATTGATCTCTATCTACATTGATTGATCTATATCAATCTTTATCTATCAATCCATCTACAGAGATCTATACCTATTTTATTTATCTATATCTATTTACATACATCTATATCTACACCTATCTTTCTATATCTATACCTGTTTATATTTCTATACCTGTAGATCTACATCTATCTATCTACATATATCTCTATCAATATAGTTCCTTATCTAGCTATAGCTACATATATATCTCCCTATGTACCTATATTGGCATCTACCTATCCATCTATCTCTCTGCCTGCCTGTGTCTCCCTTTCTCTGGGCAGGAGACGGAAATTTTGAGAGTGAGGTGCAAGCCACTAGGCCTTCTGGTGGCCATCCGGCAGGCCTATAAACCCACTCCTGCCCTCTTTCAACCTAAAAGTTAGTCACAGTTTTTTTTTGTTCAGAATACATGCAGTATCTATATTTTTTCTTTTACATTCTCAATATAGTCAACATGTTTTATCTTTCTCCAAAAATTCTGAATTAATTTCAGAATCCTAATCATAAACATTGAAAAAGAAAAAAAAACTTACATATACATATATAAAACACCAAATAATAGCTTTAAACATAGTAAATCCAGGCCTGCATTACTGTATCAAAAATGTAATACGAATATTTGGTTACAGGTTTTCTTGTCACAATTCTGCTCTCTAGATCTATTGTTCCAGACCCTGTTTCCATTCACTCCAGAAATAAGTCAATAAATAACTCTATTCCCTTCATCTTCCTCTTCTGTTATTTATCCTCCTTTTTCAGTTCCTCTTCTCCCATAGTTTTTGCCCCTTTTACCCCTTTCTACATCCTACCTCTCTCTTTCTTAATTTTTCTGTCATCTACTGTACTGCTCTTTCATCCTACTATCTCTTCTCCCCATCCTCACCTCTCTGTGGAGTGTCAAGGTATTCCTTCATCTGTTTATCATTCAGCGACACCAGTGGAATCACGTCCAGAATGCACAAGTTCTGAGAAAAACAAAAAGGAAAATTACTAATGTTATTATATATTTCAATACAGCCATGAAGTTATTACATGAAATCAAATTTATGTAATTAATTATTATTATTATTTTAAGTATCTAGGTGATAATGGAATTTTCTAAATAATCCATAACTAATGTAATTACAATAAATAATTAAGCGAAATACAAATTTAATCTGCAGTGAATAAAATTTGAAACGATTAATCCTTCAACATCTCATAAAAAAACTTAATTCTTACTCTACAGAAGTTTTTCTCGTTTCCCTCCTAAATCCTGCAAGTACTGTGCAACAAGAATGTTTATTCAAGCTCAATTCTCCATACCTTAACCGTCTCTGCACTGGTTGGGGCTGCCATGTGACGATACACATCCGAGGACGGCGCTTTCTGTTTCCCACCTGCGTATATAAATAAGCATCATTACAAGAAGCCACTCAATTCACTAAATTACAGGTATATTTTGATAAACGGCTTATGGATTCCCTTCCTGTGACTGGATGTGGCAAATAAGTGTCTCCCTTTGTTCCCAGAGCCATGTTTCTTGTTTAGGTGACCATCCCTCATGGGGGGGAGGGGGGGGGAGGTCAAATTGAGTTAGCTAGCGTATAGTATAGGTACATGGATGAGGAAACTACCAAATGAGTATTAAACGCCTGCTATGGCTCGTTGTCTTGCAGACAATGCGAGACCCACTGAACACCTGGGGAGGTACGTCCCTAATGAGCAACCAGGTACACCTATGTGGACTTCTGCTTGCTGCAATCGTGCATACGGCATTTGATTATGACATTACGCATAGATATGAGTTCGTGAATGTTCAAGGAACACTTTTATACCAATATCAGGGAAAAATTATTTCACAGTGATATATGAGGAAATATTTTGTGAAATGTATCTAAAAAAAAATAAAAAAATAAAGTTTTGTGTCCTTTTGCACATGAAATATTCTTCCATCGAGACTCCCTGGTAATATGTTGTAGGTTACAAAGTAATCTTATATGTTCATCATGTACAAAGCACTAATGTTTGAAAATAGCCTTATAAGTAAGGATTGAAATATTTCCGTTACATTTCGCTCAACGGTCAGTACATCACAGCATGGGTAAATTTGATTTGATTTGAAATTGGTTGTTACCGTTGTAAAGGCCGAATCAATACGGACGTTACCTTAATGTTGGATTTTTGAACTTCAGATGTATTAGCAAGATACTGATTATTTCATATTGAAGATGATAGTACTCAGTAATACCTGCTCTGAAATAAAAACTATATGGAATTTTGAGCTCATTTGTATGCGCACTCTTCGTCTAGAGTTCAAAAAGCTATCGCATTTGTTTTGTGCATTCGCGATAAATATTAATAAGTTCAGATGTTACCGTAGGTCTTAGGTACCATAAATTCGCAAATATGCCACCACACCTAGGCGTATGCATGATTTTATGCATTTATCAGTAAAGATAATGGGTGCAAATGGCTAATCATAAACTCTACACTTGTTCTCCTTTGCAATCTGTTAATATTGACAATTATCGAAGAAAACGGTATGAGAGGGATAACTAATATATTTTATTATTTAGTTATGAAAGTCAATGTAGGCTTACTAAATGAGGATGATTAATCTTTTTAACTTTGTGTGCATGCGTTCACCTACATATGATCCTCCTCGAAAATTATAAACACCCAGTGACCATCTCCCGTATTATATTATATTTGGCAAGGTGCCAAATATAATACGCTGTATCTTTATTTTTAAAAAAAAATTTTTAACCTTCGGTACATCCTAACTTTCGTAATTTTTGTACGATTCAAATGCAGTTTGTTGCTTTCACTAGAGCCTCGGAGTCCTAAGGCTGGGTAAATAGCTGATTTTTGGATTTTTGCCTTAATCAAAAAATAATAATATTTTAATCCTGAAAAAATTCTATGCTCTACATCATGCAAAAAGAATCAATCGGTTATCTCTAACCAATATTTTTTTATGATGTAGTGAGTAGGGAAAGATGGCCATTTTCCGGGACGGTCCACTTAACCCATTAACGCCAGTATATTTTGAAGCCGGGAGGCTACAAAATCGGCAGGCGGGGCTGCCCCGGACTCCCGCCAGCTTGCTGCTGCGTCGGAGCGCGAGCCCCGATACAGCGTCACACTGGCAGGACACCCGGCAATGTTTATTTTTTCGGGTGTCTCATATGTGGGACACCCATCGTTAGTGGGTTAATGAATAATTATTATATTAAATTAAAAAATGAGGAAAATGGCAAAAGCAAAAGTTACATGTTTACCATCACTAACAATAACAATTTAAAAATATATATAAAAGGATATATATTAAAATACCTGTAAAACCTCTTACCATTTGGAAGTGGCTGCAAGACATGCATGTGAACGACCGTCTGATTGAGGCTTTGGCCAGCATACACCAGTTCCACCACCACCTCTGCCCCGTTGAAGAGTGTCGTCAGGGTTGTCACGATCTGCTGTTTGTGCTGCCTGGAAATGAGGGTTCAACTAAATACTACAAAATAAAAGATTGGCTGAACAGCCGAGAAACAGCAAGGCTGTATGACATATGAGCCTAGTATGAGCAAAAAGATTAATTTACACACAAAATGCAGAGATGTATTTTGAATTTCATGAGATACATGAGATGCAGAAAAGGTATGAGTGAGAATGAATATCTTCGCAGGGTGAGACATGTATTTGACCGGTTTCAGTGATATCTTTGCAAGGTAAGACATGCATCTGAGCGGTTTCAGTGATATCTTCGCAGGGTAAGACATGTATTTGACCGGTTTCAGTGATA
>NC_091551.1:48020613-48025613 GCF_042767895.1 Penaeus vannamei | reverse complement strand
GTTTCCCTATTCCTGTCATTCCTCCGGCAGTGACAGACTTCCTTTTTCTCTCTGTCTTCAAACGCTACAAACTGCTTACCTGTTGTTCCTGTCGCTGCCCCCGCAGTGCTGGTGTTTCCGAAAGTGAATCCTAAAATACGAAAAAATAGGAAAAGGGCATGAATCAATTTTTATAGTTATTGTGATATTTCAACAGTTATTAATAAGCAAAACAATAAGACTGGGCCTTAATCAGTAAAACACTAGCATAAAATAATAATAATAAAATTACAATAACAATGATAATAAAAAAAGGAAAAAAATAAATAATAAATAATAACAACAATAACAGTAATATTAATAATAATGATGAAACAATAATAACATAATATTAAAATATAATAAAAAATAAATTAGTAATAATGATAACAATTACAATAATAATAACAATAATAATTATCATAATTATTATAAATATTATAATTATAACAATATTAGTAACAATAATAATTATCATAATTATTATAAATATTAAAATCATAACAATAATAGTAACAATAATGATGACAATAATATAAATAATCATCATAAAAAAAGCACTGACATCAAAACAAAATGGGGAAAAAAAAAAAAAAGCTTTCTCACAAAATCAGAAAAGTTTGTCGGAAAATAAAAGAATAACAAATGACACACTAAAAACGATGGATAACAATGTGACCAGAATGGAGAAACGTGAGACATCTCCCTTGGTTCCAACCCAGCCTTCCTTCCGCCACAGAAGAGCTGGAATATCATGCGCAAGAGAGAGCGATGATTAGGAAGCAACGGAGAGCAAAACGGGAGACAGAAAGAAAAACGAAACGAAAGATGAACATGAGTGGGAAGACTAAAAACAAGGGGGAGAAGAAAGTAAAATGCAAAAGGAGGAGAGGTTAAAATAAGATTAGAGTGATGAGGAATGAGAAAGGAGACAAGGGAGATATGACAGTTGGAGTTGGATACGTGTGTGTAGATAGATGGACAGATAGACAGACAGATTAACAGACAAATAGACAGGTTAATGAGAATCAAAGATGGTGAAAAAAAAAAAAAAAAGTCAGTGAAATATAAGAAGAAAAAAAAGTAAAAGAAATAGATTGAAAGACAAAGACAGACAGAGATACAGACACAGACAGATAAAAAGGGACACAAACTGAGAAAGACTATGACCTCTCATCTAAGAGAAAAATACCGACAATGACCCAGCGACAGATATACCTGTAGAACTAGCAGTCGTCTTCGGCGCAGTGCTCGTCCCTCCGAAACTAAAACCTGGAAAAAGCGAGACGGAGAAAGCACTTAAAGAAGGCTGCTCAGAACGAGAGAGAGGCCTTCCAGATCAGCGAAAACACTCTAGTCTGATTGCACTCATACATGGCTTAATAAGCAAAAGAAAGCAGGGTAAATATGTTGCAAAAATTAAAGCTTTGTCATGAGCAAAAGGTATACAAACTGAAAAACAATATCATCTCATTTTAAAAACATGGCATTGTTCATGGAGAGAATGCATGATAGAGAAAGGAGAGTGTGAGAATAAAAGAACAAGAGAGAAAGTGAGAAAGAGAACAAGGGAACAGAGAGAGAGGAAAGAGAAATGAGAAAATAAAAGAAAGAAAAAAAGAAGAAAAAAAAAGATGTGACAAGATATGAATTAAAGAAAAGGAGACAGGAAAAGACAAGAAAAACAAAGGGAAGAGAAATAAATGAAATGACACTACAAAAGCTGACTTTTTAACCATGCAAGAAATGTTAAAAAGGGGCAGATACAGAAAAGTTGCACAAAGACAACAAAAGACCAGCAAAATCTAAATGGGAGAAAGAAAACATCAAAAGCTTGATGACAAGATCCTCACAATTTGTAAAGGACCCAGAAGGTTGTTGGTCCGGCAGCATCTTTGGATGAGAAAGGTGAAGAAGAATCCTTGTTTGAAATCCTCCTGGACCAAGGACCTCCCCAAGGACATCCTCCTCCTCAAGCCAAGACTCTACCTTAGGTCAGCAGGCTGTCCAAAGGGTCATGGACCGGCACAGACCATCAGAGACGCCAGCTTACCTTCATGATGCCAACATCGTGGGGGCATCACGCGACCCAAAACCAAAGGTGGCAAAGAGTAAAAAAAAAAAAAAAAGACACACAAAAGACACTAAATACAAAACTAGAAAAAGAAAATCAGAAAAAGGAAGGAGGAGAAATCTGTAATACCGAAAATAAGAAAGGGGAAAAGGTCATTAAGAGATACCTGTAGACGCCGCAGTGCTTGTGCCCGCCGTGCTCGTGCCTCCAAAGCTAAAGCCTGGAAAGAGAGCCTTGTTTGAGAAGGTCGTCAGGTGGACTCGTATCTACATCAGAAAGATTGTTATTACTGATGAGGGAAAAAAAGAGGAGGATAATAACAATAATAATAATAAAAATAATGATAATAATAATAGTAATGATAATAATAGCAATAATAATTATAATAATAATAATAATAATAATAATAATAATAATAATAATAATAATAATAATAGCAATAATAATTATAATAATAATAATAATAATAATAATAATAATAATAATAATAATAATAAACAATAGTAATAATCATACAAATAACATAAGAAAAATAATAATAAAATAGCAATAATATCCAATAATTAGGAGGAACAAAAATAATTCTGACATCAATAATTATTAATAAAATATGACCATAATTCTAAGAAGAACAACACAGCAATACAAAAACTACAATAACAATAATTGTATAAGCAAGAGACACAAATAATTAACCACTGCTATACCTCTAACTAAAAAAAAACTAATAAACAAATAAAAACTAAAATAAATTTTTTTACTAAACAATCCATCTGTCAAACATGCATCACCACCTTAAAATTATTCTTATTTTCTTATTATCCTTCTAGGCTACCTGTCGTTCCTGTCGATGTGCCCGTGGTTGTTGCCGTTCCGAAAGCAAAGCCTGTGGCAAAATTGATTTCCATGAATGATAACTGGACTTGAATGAGGCTCGATTGCTAGAAGCTAATTCTCTCTGACTCATGACAAAATTGAATACTTTTTGGTAAAGCTAAATTCTCTCTTTTACTTTACGTTATGCTATATCTTATACATATACAATTATATATGGATAAAATATATACATGTGTACACACACACACAGACACACACACACACACACACACACACACACACACACACACACACACACACACACACACACACACACACATGTGCGTGTGTGTCCACACACATGCACACACGCACAAGCGCATTACTATATGTGTGCACTGACGCACACATGCACACACACACATACACACACACAAACACACACACACACAAAAACACACACACACACACACACACACACACACACACACACACACACATACACACACACACACACACAGACACACACACACAGACACACACACACACACACACACACACAAGCATACACACACACAAGCATACAGACACACACTATACTTCTTCGCTTCAACCAAGCACTTACAGAAAAATCTCACACCTCCTCTGAATCTCATCCCATTCCTCCATTCTCTCCTCTCTCTCTCTAAACACAGTACCCCAGAAGCTAAAAAAGTCATTACCTTGAGCCGTTGTCGTCCCTGGATTAGTTGCCCCAAAAGTGAATCCTGCGAGGGAAGGCCAAGAGGGTGAACTATTCTGCATCTGCTCCTTATTCTAGATATTGAGATGTATATAGTTCTTACTTAATTACTCTCTTAATTCTTGTCATCCAGGGTCGGATTAAAGGGCTAGAACTAGGGCTTCCTCAACATTTTATTTTATGGCCTTTGATGCAAAACCATACTGCATCAACTTGCTTTTTCCTTACATCCATCAAGCTGCTTGTAACTGATAAACAAAACACTGTACCTTCTTTTTACATCACTGAAATCACACAGCATCACAATTGTACTTAATCATAACTGCCCTTAACATAACATTAGACTAAGAACAAGAAATAAAGAGATTTAATCTTCCGGAGCCCATAATCCGACCCTGTTAGCGAAAAGAATCATACTCACATGCACTCAACTACTGCCAAACTTTCAAGACTTATATTGGTGAAATATATCTCTATATCACAAAAACTAAACTTTGACATAAACTAACACAACACAAGAACACCAATACAATGCTCCCTTTACCAACAAGGCATTAACCACATTGCAAGTGTTTTACATGACTACATTACATAAGCAATTAAGACTATTTTCCTTACCACTAGAGTCCATTCCATCCAGATATATAGGAGGTTCTGCCCCCTTTCATTAGTGACACTGACAGACAAACTGTTATTGCACCACACATTATTACTTATCTCTCTTTTATACAATTATGAGATCAGTTCAAGAATAAAGTACGATTTTTATGATGAAAGATCATCACTACCACTGCAAAATCACAGCATAGAAAAAATATAGTCAATACAATGGTAAAGCCAAAGTATGAACTTCATACACCCCCTTTCCTTTGATCACAAATCGCTAATCAAGAAATAGCTTGACCACTGGCAACAGATTGCGACACACCACCATTAACCTTGTTTCCACTGAAGCAGACACCCCAATAAACCTTCAGCTTTACAATTGCATAAGCCAATCTTAATGTGATTAATGGGGCAGGAGAAAGGGCAAATACAATTATCAGACTTGACAGCTTTGCCAACATGCACATTACATGTTTCAAAAGATAAAGTGAATCCGGCTATAATTCTAATTCTCCAGTCACATATGCTTGTATTAAAGCAATCAATGATAAATGAGAAACATAATCTAGAAATGATGAAAACTGTAAACTCAAGACAAAGAAATACTATTACTCAGACAAACTCAAATGCGATTATCAAAATATCAATCGTGAAACATCCCCGTTACCCGTGACACTAAGCCTCAGCCTAGAAGGGGACGGGGCCTCCTATATATCCAGAGTGATGGGCAATATCCTTCTCCAT
>NC_091551.1:48013113-48015613 GCF_042767895.1 Penaeus vannamei | reverse complement strand
TAACCTATTTCTCAAAACCATATTTCATCAACTATAGCATGAACAAAATTTCACAACACAATCATTGCCAACTGGTCACACTTTTTGCAGTTTTTCCTCTTTTTGCAGTCCCTTTGCCTCCATCCATCCATCAACCCTTAAACTCTAAACCTTAAAACAATCACCCACTCCCACATGCCACTTAGAGCCCCAGGGGTGAGACGCCAGCCTCTCCGTGATGCCGGTCCATGCCATCCTCATCTACCTCCACCTCCTCCTCGTCCTCCTATTCTGCGTGGAACCTGGGCTGGCATCCTTCTTCTTGGAATGCCCCCAGGAGTGCAAATGCCGGGGTCCAGCAGCTTCCTGCAAAGGAGGTGTGATTCCCCCCCTAGACCCACGGTCCACGCAACTCAGCTTCGACTCGGCCGACCCTCCCATCACTGTGTTTAGCGCCAGCTTTGCCCAACATATGGACCATCTGGTAAGCATGTTTTCCTTCTTTTCTTCTATTTCCCTTATATCCTGACTCCCCTTCTCCCTTTCTTTCACATACATCTTTCACTTTCTATATTCCTTTAGTACTTCTTTTCTTCTGTTCTTTCTACCAATTCTCCATTTCATTCATCACTGGGTTCATCTGCACTCTAAAAATCTAAATAATTAAACACACCAAATATCTCTTGAAAAAAAAGGAAAACAATAATAATAATAATAATAATAATAATAATAATAATAATAATAATAATAATAATAATAATAATAATAATAATAACCATAATAGTAATTCCATCCGCCGATACAAAGATGTACCATCCCCTCCCCCCTAAACTGAAACAACAAAATAACAACCGCGGTAACAAAAACAACAACGACAACCACAAACTTTTCTTCACACTAAAGTACCTCCACCATCACCCCCACCCCCACCCCTACCCCCACCCACACCTTCTAGCCCTTCACCCACCCATCTGTCCTAACCCACAGGTGACTCTAGAGCTGTCTTCTGTGGGGATGACAGAGCTTGAATCAGGTGCCCTGGGACAGATCCCTCGACTCGCCGCGCTCAACATCACCCGCAACAACATAACGTCCCTAAACCTGGGGACCTTTGAGAACTGCAGTCACCTGTCTTCCTTGAGCTTGGAAAATAACAATATACGGGTAAGCAGAGAGGAATTTACAAAGGTCTGGAATTAGTCAGCAATTTGGTATCTTTTATAGTGTGACGAGAAAAACTAAATGTGAATATAGCTTAACACTTGGATTAATGATCAGAAATTTAAATAATAGTGGTAACACAAAGGTGGCTAATACCACCAACAATATCAAAACATAAATAAATAGAGAAAAATGAAAATACTCATAAACATAATATTAATAACAAAATCATCATAGTAATGATAACAACTATAATAGCAATAATAATAGCAATAATAATGAAAAAAATGAAGAAAATAATAATAATAACAATTATAAACATTATCATCATAATGTTACTGAAATATTAGCAATATTAACCACACTAACAATAAAAATAATCATTATCATTATAATAATAATGATAGCAACAACAACAACAAAACAATCACATCACATTAATCACAACAAAATCAGTCACATCACAAAGACACCAAAAACTGCCTCCCACTTCTCCCACCACTAACCCCAACTGCCACCAGGTGATTGAGAACGGGACTTTTGCACCCCTGACTTCCCTGGTGAACCTCAGCCTGGCCCAGAATGCCCTCACCTTCCTCCCAGGTCAGCTGCCAGGTCAACTGAGCTTGCTTGACCTTGATTTCAACAAGATAGCAGCCGTCCCAAGCCTAGCATTGGACAGGCTGACCACGCTCAACCTCTGTCACAATGTTATTTCAAAAGTCACTCAAAACCAGGTGAGTTTGGGGCTGGATTCATGATCAATTTGTTATACAGGGAGATTTTAGCAAGACAGCTAACATTGCAAGCCTAGACTAGTTGACAATGTGCAATCTACTACAAAGACATTTGGAAAGTACAAATCTATACATGTACTTTTCAATTAACTATCATGGAGGTTTATTGGCATTTCACAGTGGTCACAAAACTCCTTTTAACAGTAATTAACCCCAAGCCGCTGGGCATGGTATGTACGTACATGCCATTGCCCATTGTGTGTGTTGAATTTACTTATTTTTTAACATATAGATGGCTCCACAAGTATTAAGTCACCAATGAGCCAATTATGCAAACTACCTGTCAGTAACAATATAGTCATTATAATTTTTATAACAAAAATAAGTGTCAATATTGATAGCATTAGTAAAAAAAAAAAAAAAAAAAAAAAAAAAAAAAGCGTTTTCCCACTTTTTCAAGGAAAAGTGAGATCGCAAGATCTACTAACTGACTCCTTTGTGACTAAGCATTGGCAGAGCCATCTATGTGCAGAAACATTTAACTAAGCATTGCCAAAGGGAACGCACCATTTTCTCATCGACATTGGGTTAATCTGAAGAACTAAAGAAATCTAACCACTATC
>NC_091551.1:48005888-48010888 GCF_042767895.1 Penaeus vannamei | reverse complement strand
AAAAAAACACATGAGGTCGAGTTATGGGTATTATTGACATTAATTCGTTTTGTGTAATATTATAGGATATTTTTCAGTAATGCGGTCATGCCATAGACGAAAAGTTTATTACTTTGGTTCATTGTTTGTGTCAATTATATATATGTAAAATTCACCTAATAGAAGGCTGTGTGGAAGTAAAACTATTGATGTTTTCTTTATTAGGGTATGAGGTATATGTAATTTATTTTATTACTGTTATAATTTACAAATAACTCCTAAAATAACATGAGTTGTATTCTGATGACCAATATAAGAGTGCAGTCTTGAGTATTTTGTTATTAATGTGTAATATGTTTAATTTATTCAACTTTGTATGTACTGCATAGATGTTCAGAATAGGGCTCTAAAATACAGAAAAAACAGAGGGAATGACAGTAAAGAACATGAAATAACACTACTGCAAAAAATTGAAAAAAAAGTCAGAGCCTTAATTGTTCATCAGGGACAGTGAATCTATATATGCATGCCACTAATTTTATTTTTTTTTTTGCAATTTATATGATGGATGTTTTATTTTCAAATATATAAGAAATCAACCCAACATCTATTTTGCCAGTTGCCATGGCATTACTACAGCACTGCAGGCCTATTCTGAGCAATTACCGAGTATGCCAGTTTCCCTCTTAAAAACCATATTTTTAATCACTTTTGTAATATGATACAAGAGATAGAAAAGAATAATCTAGAGAATAAATTGGATGGCAAACTTGTTTCAGAATTGTAATGAAGATAATTGAAGCCAAGATTTATTTACTAATATTAACACTATACTGGTATCAGTTCAGATGTCTACCAGTTTAAACAATAGATATTTAATTGATATACAAGGTTCATCCTTTTGAAACCTTTACTGCAGAAAAAGAAAAATGCTGAATCTTCCCTTGATTTTCTTGTTTCAAAGATTATAATGTACTTTATCTTTATATGGCATTCGTATTGTATAAAACTCATAAACACCATTGAACTTCATACACAAAGTATTGTATTAATCCCCTTGTTCTTCAGCAGGCCAAGGTAGCAGCTGAGGCAAAGCATGCACAACAAGTGAACTCCAGGACCAGTCTAGTGATTGCATTAAATTAGGGAACATGTCGGGAGATACAGCAACAGCGCGGTCAGAGAAGAGGCGCCATGATGACCAGGCAGAGAACCAGGATGCCTCTCCTCCGAAGGTTGTAACAACACCCCAGAGATCAAGGGGAAAACAGTCTGCTTTGGAGAAAAAAGAGGACATGAATGCAAACACACCAAGAACCAGAAGCCGCACACCACTGGTGGAGAAAAATGACAAGGCCCAAGGAAGCAGTACTCCAACCCCAAGGAGGACAAGGAGCAGGAGCCCAACATCGCAGAAAAGAAGTGCTGACACGGCAAAGCTCACACCGATCTCAAGAAACAAAGTTAAGAGCCGTTTATCAGAGGAAGAAGATACTCCACACCCCCAGCCCACACCCACACTGAGGAGCCGGCCCAAGGCACTTGCATTCGAGAAGCAGGAAGGCAATTCCTCGCCCACGCCCACGCCCATGCCCATGCCAAGGAGCAGAAGCAAGACTCCCTCATCAACAAAGGGCGAATCGGCAACCAAATGCACACCTAACACAAGGAGGAGGAGTAGAAGCCAGACTCCTGCTTCATCACAGAAAGAATGCATCACCACACCACGAAGAGCCAGAAGCTCTGCGAGGGACGACTCCAAGACCCAGTTGAAGATTCCTGTCCCATCCTCCAGGAGCATGATTGTCCAGGCTGAAGAGAACGAAGGACAAGTAGGACACTTGGAGAAGAGCAGCAGTAAGGAGGCAGAGATGATGGAGGAAGACCTGGCAACCACATGTAAGGGATCAGAGGAGGGAAGTGAATTGACAGCTGACGTTCCAAAGACAGCGCCAAAAGAGACAAGCCTGAGCACCTCGGGGTCCTCAGATGAGACTGTGCAAGGGGCGTCGGATCTTAGTGGGTCCTTGGAAAGCTCAGCTCCTGAGGTCAGAAAGGAGCT
This sequence comes from Penaeus vannamei, assembly GCF_042767895.1. Classification (NCBI taxonomy): domain Eukaryota; kingdom Metazoa; phylum Arthropoda; class Malacostraca; order Decapoda; family Penaeidae; genus Penaeus; species Penaeus vannamei. The sequence continues at coordinate 48,008,847 of NC_091551.1, read as the reverse complement.
TCAGACAGAGATGGATAAAGTCAAGAGAAGGAGATCGACGGTGGGTAGAGGCAGGAAGTCAATTCAGAGCATGGGGGGGCGAAGGTCGCTCTGTCCAGCAGTTCCAGTTCTTTCATTGCAAGGTGGGTTTGGATCAGTTGTGTTCTTCGAGAACATTTGGTGTTCAGAGTTAGTAGAATGTGGTTATAACTTCTGTTTCACAACATACAGAGAATTTCATCCATGTCCCTTTCCACAGACCAAATTGAAAGCATTGCAAAGACTCTGCCGCAGACTACAAAGGTGAGCCACTTGATTGACATTAGTGTGAGGGAGGCACTTCGACGTTTGGAACAGAGGCTAGAGGGGGATGAGTGTGTTTCTGATCTCCGGTTGGACCTCCTAACCCAGTCAGAGGACATTGCAGCCAAGGTGTCATACGTGGTGGCTGGCCAGCCATTAGTCGTTGAAGGTCCTTCACCGTCTCCTGCTGCAACGGGAGACAACAAAGAGAAGTAGGTCCAAGCCATGAGAAGTTTGGGATTCCTTGAAATGTGTCTCTTTATAAAATTTGTGTTCTTAGGGTTTGGAAGAGCATTTGCTATATCTTATTTGGGATTTCACATGTATGTTAATCTTTACTTATTTTTTCTTTTTCTACTTTTAGTATTCACAAAAGAATTGCAGTTTACAAGAAGAAAACAAGAGAGCTTGAAGAGGAATACAAGGCTTGGAAAACCTTAATGAAGCAAAGAAAGCAGACATACCAAGCTGCTGAAAGGCAAGTGCATCCTCTTAGATCTTACACAAACTGCAAATATTGCAACTGAGATTATTTCCAGTTGCAATTCAAGTCAGCTGGCCTAGATTTTTATGATTATTACTGTGAATTAGATCTATATAACATTGGTGTATGATGTATGAATAGAAGATTAAGAAACTCCTCTTTTTATTTTAGAGAATTCCGTGAAGCAAAGTCCGGCGAGACCAAGATTGAGGAAGACCAGATCAAGCAGATGACGAGCATCCATCGCAATCTCCTAGCCAGCAGGCCTAATTACCACCATTACATACAGGTACAGAGAATTGCAACAAAATTTCACTCAGACTTCAGAAAGTTGACATAGACTTGGCAGAAGACTGGGGGAAAAATCTGTATGAGGCTGTGTTTTCAAAGAAGCTTGCATAGGGAGTAAACAAAGTACTTACATGTGGGTTTTAAGTTTTTTGCTTTTACATCTTATGCCATAAGTATGGTTTTCACTACTTTCAGGCAAAGAAAAAAAAAATGTAGAGTTACCTAAAGACTCATGGAGACCTGTTATTTAACTCAATTATTACTCTATAAGTTTAACTTATCAAGCTCCAGTCATGTATTATCCAGTGACTTAATACAAACCTTTTAAAGTACTTGCCACATCCTGGAAGTTATTAGGTAGGTTTATATCTTGCCTTCACAAACAACAGATTTTGATCTTGTTGGTGTGACTCTGCTGTTTAATAATGAAATCAGAATAATGCATGAGACACCAGTTCACACCTGAATGAGTTTTAGTAATGCATAACAACTCTAGTGCTTTCTGAAAAGCTAGGTTAGGTTCACAAATAAAGTTAACCTTCAGAAAGACGTTTTTAATATACCCAGATTTCCTTTATGAAAAAGAATGACCTGTTATGCAATAATGCATATAAAACAGAGTAGCTAATCTGTTTATTATTATATTCCAGACTTCCGGGGAAGTGGATGGCATACAAGAAGTATAAGACATGAATTGTAAGACAATATTTATTCGTTCTTTTTCCCCATCAGGAGCTGCAGACTGCGAGGGAACGAGCATCGCTGATGCTGCAGGAGGTGAACTACACAGCTGAAGTCGTATCCAGCTTCATCAGCACATCCAAAGCTGAGGCAGAGAGTTGTTATGCTGCTATTGGTAAGTGCTTGATGATTTGCCTGTTTTATGTTTATAAACTAGTGTTTATTGTGGCGGGAAATGTATATTAATCTTTTATAGATAATAAGATTGGATAGATAGAAGAAGAGAAATAGGTGGGTAAGCAATTTGCAGATTGTCTCCATCTTTCTTTGCTTTCCTTTTTGCAATTGTTATTGTTGGGCTTGTAATACATCTAAACAACTTGTTTTTTTTATCTTCTCTTTGCTCTTTCAGAGGAGCTGAGCTTTGGTTTCCTGAAGAATCGTCCAGTGAAGAACATGCTCAAGTCGATGATAGAACCAAGTGAAGTTGCCGTTTAAAATGCATATGGGACGGTCTTTGGTTTTCTCCTTCTTCTCCTTTCCCTTTTTGTACATATTTTCAGGATTCTTTACACTTAGGAAGTTGCCCATTATTCGCAAATGTAAATAGATAGGTCCCGAAGCATAATAGGCTTTTAAAAGATATATAACATTTGGTGCACATGTCTTACCACAAGTGTTAGGTCTTGATGCCATGGTACACACATACCTTTGTAGGATTTGTCTAACAGTCTATATTTTCATACTGTTATTAATATAGAGACAAAGTTTCAAAAACTAATATTTTTACCGGTCTTTCAAGGTCTATTGAAGCTTTTAAATTTCCCTTTTGTCTGGGAAGGTTTTTCTTTGTTTAGTAAAAACCTGTGCTAATTTCCATGGAAACTTTGTGTATATCAACCTGTTCTTCCTCTGTAAAAAAAAGATAGTAATCATATTAAATTTTATTATAATGGAATTTATATTATTACAAATGCTTATGTTCTCTAATACATTGCCTCTCTATGCATGTTCGATTTAACTAGTAACTGGATTTTTAGCAGAATCATAAATAAACTATATCTGTTTAGCGTTATTCTTGGTTTGAAAATTCTGCCATTTCCATACCAAATTTGTGGACCTGAAGCTGTATATAAATGATTTTTGATAACTTATGCAAACAGGCTTTTTCTTGCCCTCCTAACTACCAGTATTTTCAAATGAAATGGTGCACAATATTAC
>NC_091551.1:47967124-47982124 GCF_042767895.1 Penaeus vannamei | reverse complement strand
CGATACAAAAACGACAACAACTGTTATATATTCGTGTTCGTATAATCATCATAGAATTTTACTCTTTTTGTTGTTGTTGTTGTATTTCGTAAATTTATACCGATATTCGAAACAAAAACAACAGAATGTATATATCAGATGAATATAATTTTGATACATATATATTTTCTCTATTGAACTTTCATGGAAAAATTGATACATATATATTTCCTCTATTGAATTTTCATGGAAAAAATATTATAATTATTTTCATTTCTTTTTCTTCAGTTTCAACAGTTTCAACGATACATTATTCGTACACGCTAGAAGTTCCAGAAAAGATAAAATCAAGTATTTGACATCCAGGAAAATGGGTAGCTGAAAACCGGAATCTCTTGACCTTTTATGGACACACACACAACCACACACACACACGCGCGCGCGCGCACACAAACACATACATACACTCGCGCACAAATCTAAACGCACACACTTACATTCGTACACACATAAACACACGCATACATGCACACACACACGCACACGCATACACACACAATCACACACATATATACAGACACACACACGAACAAACAAACACGCACATATTCACACCCGCACATGGTGGGGGGGGGGGAAAGAGAGAGAGAGAGAGAGAGAGAGAGAGAGAGAGAGAGAGAGAGAGAGAGAGAGAGAGAGAGAGAGAGAGAGAGAGAGAGAAGGAAAGAGAGAGAGAGAGAGAGAGAGAGAGAGAGGAAGAGAGAGAGAGAGAGAGAGAGAGAGAGAGAGAGAGAGAGAGAGAGAGAGAGAGAGAGAGAGAGAGAGAGAGCGAGAGAGCGAGCGAGAGGGGGGGGAGGGAGAAAGTTTTTATGAGTGGGACTGGTGGTCTGCGCGTGTATGTATGTGCACTTCTGAATGTGCACACGGATACACATACACTTATGTATCAATGTATTTCTCGAATATATACAGGGCAAAACACTACCAACTACCCGCTTTGAACTCCACCAATCCATATTGAAATAAAGCCAATTAAACCTCTATATGTGTACGTATGTAGAATTTGAACTCTGAAAAAAACGCACTGAACCCTTAACACATCTTGAATATCTATAAACCATCTTCCAAATAAACCCACCGAATAAAACCTCCACAACCCCATCAAATAGGCCCTTCAGAACCCTACAAATAAACCTCACTGAATCTCCATATGTGAGCGTGAGAGGATAACAACCCATCGAAACTCTCGTATAAATCCCATTTACAATTTCGCTATCTCTATTTCAACTTGAGAATAGATCTGTTGCATAAAATCTCCCTCACACCCACCGAACAACCCCCTAAACCCCTTGGAAACCCCCGTGAAACCCTTAAAACAGGGCCACACCAGGTTCCGAACCCCCGCCCGCAGATTCAAAGGTGGCGCGTCGAGCTGGACGTCTAACGTGGCAGACAAGCGAATGGCTGCGGCGGTTACCACCACTTTTATCTCGCAACGACCACTTGTTGAATGGCTTCTCCGCAACGACCATTAAGTCCGAACAAAGCCCAGATCGAGAGCAAAATTTAGAGGCCCCGAGAGCCAGCGAGGAAGCCCGCCCTGCCAAGACCAGAGGGAAATTAGTCGAAATCAGGTCCCCGAGCGCGGCGGTCGGCTTACCCAAAACCCTTTTCGAAAGGCGCTGAGTTGGAAGGGGGAAAATCCGCCCCGCAAATCGCACTCGCCACCCACCCCCCGAGGACAGGCCTGCTGTGCACCTCTGCCACGCCCGCCTAGCCCTTCGTCGAGGAGAGAGCCAGAAAAAACCCGAGAATAAGGGCAGGAGACCCCGAAAGAGGCGAGTTGAGAGGGACTTTTAGGGCGCCGTCGAGAGGGAGACACTCACACGCCGGAGGACCGTCGAGGAGGACGCAGCAGCCGCTCGCGCAATGCAGAACCAAAATGAACTCCTGGGAAGAGCGGAGGACTTTGCAGACCAGGTGAGGGGCACGGGGCCGATCCCCAGTGGGTTTCCAGTGGGCTTTTGGGGGGATTCAGGGCCAGGGAAGAAGGGAAATGAGGGATTTGGGGCCGGCTCGCTCGCGTGGGCCTCGCATCCCTCTCTTTTTTTTTGACAGATGGACACAGCTGACCTGCTTTGCTGAGCTGGAGGGGGCTCCGAGACCTAATCCAGAGGCAGAAATGAGGCTTTTTAGGGGTTCTTTGCCATGGTGTAGGTTGATAAGTAGGTGCAAAGTGTAAATTGAGATTTTGACAGATGGAGACAGCTGACCTGGTTTGCTGACCAGGGGAGGTTCCGAGACCTGTTGGAATGGGGGAAGTGTGGGGCAGGGGCCTCCCTGCAGGTATCTTGGGCCTTATTTTCCGTCTGGGTGGCAAGGAGGCTGAATTAGCGGCACAAATTCATTTTGACGATGGTTTCTGAGGAAAACCAGCATTGGACGAGAACCACTAGTCCACAGTGTCGGGAGGAATCTTATCGTTGTCTTTTGCTGGATTCGTTCTTTTATATTCCACAAGTACCGAAAGGAGGCTATGTTTTGTGCGGCCAAAGTGACACGCGTTGGAAAAAAAATGGATGGATTTATCTAGACGATTGGTTGATTTAGACAGTTACATGGAAAAGAAAGAAAATATCAAAGCTAATAATATTTGCTTCATGTGTGAGCAAGAAAAAACTTTTGATAATGAAGGCACAGAAAAAAAATGTAAATGTTTGTAATGTTACGAGAAATAACTATAGAATTAGTGCTCAAGTGTGTATGTTCAGTAATATTTGAAAATTTGTTTATTATGTATAATTGGGTCAGTTGATAAAGAAAAAACTGATTGATACAGCATTGACAAACGAAATCATATTTAAAATGTATTTTGATAAGGATTTTATGCCATGTTATATAACACCAGATGTTTTGTTATTGTCTGCATGATAACAGGAAAGGGATAAATATTTTACAAGTTTAAGTCCGTTATCATAACTAAGACACTTTCCAGTTGGATTTGAGGATATTTATCGAGGAAATACATATTTTTTGTTACTGGAGGAAGGGGATTTGTGAATTTTAAAGCTTGTAAAATGTGACTTCTTTCAAGTTTTGGGCAGTTTGTAGTTATGTTGGGTTTTGAAAAGTGTGAATATTTGTGAAATGTGTGATAATAAAGATGGATTGATATATTTTTTGAGGTTATTATTAGGTTGGGAAATTTTGCAAACATATATTATAATTGTCTTGTATAAGTCACAAGTGAGTTTTCAGAATTTTTTTTATATAGATTTAACCAGACTAAGCTAGTATAGGGTAACTATGCAGATTCTGGATTCCGTAACCTACTTATTGGTAAAATCACGGAGTTAAATGTTTGATCATAAACAATAGTGGTATTTGCACACAATTTGCCATCAGACTGTCATGAATTTACCAGTGGTTGGAGGACAGGAAAATCCACTAATAATATCAGCAGGTGGTATCTCTTCAGCAAATCAATATTAAAGCAAAACTTTAAAATTTATAACTGTTATGATTAGACTAATGGCTAGCATGTCATAAGAGGCCAAATTCACATGAAATTAACAAGAATATCCACACAGAATCTCATAAAATTAGATGTATGTATTGGCAATATAATCAATGATAAATATATATGGAATTGATAAATTGGTAAACTTGTGAAACATATTCTATGGACATAATTATCATAAATTTGTTACATAAACTGGCAGTCTCAAAGGCAGATGATTGTAGCAGCACCTACATCTGTCGGCACTTTGGCAAAAGACAACAAACCCTAAACAAAATGGGCAAGAACAAATTTGGAACAGTTTCATAGTTTGAGTTAGTCGTTGTTTGATATTAAAGATAGATGAATAAGTAGATACAATAGATAAGTAGATAATATGAAATGCATGGGCTGGTTCCTTGTTTGATGATAAATAATGATTTATTAAGAAGACGGTTTGTATTATTTCCTATGTTGAGGGTAAATAACCAGGAAGGGTTTTTAGCAGTACACAATAGATATAATTCAAATTTGTTTACATATGTTCTACCCATCTTATATATAAGCTTGTAAATTGCCATTCCTGCAGCTATGATTAAAATATCGTGCTTTATGGAGTTTGTTTACTTATGTGATTGGCCAGATAAGCTTCACGCTCCCAGATTCTTGAAACGCTTTAACAGAGCAATTTCTGATCTTAACTTGTGTGAGCTACTATCTCCATGAATCTCGCTTTTCCATTGCTGGTAAACACTTTAGTAGTGAATCACTGGCAAATACAGTATGAGCGAATGTTAGTGAACCCGGCCCCAGGTGCTGTGCATAGCCAACTAATCTCGGGGAAAATTAAATACTTGGAAAATTTATAACTCTTATTGTCTTTGATTTTGGGTGTAGCGCATCTTTTCCTGTGAAAGGCTGTAACTCGCCAATTACTGCAATAGTGGACAAATGAGGGAACAAATGTTTAGCTCACACAGCTAAGGGCAGGTTTGGTGCATGTGGCATGCCCAGATAGGAGTCCAGGTGATGCATTATCTAGGCTTACAGATTCAAAAGGTTGCCATGTCCCCCTGTGGGTCGGAAATGCTGTGGGGTCTTACCGTCTTCTGGCATCAGAGACCCTTGAATTCCCATTACTTTGATACTCTTATGTATTTTGAGATGTATTGTGCTTTTTATGGTTAACTGCATATTCTAGTTAGTTTATCAAATACGAGCAGGTTAGCTTTTAACTGAAAGGAATATTGTTTTATCATTAGTGTGTCGAAAAAGTTATTTTTTTGTTCTTGTTTTTGAAAATGTGTGAAGTTGGTGGTTTAATGTTCTCAATATTTTGACTTCATTTTCAGAGAATAAGCATTGCAAATGGTGAAATGGAACAGATTTTATGATTAAAGTGTGTACGTGTTTTTTTGTTTGTGAGAGATATTGCTCATTCCTCATTATTTAGGGATGATAGCTAATGCAGATATTATGCAGTGCAACAAATTGAAGGCCTAGGTTTTGAAGCAGGAAGTTTGTTTTTTTTCCTTCTTTTTTATGTAACAAAAAAGATGGAGGGAATAAAACATGTATCTTTTGTATCAGTCTTGTGATAAATATATATAATTTTGTAATTGTTTAATCTATTCATTGATATTTTGATAAAGATGGATAAGCATGTTTATTATAGTAGAACCTTGACATATGCACTGATAAGGACAGAGAGCATTAGCTGATATGTGAAAGTGAAATTGAGAATTCTCACTGTCATTTTTCTTTCTCATTCTTTTGTTCTTTCTTTCATTTTCCTTTCTTACATTCTTCATGTATTATATGTCATTTGTTTTTAAAGCAATTTTTGTACATAGTCTAGATGTAGAGGATGGGATTGTGCAAAGATTGAGAAAATTGATTTAACCCAGTAACAATGGGTGTCCCACATATGAGACACCCGAAAAAAAGAAAAAAAAATTACTAGGTGTCCTGCCAGTGTGACGCTGTATCGGGGCTCGCATGCCGATTTTGTAACTGCCCAGAAACTTTTATTTTCGGCTTCAAAATGTACTGGCAGTAATGGGTTATGGGTTATGAAGAACATTAAGATGAAAAATTAATTGTTTAGGCTTACAGAAATAAGAATTTAGACTGAGTTAGTGAGGACAGTCACTTTTCCAAAATTTGTGAATCTATCCAAAAATTTACACCATTTATGTTTGAGTTAGAGCTTAATAACCTTGTTAATTTTCTGGCAGTTAAGAGCCAATCTTTGCTGTCTTGCCAAATGCATTTAGAGTAGGCCATGGCATTGTTTCATGCAGTGTCCTTCTGAATAATGAACTGATATTTGTGTGGATAATGAATTGCCATTAAAAAGATTCTTATCAAGCCATGCAGTCTGTCAAACCTCTGAATGTATGTGCATAGATGTGAGATTAATGTACAGGTCGAAAGCAAAATGATTATTTTTTGTATGCTATTAAAGAAAATAATAATCCTAATTTTCTCCATTCTAGTTCCTGCGATACAGTAAGAACTATTTGCCGCACATAGCCAGATTATGTCTGGTGAGCACCTTCCTTGAGGATGGCCTGCGTATGTGGTGGCAATGGCACGAGCAGCGGGAATACATGGATATTTCATGGGGCTGCGGGTACTTCATTGCCACATTGTTTGTGGTGATCAACCTGGTGGGGCAGCTTGGGGGTGTGTTCATGGTGCTTTTCCGCAAGAAGGTCGAAGTCGCGTGTGGACTCCTGCTCTTCATTGTGGTCCTGCAGGTGGGTTCAGTGATTTGATCTTGTAAGCTAGTCGAGATCTACTTGTTCTGAAATTGTTACAAGTTTTATTTTTCTTATTGTTTTATTTAATTAGAAATATACATATTGCCTATGAGATTGTTAAACCTCTTTTCCTCATCCCCAAAACTAAGCTAAATATTCTCCTCCCCAGACCATCGCATACCAGATCTTATGGGACATGCAATTCCTGTTCCGCAACCTGGCCCTGGTGGGAGGCCTGGCGCTAGTGCTTGCCGAGAGTAAAAAGGAAGCGAGGTCTATCTTTGCAGGTGTCCCCTCATTGGGAGAGAACAAGCCCAAGACATACCTCATGTTGGGTGGCAGAATCCTCCTAGTATTCATGTTTCTCACACTCGTCAGATTTGAGTTCTCTGTGATGCAGGTGGGTAGGGTGGGAACGGGTGGATTTAGGTTTGGATGGTGGAGATTTAATATGGTTTTGCACGTGGTCCGTTTATTTTTTCCTTTTTGTAAATTTTGGAAGATTTACATTCGTGTTTGGAATAAGTTAGAATGGATTTGTTAAAGGTAAGACAATGATCAGGGATCATGTTGCTTGTAAACCCAAATACTGTTTGAACATGATAATGAAATGCATGAATTTGGTGTGGCAACTATGTAGATTTAATTGGAGAAATTAATCATCCATTTAGGTAATGCACTATGAATATTCAGGTATTGAATGACTTTACATGACCTATTCTATATTGTAAAGGAGAGCTTTTTATAAACTATCATATTTCCCAAATTATGTTTGTGATTGATAACTTAACGTGTACTATACCATCGCATAATTGAATTGATGTTGAATAACTAAAAATGACACATGAATATCTTTGGAATCCCTTCTGACCTGACTCTTCTCGCCAACAGATATTCCAGATTGTAATTGGAGGTCTGCTGATGGCCCTGGTGGCTGTCGGCTATAAGACCAAGCTGAGCGCATTCCTGCTTGTGCTGTGGCTTAATGTCTTCAACATTTACGTGAATGCGTGGTGGTCCATTCCTGCGTACAAGCCCATGAGAGATTTCCTCAAGTACGACTTCTTCCAGGTAAGGCTTGTACATTATGTATTATTATTATTATTTTATTTATTTTATTTTTACCCTTTGAGGGAAGAAATATGTTTTATTAAAGCAAGTGTGCATATTCATGTATTAATTTTGTGTATTAAGAAGCAAAATTTTGTATGGGTTGATATTTTTTTGTGATGTATGATTGTCATTTATTAAAAAAAACTTATTTAGATGTACTAGTTGTATTAAATGAATTATGGTACATAGTAATAGTACACTGATTTCCATATTGTCAGACTAAAATCCAAGTTATATGCAAATTCTGGGCATGTATTATAGCCAATGTATTATTGGTCCCAGAATCTATTTTTTCTCGTAATTTCTTGTGGATGCTTCAGAAATGAATGTGGTTTTATGTGGTTTTACAGTTGCAAAAACAGATGAAGTTACAGCCAGTTCCTCATGTTAGTAGATAGATTTCACATGAGTAACTGGCTGTAATGTCTCTCATGCCCATATTTTAGTGCTTGAATTATATTACCTCAATTTCCATGTTTTTGTCTATTTGAGATGTAGATTCCTACAACATTCACATGCATTGCTATAACTTTGTCCACATCTTAACTGATCTCTTCCACTTCCTCTTGTCTATTTCCAGACGCTGTCAGTCATCGGTGGTCTGCTCATGCTGATTTCACTGGGCCCGGGAGGTGTGAGCATGGACGAACACAAGAAACAGTGGTAGATTGTTATTCCCTCCACCCCTCGTTTCCCCCCCTTTAACCCCTCCCCACTTTCCCTTATCTTGTTTTTTAAAAAGCCACAAATGTTTTATTAGTATGAGTTTGTGTTAAACCCTCAAGTTATTGAAGAATCCCCCTTTTTATTCTATTATTATTATAATTTTTTTTTTTTTTTTTTTAGTTGATATATCTTGTGCTTTTTTTTATTGTTTTATACAAGTGAGAGTATCTGTTAGACTTTTGAATGATAAAGTAAACCCTAAGCCAAGTTACCGACCACTCTGTACATAGAAGTAGAAGCCATACTCAATTGGACGTTCCACAATGGTCATCCACGAGACTTTGTGCTTCCCATTTAGCATCCTCCTTCACTGTGTGCGCAGGAGGAGCAAGAAATTGCTATGCTGGTCGGCAAAGGAACTGTTTTTAAGATTGTTTTTGTAGGAATTATATTTGTTTTAAGAATTCTTTTTGGTGTATTAACGATGTGTTCAGTTGTTTTGCAGTGGTGTACTGTAGAAGGGTGTTATTAACTTTATGGTGTACATTCATAATGAATGTGTAAAGAATATTGCTCTTGCATTCTTGCTCTTGGCTTTGCGCAGTGGGTCTTTTTTTATGGTGTTTGGTGAAAAGGCTAATGGAAATCATGGTGTCAAGCCTGAAATTGTTAAACTGTGCATACTTTTACAGCCTGGAGAGGAACAAGTTTGCTTTATTATTTTTTATTTTTATTTTTATAATTTTTAAAATTCTTGCCATGTCTTGGGGCTTCTGTCACTTTTTTCAGGGTTCTAACTATTTTCTCATGTACCATGTAAGGATACAGTGCTATAGGATGGATGGTTTTAGAGCAACATTGCAATTACCAATGAGGCAACTCTTAGCTTGTGGGATTACTGCTGTCATGGCCAGTGTTGGGGCTTTGCTTTTGAGATTTAGCTAAATAAAGTGATCCATCAGGCAGAATTGGCCATCTGCACAAAGTCCCATAGGCAAGTGGTTGTGCATTGGATTTTTTCTTTTTTTATGTATAATTTTATGTCCTTGGGGGTGGAATATGGCCAGACCCCAGAGCACAAGGGGAGCGGCAGGTCCTCCAACGACCTTGTCTTTTTACAGTTTATTTATTTTATTATCTTAAACTTGTTAGCGTGTTTGATTGTTTTTATACATATATCTCGATCTCTGCTCCCATGCTTCTAGATTTTCTCAATTCCATATATGCACAGAAATGTTTTTCATGTGAATTGTAAGTGAAGTAAATATAATAATAATAAATCTTTTAAGAATAATAAAACCCAGAGGGCTAGTTTTGTAGAAAAATGTTGACACAAAAATTACAAAAAAAAAGACAAAAAAATCTACAAAATACAGGATAGAAAGAACAGGAACTATGTGGGGGCAGACCCGTGTAGATCCAATTTTCTCCCGAAGCATTTCAGTGCCTCGGGAAGTTTTATATTTATCAATTAAGATTTTAAAAGAGCAGATGTACCACTCTATCAGGTGACCTAGGACAAAAGCAAAATGGTGAATAACACTGTAACTTGTGTTAAAGTGGCTGTTAATAATAAAAATGGTCTTCTTAATTTTGGATTTTTTAACTTTCATTAAATTTGCTTCACAAATTTTTTGTATAGTGAGCAAGTATTATGTATGGATGAATTTTTTGTTTATATATTTTTTTTTACTTGATTGGATTTATGAATATTGATGTAGCTTTGGTTTATTGGCAAGAATAACCTAATTTTATTGTACGTTTCTTGCATCAACTGTTGTTGGGTTTCAAGTCAGTTGTGTACAGCTATAATCTAAATTTGGTATCTAAAGATATTAATATTTTATTTCCAAAAGTTTTAGAAGAGAAAATGTAGGAAAAATGATGCATACTAATCTCAATCAAATGAGAATTGCTTACTGAATGCCGAGAGATTCGTTCTGGACCTCAAATGTTGTGATGTTAAATTAATGATATATATGTATATATGTATATGTATGCATATAGTAATGTTAGTAAGCTTGTAAGAGGATCTTATATGCAAATCATGACCATATTTTATTTTTTATTTTTTTCTTATAAATATTTAATCAGCTATTCTCTCGTTCATTGAGAAATAATTTATTTTCTCTCAAAGCTTTCAATTAAACACAAAGAAAATGCGTCATTTGTATGCTAGTTGATTTACTTTAACAATTTTAATTTGTTGCTCAAGATTATAAATCTATAATAAGCAAATTCTTTTAAGGGAAGTTAATATGGGGAGGAGGTGGCCTTTTTTTGGAATAAGTACAAAAAAGGAAAAGATGGTTAGCTACTGAAGTGCGTCTTTATTTTTTTAGATTCGCGTCCAGTTCTAATAAAGTCTTTGTACATTGTTTAGCATCTTTGTAACAGTTTATTTTATGGGAATTCTAGAGAGCGATTTGTTAAATTGTTTTTGGCAGAAATGTAAATTCTTTTGTAGTTGGATTATCATTTTATATTTTTTTTTGTATTGTGCTTGGGTGTTTATATACACATCATTATGTTTTCAATATTGAATTTTGACTTTATATCACCGTTAAAAGAATTTATATACATTTATATACACCAAGTAAAAATACATCTGTTCTGTATTTATATATCTTTTTTTCCTCAACCCTTTATCTTGTAATGAGTTCCTGTATGAGCAAGTTAATTATAGGAAAATTTCTCCTGAATACTACCTGTTTTTAAACCTTTATCAAAATAACTGCATGATCGTAAGCCTTTATCTTTTGCTCTTACTAAACTTTTTTTCATGGAAATGTGTTAATAAAAATAGGTTTTTAAGTTGATGTGAGTTATAGATTTTCTTGTCCAGCCTTGTCATTTTATCATTTTTCATAGTGTTCTCTAACTGCAGCTTTGTTTTGGAATCTTTTCTTTTGCTCGCATTTTTCCATTTTATATTATGACCGTGCTTTTCTCTAATTCCATAAGAAAAATTGAAGAAAGCTCTTATGTTTTACTTTGCTAACAGCAGTGTAAAAATAATACAATACACAAATTAGTAAGTCTGGAATCTGTAAATACAGAAGATAGCTGAAACCTCTGCATATTGTTTTGGAAATAATTGTATAAATGTTAAAAAAGGCAAGTTAGACAATACCAAATTCATTATTCTTAATTGTCAATTTTATTTTATTCTCATACCATAATACTAACCAGAAAACAATCCTATTTTCTAAATGCAAAGATATCCTTAACTTCAAGGCCATATGAAAGCATTTTTGTGCAGTTACAGGTCATTATGTCAGCAATTGTTCAACTTTATGCAAATTTAACTAGAAATTTGACATCAGTGATAAATGGCCATGAAATGTATGTTTCTAGAAACTGTTATTTGTGGAAACAATAGTTAAGTGAATGAAAAAAAATAGATTGAAACTACACATCAAGGACCATAATTGTGTATGTATATATGGGGATGTGTAAAATAGTTTGTGGATTTTTTTTTATAGTTTTACACCATTAACCATCTCAAACTTTCATATGTGCATTGACATTAGTTCATAATTAAGAGGTTGTTGGTCTGCTATCCATTTCCAAAAATTGAAAAGAGCAATAGTTTAACTAAATTATATCATAAAATAATATTGCTACAAGTATTCAAACAATATTATTCAAACAATATTGCTGGGCAAATGATAAACTTCATATCTTATATTATTAATCCTAGTTACATTTCAGTTTTGAGTAATGATACTGAAGACCATATTTTAAGAGGTTGACCACTATTCCAAGTGATGTGATTCCCTCCTTCGCTCTTCAGTACAACTAGATATGTGAGATGATTTAGAACAATTGGGTTTATTCAGACATTTTCTTACAGCTCCTGCACCTGAGGTCATTCATTTTCCTGTGTCAAAAAAACATGCCTAACTCATGGATCCATGGCAGTGTAATGCAGAGTGATCATCCATTTTTAATGTCAGATCTCAAACTCCCAAGTATTAACTGTTGTCTGTGTATCAGATTCTTGCCATTACAAAAAGCAACCTTGTCCACATTAGCAAGCATGATCAGTGGGTGCAGGGTAGGCATGTGAACAACCTGGTAGACAAAAGAGGAATGGCATAGATACGAGAAGGATGCCTTACGATAACACTTCCAAGGGAGAATTAATGGAAAAGATGATGTTGCATTGGGATACTTCATGATAATAGGAAAAAATATGATAAAAGGAGGTAAGTGGATGGATTGCCACAAGGAGAAGACGAAAAAGCATTGGAAAAAGTACAAAGGCGGAGCAGAGGGTCATAAAAAGAGGGAAAAAAGTGTCACAAGAATTCAATTACTTAATTCACAAATGATAGGTTGTTGGATCAGAGAAGTATCTTTTTTTTCTAGACCAAAGGAAGGATAACAGACTAAAGGCTTTTATTATAGTCACTAAAGTGTTCAGCAGTAGCCATTGCTACAATTATAATGTTTAATACCATTCAGTCATACTGATGAGTAAATATCAATAATCATTTCTCTTTCTCACTGTTTCCTTTAGTTCCTTTTTTTTATTTTCTCTTTCTTGCTAAAGATGACAAAAAAGTGACTTCCCAGAACAGCGTCTTTAGCTGAATGGAAATGAGTGCGTCACCTTAGAATTCAGGATTAACAAATTTGAGTTACACTTATAATACTTTTTTGACAGAGAATGGGGGGTAAATTAAGGGAATACTGAAATCTGTAAACTGACTGTTATTTTACATAAGCATGAAGAGGTACAATCATTAATATTTGGATTCAATACAGCCCTATTTATTGGTAAAAAATATTACTCATCACTATTCTACTACACAAACTTTCCAAAATTTCAATGTTATTTTAAATCTTCATATTATTTCTAAAAGGTTTATAAAATCTATTTGGAATATAGCGGGATATACAAATCACAGACTAAATAAACAATATTTATTTGGTACTGCATTTCTAGTACTTTGTACCATATACAGTATAATAATATATTACAAATACCTTTCTTATTATCACAAGATAACTTTTATCATTATCATGAATATTAAAAATACACTCCAATAAAAAACAGCAAATATTTCACAGATAAATGCACTACAGTAGGCTATATCAGTCACCTATTAAACCCAAGCATCCTCTGCCTTTTCTTTCACAACCCTAAGTCTACAGAGAAAAAGTCTATGCTCAACAAGGAAAAAATTAACAATTAAGAAATCCTGGCTCTTTAGTCTACTTTGGACTTCCCTGAAGAATTTATCCTTCTCAAGACAAACCAGACAATCAGTCCAAGTAATGCTAATATAAAAATAGTCAGCAAGAGCACATCTAATAGCAATATCTGTGGCCAGGAGAGATTTCGGGCGAAAGACTCCTGGTTAAGGTGAGCGGCACCCTCATTCCGCAAGAGGTATTCCAGCCACCAGACGGCTCGTTCCTTGGGGGAGTCTGGTTGGTCGTGCACCAGTCGTGATATTCGGGAAATGCGTCTGCGGTATTCAGGATTGGTAGCAACTTCTGAAAAGTTAATTGATAAAGGAAATGTAAATGCAAGAAAAAATGTAGAAGCAGTGAAAGAAATATAAATGCATAATTTAACCACATGCCAACGGTTATGGCATGTGCATACGTAATGTGCCCACTGTGATTAATTTAGTAATTGTTTGTACAAATAGATGGCTCCACAAGTACTAGGTCACCAATGAGGCAGTTAGAAGTACCTGTCTCACCTGTTTACCCTTTTCCTTGATTTTCAATAATATTTTCTAGCATTTGATACTGCTGTTAGTAATGCCAATAACAATATGGTAATTACAATGATTATAATGAAAATAATAGTATCAATATTGGTAGCATTAAAAAAAAAAAAAAAAAAAAAAAAAAATCCTGCCAACTCAAGGAATGGTGAGGTCACAAGATCTTCTAATTGACTCCTTTGTGGCTAAGCACTGGCAGAGCCATCTATGTGCAGAGACATTTAACATAACAACACTAAAGTAAACGCAACATTTTCCCAGCGGCATTAGGTTAAAATAAATTTACATCATTGATTTTCATCTACACCTCTGGTCCACAAGCTTAACATAAAGAGTGGTAAATAGTAATGTTGATATCATTGCCAATATATCTCAATAATCTAAATTTTTATAATTACTTTAGTCTACTGAAAATAATAACAATAATCCTTTGAGAAATAACAGAATTAAGATGGAGAAGAGGAGAGAAAAGAGCAGGAGACTGGGTGACTGTGAACGTACAGGCAGCAGGTAAAAGGACAACCAGGTAGGCCACAGAAAACCTGAATAAAATGTGTTTGGGAAAATCTAGCAAACCTAGACTCAAGAGGGAGACCATATAGACTGGGGGAGGGTGAAAAGAGCATCATTAAATATCTAACTTCATGAACAGAAAACAAAGATATTCTAAGGAGGAAGATCTTTCAAAGGAATTCAATTAGTAAACTTGTTTGAGTATACAAACAATACTCAGACAAAATTCCTAGAGACACTACATAAAAGATTGCATCCTACCTAAAATAGATTCTCGGAAAGACTCTTCAGTGACGTCGCCCCAGGACAGGTGGACCCCATAACCTCCATCTTCTACAGCCCAAGCGTTTCTTGGCTGGTCACCATAGAGGGGAAGTACCACCAAGGGGATGCCATGGTACTTCGCTTCGTGGACACTCAGTAATCCACCCTGGCTCACAAAGACCTTTGTGTTCCGGTGTCCTGTTGGAATGGGCAAGCTGTGGCATTAGTCGCAATAAATCCCTGACATAGTTCTTATGTGCTCAGAGTGATGAATCCCTAGTTCACTGATTTACAAGATCCTACTTAGAAAGCAAATTTAAACATAATTAAAGCTATACTAAATGACAAAACTGCAATCTAATATTCATCTTTTATTCATATCTACTTAATTCCATTTTAATTTTGTCACTAATCATTTAAAAACATAGAAGATAAATATCCATGCTTTTGTCTA
>NC_091551.1:47955637-47966624 GCF_042767895.1 Penaeus vannamei | reverse complement strand
CCTTTTCCCCCTCCCCCTCACCCTCCCCTTCCCCCCCTAATTCCTTTTCCCCGCTGGCTTGCCCCTCCCCCTTCCTCTCTGGCCCCGCCCCCATCCCGTCGCCGCAGCCAATGGCGAGGTCGAACTGCATCATGTAGGAGGGGCCAACGCCTATGGACTTGGTCTCCATGAAGCGAGACACGCCCACGCCCGCTGACACGCCCTTGAAGACCAGCGCCGAGTCCCGCCCACAGAGGCCGCCCCCGAGCTCGCCGAGGTGGAATCTGTTGGGGGGGAGAAGTGGATAAGTGGGGAGATAAGTGGAATAATCTGGATTTTTTTGAGGGAAGTGGTTAATGGGGATTTTTTAGGCATGGGTGGGTTCTGGGGAAGTGGATTAATAGGGTTTTTTAGCATAGGGTGGGTTCGGGGGAAAGTGGATTCTTTTTGAGGTGAGGTGGATTAATGCGGATATTTTTTTAGGTGAGGTGGATTAATGTGGATTTTTATGGCATAGGTGAGGTGGGTGGATGTGGATGTTTTATGGCCCAAGGATAGTTGTGAAGCGAGTGGATGTACTTGCATTCTATGGCCACATATATTCAGGGAAAGTCTCGCTTAACAAATGGAAGCGAAAATGATTGAAGATTCTATATCAACACCAACACCAGCACCAACGCCACTCACAACACCCACAGCAAAACCAAAACCCACAACACCAACAACGCTTAACACCACCCAAAACACTACCCGCACCAACACCCACAACACCACCCACAATACCAATACCAACACCGGTTACATCAACACCACCCACAACACCAATGCAACCCACAAGACCAACACCACCAACACTATACCGACATCACCACCCACAACACCACCCCCCCCCCAACCCCAAAAACCCCACCCTAAACCCCCATCCCCCAAAACCCCATCCAACACAACCCCAACCCCACAATACCCACAAACCCACAACCCCCAAAACCCAAAACCCCAACACTTCCCACAACCCCTACAACCCCCCCCCCCCCCCCCCCCCCACCCCCCACAACCAACCCACCTCAAGGAGCTGTTGGCCGCCGCCCCGTCGCTGAAATCCACCTCGATGTTGTTGAAGAGCTGCGACGTGATAGTGAAGTCGTCCACCGCCCAGATGTCTCTGCCGGCGCCCGAGTGGGTCTCCTGCCAGATCTGGAAGCGACATCCGGGACCTCTCGCGCCGGGGGGGAGGTCCAGGGAGATGTGGCTGCGGGGGGTAGGGGAGGGGAGGGGAGTTAATGGTGGGTTGTGAGGTGGAGGGGGTGAAGAGGGGTGGGGGAAAAGGGGGGGTGGGGGGGAAGGTTGGGGAAGGGGGGGATGGGGGGAGAAGGGATGGGGGGGGAAAAGGGGGAAGGTTGGGGGGGGGGGATGTGGGGTGAGGAGGGGGGGGAAAAAATGAAGGTAGGGGGGGGGAAGTAGGGGGGGAGGGATATTGGGGAAGGTTGGGGGAAGGAAAGGTGGGGTGAAAAAGGGGGGGGAAAAAAAAAAGGGGGGAAGATGGGATGAGGTTAGGGGAAAAAATGAAAGGGAAGGGAGTGTAGGGGAAAAACAAGGGAGATGGTTGGGGGAGAAAGATTGGGTAGGGGAGAAAATAAGGGAGGAAGGTGGGGTGAGAGTGGGGGAAAAATTAAGGGGATGATAAAATTAAGGTGGGGGTCAGGGAGATATTAAGGGAGGGGGGTTGGGGTTGAGATGGGGAGTGGGTAATTGGAATGGTTATATGATTACATAATTGGATGTTTATTAAAGTCAACATCAATCACTAGTATTTCTTGAACTGACTGATATAAAAAACAATAATAACAAGTAATAACAAAAAGGAAAAAATATATAAGCAACCAAACAAAAAAAAATACCTCCCAAAAATGAAAATGAAATAAGAAAAAGAAAAAGTAAGAAAAAAAAAAGAGAATAAATAAATAAAAATAAATAAATAAATAAAAATAAATAAATAAATAAAAATAAATAAATAAATAAAAATAAAGAAATAAATAAAAATAAATAAATAAATAAATAAAAATAAATAAATAAAAATAAATAAATAAACAAAAATAAATAAATAAATAAAAATAAATAAATAAAAATAAATAAATAAATAAAAATAAATAAATAAACATAAATAAATAAAACGAAAACCACGCCCACAGACTCACATCGCTGACGGTGCCGCCCACGTAATGGAACTGCAGGAAGTGGGCGTGGGTGGTGTTGACGTCCACGGTGGTGAGAGCGCGCGGGCCCGCACCTCGGAAGACAGCAGCTGTCCCGGAACCCACGACGCCGCAGCTGTAGCTCGTTCTGCCTCCGGATACCTGGAGGAGTTGGGGGGGAAAGAGGGGGAGGAGAGACGGAGTGGGAAGGTGGGAGGGGGAAGGTGGGTGGGAGGGAGGAGGAAGGTGGGAGGGAGGGGGTGGGAGGGAGGGAAGGTGGGAGGGAGGGAGGGGGAAGAGGGAGAAAGAGCGAGAGTTGGGAGGGAAGAGGGGGTGGGAGTGGAGGGGAAGGTGTGGAGGGAGGGAGGGGAAGAGGGAGAAAGAGGGAGAGTTGGGAGGGAAGGACGGGGGAGAAGAGAGGGAGAGGGATGGTGGGAGGGAGGGGGGAGAGAGAGGGAGGTGGAAGGGGATGGAGAGAGGGAGACAATGTAGAGAGGGAGTGGAAGGTTGGGTGTGGAGAGGGGTGGAGAGAGGGGGGGTGGGGGGGAAGGTGGGAGGGAGGGAGGGAGGGAGAGAGGGAGGGAAGGAGGGAGGGAAGGGTGGAAGGATGGAGGGGGAGGGGGAGGGAGTAGAGAGGGAGAGGGAAGGTGGGAGGGAGGGAGGGAGGGGGAGAAAGAGGGGGAGGTGGGAGGGGAGAGAGAGGGGGAAGGGAAGAGAGGGAGGGGGAAGGGAAGAGAGGGAGGGGGAGAGGGAGAAAGAGGGGGAGATATATAAAAAAAATCTAATCACACTAATCTACATACTAATAGTCTTCTAATCCCAACCCTAATGAATCGCAAAAATAAACAAACTAATCATACACTAATCCTACCTAATCCAACCCTAATTAATAACATCCTCTCCTAATCCTACCCTAATTAAACACAATCCACATGCTAATCCTCCCCTAGTCCTTTTCCTAATTAAACACAACTCCTACATACCAATCCTATCTAATCCTACCTTCTTAATCAACAAATCCTACCTAATCCTTCCCTAATTAAACACAAATCCACATACCAATCCTACCTAATCCTTCCCTAATTAAACACAAATCCACATACCAATCCTACCTAATCCTTCCCTAATTAAACATAAATCCACATACCAATCCTACCTAATCCTTCCCTAATTAAACACAAATCCAAATACCAATCCTACTTAATCCTCCCCCCATCAACCACAAATCCACACACTAATCCTCCCCTAATCCTTCTCCTAATCCCACCCTAATCCTTCTCCTAATCCTCTCCCAATCAACCACAAATCCACACACTAATCCTCCCCTAATCCTTCTCCTAATCCCTCCCCTAATCCCACCCTAATCCTTCTCCTAATCCTCCCCCAATCAACCACAAATACACACACTAATCCTCCTCCTAATCCTCCCCTAATCCCTCCCCTAATCCTAATCCTACCTGCAGAATATTCGCCGAATCCGAGATGACGTTGGTGAACGGTTCAGACAGGTACAGCGGATTTTCTCTCTCGAAATCCTCGCACGCTGGGCCGCTGTAGCCGTACTCGCACCTGCAGTTGGAAGGGAAAGTATCAGGTAGGGTCCTTATACTCGGGCTGAGAGGAAGAGTGCGAATTAAGGTCCTAATACTTGAGTTAGAAGGGAAAAAAGTATCAGCTGAGAGGAAGAAAGCGAATTAAGGTCCTTATACTTGAGGTAGAAGGGAAAGTATCAGGTAGGGTCCTTATACTCGGGCTGAGAGGAAGAATGCGAATGAAAGTCCTAATACTTGAGGTAGAAGGGAAAATAAAGTATCAGGTAGGGTCCTTATACTCGGGCTGAGAGGAAGAGTGCGAATTAAGGTCCTAATACTTGAGGTAGAAGGGAAAGTATCAGGTAGGGTCCTTATACTCGGGCTGAGAGGAAGAGTGCGAATTAAGGTCCTAATACTTGAGGTAGAAGGGAAAGTATCAGGTAGGGTCCTTATACTCGGGCTGAGAGGAAGAGTGGGAATTAAGGTCCTAATACTTGAGTTAGAAGGAAAAAAAAGTATCAGCTGAGAGGGAGAATGCGAATTAAGGTACTAATACTTGAGGTAGAAGGAAAAAAATATCAGGTAGGGTCCTTATACTCGGGCTGAGAGGAAGAGTGCGAATTAAGGTCCTTATACTTGAGGTAGAAGGGAAAGTATCAGGTAGGGTCCTTATACTCGGGCTGAGAGGGAGAGTGCGAATTAAGGTCCTAATACTTGAGGTAGAAGGGAAAGTATCAGGTAGGGTCCTTATACTCCAGCTGAGAGGAAGAATGCGAATTAAGGTCCTTATACTTGAGGTAGAAGGGAAAGTATCAGGTAGGGTCCTTATACTCCAGCTGAGAGGAAGAATGAGAATTAAGGTCCTTATACTTGAGGTAGAAGGGAAAAAAGTATCAGGTAGGGTCCTTATACTCGGGCTGAGAGGAAGAGTGCGAATTAAGGTCCTTATACTTGAGGTAGAAGGGAAAGTATCAGGTAGGGTCCTTATACTCCAGCTGAGAGGAAGAATGCGAATGAAAGTCCTAATACTTGAGGTAGAAGGGAAAAAAAGTATCAGCTGAGAGGAAGAAAGCGAATTAAGGTCCTTATACTTGAGGTAGAAGGGAAAGTATCAGGTAGGGTCCTTATACTCGGGCTGAGAGGAAGAGTGCGAATTAAGGTCCTTATACTTGAGGTAGAAGGGAAAAAAAGTATCAGGTAGGGTCCTTATACTCCAGCTGAGAGGAAGAATGCGAATTAAGGTCCTTATACTTGAGGTAGAAGGGAAAGTATCAGGTAGGGTCTTTATACTCCAGCTGAGAGGAAGAATGAGAATTAAGGTCCTTATACTTGAGGTAGAAGGGAAAATATCAGGTAGGGTCCTTATACTCGGGCTGAGAGGAAGAATGCGAATTAAGATCCTGATACTTGAGTTATAAGGAAAAAAAAATATATCAATAACCTAATATTTGAGTTAGAAGAAAAAAATATCAGTTAAGATCCTAATCCTTGAGTTAGAATGAAAAATGTCAGTTAGGATCCTAATACTCGAGTTAGAAGGAAAAAACTATAAATTAAGATCCTAATACTTGAAAGAGGAAAAGGAGATAGAAGGAAAAAATGTGAATTTGTGTCCTAATATTCGAGTTGAGAAGAAAGAATATAAATTAAGATCCTAATACTTGAGTTTGAAGAGAAAATATCAGTTAGGGTCCTTATACTCGACCTGAGAGGAAGAATGCGAATTAAGATCCTAATACTCGAGTATTTGTGTGTTTGCATATTCTTGGTTCATTTATCAATTTTCATAAATATCTGTGAATATATATGTATCATCCGTATTGGTGTGTCTGTACATCCTTAGTCCATATAGCAACTTTCATAAATATTCCTATATGATAAAAAATACAAACCACAGAATTACGTACTTGCACCGCCCATCCCGCTGGCAGAGACCACGCCCACTGCATCCCCTGAGACACCGCCCCACGAACACGTTGTCCAGCGCCCACACCGTGTCCTCCTTAGAGTGCCCCGTGGCCTGCCTCACTCGAAGGCGGGTGTGGGGCGTGAGGGCGGGGTAGGGCAGGGGCAGGGTGACCAGGCCCCAGCTGAGGGAGAGGGGGGAGAGAGGGGGGAGTTAGCAGGGTAATGGGGTGATGGTAATGTTCAGGGGGGAGAGGGGAGGGGCGGAAGAGGGAGGAGGGGAGAGGGGAGGGGGGAGATAATAAGAAAGAGGAAAAGAGACGAGGGAATTGGGAAAAGTCCGAGAGCTTAAAATTTGGAAGAAAATAAAAATACAAGGAGGAAAGAAAGCAAGAAAGGCAAAGAAGGGAAAGAGAGATATGAAAAGAACGTAGAAAAACAATTACAGTACATGAAACTAATACAAATATTCTTTCTATTTATCTTTCTCCCTTCCCTCCTTTCTTTCTCTCCCTTTCCTCTTTCTTTTTCCAGCCTTTATATACCCATTCAAAATCCCTTTCAACTTACCCATCAACTGTATTTCTACATCTTTCTACCTTCCTTCCTTTCTCTTTCTTTCTCCTCTCATCTCCCATTTTCTCCAATTTTTATCAACCCATCCAAATTCCAATGACACCCCCCTCTCAATTTACCCATTATCTGCATTTATATATTTATCCTTAATACTTCATTGCTACCTTTCTTCCGTTCTCTCTCTCCCTCTTCTCTCATCTTCTTTATTCCATTCTCTCTCTCTCTCTTTCTCTCTCTCTCTCTCTCGCTCTCTCTCTCTCGCTCTCTCTCTCTCGCTCTCTCTGTCTCTCTCTCTCTCTGTCTCTCTCTCTCTCTCTCTCTTTCTCTCTGTCTTTCTCTCTTTCTCTCTGTCTCTGTCTCTTTCTCTCTGTCTCTGTCTCTGTCTCTTTCTCTCTCTCTCTCTTTCTCTCTCTCTCTCTTTCTTTCTCTCTCTCTCTCTCTTCCTTCACAAACCTCCTCCTTCATAAATCTCCTTGACAAACCTCCTCCTTCGACTTACCTGTCCACAGCGTGCTTCGTGATGGTGGAGGTGAGCGCCGAGTGGCCGCCCATGCAGCCCCCTGGGAGACACCGCCTGTGCAGGGACGTCCAGCGCCGCCCACCGTCTGTGCTGCTCTCCACGTCCACCTCCGCCACCTCCTCCGCGCCCTCGCCACACTCCAGGTTCACTCGGGCCTGACGGAGGCGTAAGTGTACTTAACTGGGTGTACGTATGTGTATATGCTAGTGCCTACGTACAAAAATAGTCACATATACCGGTAAATGTTTTTTTTTTAATAACTTTCAGCAACCCCCGGGGCCTATATCTTCTTCTTCTTCTTCTTCCCCTTCTTCTTCTACTTCTCCACCTCCTCTCCTCCCCCTCCACCTCTACCTCCACCTCCACCTCCTGCTTCTCCTACTCCTGTACCACCTCCTCTCCTCCTCCTCCTCCTCCTCCTCCTCTCCTCCTCCCCTCCTCCTCCTCCTCCTCCTCCTCCTCCCCCTCTCCTCCTCCCCCTCTCCTCCTCCCCCTCTCCTCCTCCCCTCTCCTCCTCCCCCTCTCCTCCTCCCCCTCTCCTCCTCCCCCTCTCCTCCTCCCCCTCTCCTCCTCCCCCTCTCCTCCTCCCCCTCTCCTCCTCCCCCTCTCCTCCTCCCCCTCTCCTCCTCCCCCTCTCCTCCTCCCCCTCTCCTCCTCCCCCTCTCCTCCTCCCCCTCTCCTCCTCCCCCTCTCCTCCTCCCCCTCTCCTCCTCCCCCTCTCCTCCTCCCCCTCTCCTCCTCCGCCTCTCCTCCTCCGCCTCTCCTCCTCCCCCTCTCCTCCTCCCCCTCTCCTCCTCCCCCTCTCCTCCTCCGCCTCTCCTCCTCCCCCTCTCCTCCTCCCCCTCTCCTCCTCCCCCTCTCCTCCTCCCCCTCTCCTCCTCCCCCTCTCCTCCTCCCCCTCTCCTCCTCCCCCTCTCCTCCTCCGCCTCTCCTCCTCCGCCTCTCCTCCTCCCCCTCTCCTCCTCCCCCTCTCCTCCTCCCCCTCTCCTCCTCCCCCTCTCCTCCTCCCCCTCTCCTCCTCCCCCTCCCCCCCTCCCCCTCTCCTCCTCCCCCTCTCCTCCTCCCCCTCTCCTCCTCCCCCTCTCCTCCTCCCCCTCTCCTCCTCCCCCTCTCCTCCTCCCCCTCTCCTCCTCCCCCTCTCCTCCTCCCCCTCTCCTCCTCCCCCTCTCCTCCTCCCCCTCTCCTCCTCCCCCTCTCCTCCTCCCCCTCTCCTCCTCCCCCTCTCCTCCTCCCCCTCTCCTCCTCCCCCTCTCCTCCTCCCCCTCTCCTCCTCCCCCTCTCCTCCTCCCCCTCTCCTCCTCCCCCTCTCCTCCTCCCCCTCTCCTCCTCCCCCTCTCCTCCTCCGCCTCTCCTCCTCCCCCTCTCCTCCTCCTCCCCCTCCCCCTCCCCCCTCTCTGCCCCCCGAGACCCACCTGGAAGAAGAACTCCGGTTGGGTCGGGAGCCAGGACAGGGCGAGGACCTCCTGAAGGAGCCACACATCGACGTCCTGGCTCACTTCCTCCCGCTGTTCCACGCAGAATCTGGGGAAGGCGCGGCAAATTCAAATCTAAATTCAAATTCAAAATATTTTTTTCCCACTTATTACAATGGTTATTCTTATCATACACATAATGATATTAAAGTACATATAAATATAAGTTTTCAAATTCAAAATACTTTTTTCCATTTATTACAACGGTTATTCTTATCATACACATAATGATATTAAAGTACATATAAATATAAGTTAAACATCGAATTAATGGTAGTACATATAAATCATGTCTATTCAGATATTTGGAAACCTGATGCCATTGGTGATTTAAGAAAATGTTCCTTTAATTTGTCTTTGAATGTATTTGATTTTCGAATGTTTCTTATATTACTAGGTAGTTAGTTCCATATCGTGGGTCCTCGTGACAGTGTCTGTCGTGTCCCAATGTCTGTACGTGATCTTTTGACATAGAGGGCGTTACCTTGTCTTGTTTGGACACAGGTTGTATTACCTACTATAGTGACAATCCACTTTGATTACCTCGTATAGTGAAACCTTACTTAATAATTTGTTTCTTGCTTTCTTTCTTTCTTTCTTTTTTCTTATTAAGTGTTATTATCATTGCTATTCACATCGTCAAATAAATTTTTTCTTCTTTCTTTCTTTCTTTTCCTTTTAAATGTTATCAATCATTGCTTTTCATATCGTCAAATTTATTTTTTCTTCTTTCTTTCTTTCTTTTCCTTTTAAATGTTATCAATCATTGCTTTTCATATCGTCAATTTTGTTTTTCTTTCTTTCTTTTCCTTTTAATTGTCATCAACCATTGCTTTTCACACCGTCAAAACTGGAAACCTGACCTTCCACACCCCCACCAAACCTAAAACACCCCAATCCCCCACAGAACCTCCCTTCCCCACACACCATACACCCCACGCTAACAACCCTACCCCCGCTACCTGGTATGATGAAGCTGATTCTCCTTCTGGACGGGTATAGTGTAGGTATCCATCGTCCACGAGAGAATATGGTGCCACAGCAACGACCGGAAAGTGCCATGGTCAGCGAACACGTCCACGCTCACTCGCTGGCTGTGGGACGTGTGGCACTCTCCAAGCTGCATCTTCAGGGCCACGGTGCCAATGGTCCTGCTCGGGAGAGGGTCAGTAATTTACATACCCTGCATACGTATGATCACTTTATCTATTCATATCTATCTATCCTTCTTTTTATATCTATATATTTTATATGTATATTTTATATCTTTTTATATCTATCTATCTATTCATATTTTTATATCTATCTATCTATTCATATTTTTATATCTATCTATCTATTCATATTTGTATATCTATCTATCTATCTTTTTATATCTATCTATCTATCTTTTTATATCTATCTATCTATCTTTTTTATATCTATCTATCTATCTATGCTTTTATATCTATCTATCTATCTTTTTATATCTATCTATCTATTCTTTATATCTATCTATTTTATATTTATATAATTTTTATATCTATCTATATATCGTTTTTATATCAATCTACCTATCTATCTATCTTTTTATATCTATCTATGTATCTATCTATCTTTTTATATCTATCTACCTATCTATATATCTTTTTAAATCTATCTATGTATCTATCTATCTTTTTATATCAATCTACCTATCTATCTATCTTTTTATATCTATCTATGTATCTATCTATCTTTTTATATCTATCTATGCATCTATCTTTTTATATCAATCTACCTATCTATCTATCTTTTTATATCTATCTATGTATCTATCTATCTTTTTATATCTATCTATGTATCTATCTATCTATCTTTTTATATTTATCTACCTATCTATCTATCTATCTATCTGTCTTTATATATCTAACTATGTATCTATCTTGTTATATCCATCTACCTATCTATCTATCTATATATATATATATCTATCTATGTATCTATCTTTTTATATCTATCTGTCTGTTTCCTTTGTCTATCTATCTATCTATATATATATATATATATCTATGTATCTATCTTTTTATATCTATCTGTCTGTTTCCTTTGTCTATCTATCTATCCATTAACCTACCTATCGATTTGCCTATCCAGTCTGCCTGTCTATCTGTCTATCTACGTAGGTATATGTCTATCTATTTGGTTATCTGATGTTTTCTGGGATATTTGATTGTCCAAAATAGCATAAATGTGTAAATGTATGTATGTATACATATGCATGAGGTTTTTAGTATACAAATACATACATACATACATACACACACACACACACACACACACACACACACACACACACACACACACACACACACACACACACACACACACACACACACACACACACACACACACACACACGAGTCCGAGTGCGAGTGTGTGTGTGTGTGTGTGAGTGTGAGTGTGAGTGTGAGTGTGAGTGTGAGTGTGAGTGTGAGTGTGAGTGTGAGTGTGAGTGTGAGTGTGAGTGTGAGTGTGTGTGTGTGTGTGTGCACGAGTGTGAGTGTGTGCATGCGCATGCGTATGTGTGCGCATGCGCCCTCACCTGGCATCCATGAAGGGCGAGCAGATCTTCCTGCGCCCTCCGCCCGCCATCACCAGCGCCGCCTCACTGCCGCACTTCGCCACCTGCCCGCCCGACACCTCCCACCTGTGAGGGGGGTGGGGAGAAAATGAGTCTCTGGGGGGGAAAATGAGGGAGATAAGGGTGAAAATGAGTCTGGGGGAGAAAATGATTCTCTGGGGGGGAAATGAGGGAGATAAGGGTGAAAATGAGTCTCTGGGGGAGAAAAT
>NC_091551.1:47885637-47920637 GCF_042767895.1 Penaeus vannamei | reverse complement strand
AGGATTTTGAATTCTTGTTACTTGAGGGGATCAGATATGTAATGAAGAAGCAATTAAAAACTCAACCATTGAATCATGTACATTTGCAATTAGCAGTATTATCATTAAAGAATCAGACTTTTACTACATTCCCTATACCATGTGTTTGCTTGCATAACCTAAAATACATTCTTATCAATACTTTTAATCTTATTCATTATTCACACACTTAAAACCTTTAAACTCACAATCATAACCACATGCTTTGAAGGCTTTTCCTTAATTCATTTACTTACATGAACACTACAGTATACCCTAAGAACCTCCTCCCTATCTCATGCACCTATCACACTGTGTTGTAACTTCCTTACTGCCTTTTCTTTGCTTCAAAACTATTTTCCATTGTTTTATCAATTCATGCAAAGAGCCAATTGCAAAATCACAAGCTTCACACACATACATTCTCTCTGTCTTAATCATAGCTTACTATCATTCATTCACTTTATCAGACTTTAAAATGGCCCTCATAATTGTCTATCATTTTATCCAATTTCATCATCAATCAATCATGCAACCATACACTTCACTGAACTTCTATTAACCGTTAAAAAAGTCTGTCTCTGCCTTGCTATCTTTCATTCACCAAAGAAAGGTTTAATTTAGTCCTCTTAATTCCCCATCACCCCCTCTTTTCATTGCTAAGCAAATCCCATTATCCCTCGTTTCACCAACAAACTTCCCGTTACCTTGATCATGGCCTGCGTTTTTCTCTGCTTGCCATGGTGCTTCATGAAGAACCTGCGATCCGTGCGAGCAGGGTTGTACGAGGCCAAGTAGGCAGAGATCAGGAGGAACTTAGAGTAGAAGGGGAGTTCGATCTGGATGGGAGGAGAGAAAATGGAGGTATATGCAAAAGGGACTCGCAAAAAATGGAGGTATATGCAAAACAGACTCAGAAAAAATGGAGGAATATGCAAAAGGGAATCAGAAAAAATGGAGGAATATGCAAAAGGGAATCAGAAAAAATGGAGAAATATGCAAAAGGGAATCAGAAAAAATGGAGGAATATGCAAAAGGGAATCAGAAAAAATGGAGGAATATGCAAAAGGGAATCAGAAAAAATGGAGAAATAAGCAAAAGGGAATCAGAAAAATGGAGGAATATGCAAAAGGGAATCAGAAAAAATGGAGGAATATGCAAAAGGGAATCAGAAAAAATGGAGAAATATGCAAAAGGGAATCAGAAAAAATGGAGGAATATGCAAAAGGGAATCAGAAAAAATAGAGGAATATGCAAAAGGGAATCAGAAAAAATGGAGAAATATGCAAAAGGGAATCAGAAAAAATGGAGGAATATGCAAAAGGGAATCAGAAAAAATAGAGAAATATGCAAAAGGGAATCAGAGAAAATGGAGGAATATGCAAAAGGGAATCAGAAAAAATGGAGGAATATGCAAAAGGGAATCAGAAAAAATGGAGGAATATGCAAAAGGGAATCAGAAAAAATGGAGGAATATGCAAAAGGGAATCAGAAAAAATGGAGAAATATGCAAAAGGGAATCAGAAAAAATGGAGGAATATGCAAAAGGGAATCAGAAAAAATGGAGAAATATGCAAAAGGGAATCAGAAAAAATGGAGAAATATGCAAAAGGGAATCAGAAAAAATGGAGGAATATGCAAAAGGGAATCAGAAAAAATGGAGGAATATGCAAAAGGGAATCAGAAAAAATGGAGGAATATGCAAAAGGGAATCAGAAAAAATAGAGAAATATGCAAAAGGGAATCAGAAAAAATGGAGGAATATGCAAAAGGGAATCAGAAAAAATGGAGGAATATGCAAAAGGGAATCAGAAAAAATGGAGAAATAAGCAAAAGGGAATCAGAAAAATGGAGGAATATGCAAAAGGGAATCAGAAAAAATGGAGGAATATGCAAAAGGGAATCAGAAAAAATGGAGAAATATGCAAAAGGGAATCAGAAAAAATGGAGGAATATGCAAAAGGGAATCAGAAAAAATAGAGGAATATGCAAAAGGGAATCAGAAAAAATGGAGAAATATGCAAAAGGGAATCAGAAAAAATGGAGGAATATGCAAAAGGGAATCAGGAAAAATAGAGAAATATGCAAAAGGGAATCAGAGAAAATGGAGGAATATGCAAAAGGGAATCAGAAAAAATGGAGGAATATGCAAAAGGGAATCAGAAAAAATGGAGGAATATGCAAAAGGGAATCAGAAAAAATGGAGGAATATGCAAAAGGGAATCAGAAAAAATGGAGGAATATGCAAAAGGGAATCAGAAAAAATGGAGGAATATGCAAAAGGGAATCAGAAAAAATGGAGGAATATGCAAAAGGGAATCAGAAAAAATGGAGAAATATGCAAAAGGGAATCAGAAAAAATAGAGAAATATGCAAAAGGGAATCAGAAAAAATGGAGGAATATGCAAAAGGGAATCAGAAAAAAATGGAGGAATATGCAAAAGGGAATCAGAAAAAATGGAGAAATATGCAAAAGGGAATCAGAAAAAATGGAGGAATATGCAAAAGGGAATCAGAAAAAATGGAGGAATATGCAAAAGGGAATCAGAAAAAATGGAGAAATATGCAAAAGGGAATCAGAAAAAATGGAGGAATATGCAAAAGGGAATCAGAAAAAATAGAGAAATATGCAAAAGGGAATCAGAAAAAATAGAGAAATAAGCAAAAGGGAATCAGAGAAAATGGAGGAATATGCAAAAGGGAATCAGAAAAAATGGAGGAATATGCAAAAGGGAATCAGAAAAAATGGAGGAATATGCAAAAGGGAATCAGAAAAAATGGAGGAATATGCAAAAGGGAATCAGAAAAAATGGAGGAATATGCAAAAGGGAATCAGAAAAAATGGAGGAATATGCAAAAGGGAATCAGAAAAAATAGAGAAATATGCAAAAGGGAATCAGAAAAAATGGAGGAATATGCAAAAGGGAATCAGAAAAAATGGAGGAATATGCAAAAGGGAATCAGAAAAAATGGAGGAATATGCAAAAGGGAATCAGAAAAAATAGAGAAATATGCAAAAGGGAATCAGAAAAAATAGAGAAATATGCAAAAGGGAATCAGAAAAAATGGAGGAATATGCAAAAGGGAATCAGAAAAAATGGAGGAATATGCAAAAGGGAATCAGAAAAAATAGAGAAATATGCAAAAGGGAATCAGAAAAAATGGAGGAATATGCAAAAGGGAATCAGAAAAAATGGAGGAATATGCAAAAGGGAATCAGAAAAAATGGAGGAATATGCAAAAGGGAATCAGAAAAAATAGAGAAATATGCAAAAGGGAATCAGAAAAAATGGAGGAATATGCAAAAGGGAATCAGAAAAAATGGAGGAATATGCAAAAGGGAATCAGAAAAAATGGAGGAATATGCAAAAGGGAATCAGAAAAAATAGAGAAATAAGCAAAAGGGAATCAGAGAAAATGGAGGAATATGCAAAAGGGAATCAGAAAAAATGGAGGAATATGCAAAAGGGAATCAGAAAAAATGGAGGAATATGCAAAAGGGAATCAGAAAAAATGGAGGAATATGCAAAAGGGAATCAGAAAAAATGGAGGAATATGCAAAAGGGAATCAGAAAAAATGGAGGAATATGCAAAAGGGAATCAGAAAAAATGGAGGAATATGCAAAAGGGAATCAGAAAAAATGGAGGAATATGCAAAAGGGAATCAGAAAAAATGGAGGAATATGCAAAAGGGAATCAGAAAAAATGGAGGAATATGCAAAAGGGAATCAGAAAAAATGGAGGAATATGCAAAAGGGAATCAGAAAAAATAGAGAAATATGCAAAAGGGAATCAGAAAAAATGGAGGAATATGCAAAAGGGAATCAGAAAAAATGGAGGAATATGCAAAAGGGAATCAGAAAAAATGGAGGAATATGCAAAAGGGAATCAGAAAAAATAGAGAAATATGCAAAAGGGAATCAGAAAAAATGGAGGAATATGCAAAAGGGAATCAGAAAAAATGGAGGAATATGCAAAAGGGAATCAGAAAAAATGGAGGAATATGCAAAAGGGAATCAGAAAAAATGGAGGAATATGCAAAAGGGAATCAGAAAAAATGGAGGAATATGCAAAAGGGAATCAGAAAAAATGGAGGAATATGCAAAAGGGAATCAGAAAAAATGGAGGAATATGCAAAAGGGAATCAGAAAAAATGGAGGAATATGCAAAAGGGAATCAGAAAAAATGGAGGAATATGCAAAAGGGAATCAGAAAAAATGGAGGAATATGCAAAAGGGAATCAGAAAAAATAGAGAAATATGCAAAAGGGAATCAGAAAAAATGGAGGAATATGCAAAAGGGAATCAGAAAAAATGGAGGAATATGCAAAAGGGAATCAGAAAAAATGGAGGAATATGCAAAAGGGAATCAGAAAAAATAGAGAAATATGCAAAAGGGAATCAGAAAAAATGGAGGAATATGCAAAAGGGAATCAGAAAAAATGGAGGAATATGCAAAAGGGAATCAGAAAAAATGGAGGAATATGCAAAAGGGAATCAGAAAAAATGGAGGAATATGCAAAAGGGAATCAGAAAAAATGGAGAAATATGCAAAAGGGAATCAGAAAAAATGGAGGAATATGCAAAAGGGAATCAGAAAAAATGGAGGAATATGCAAAAGGGAATCAGAAAAAATGGAGGAATATGCAAAAGGGAATCAGAAAAAATAGAGAAATATGCAAAAGGGAATCAGAAAAAATGGAGGAATATGCAAAAGGGAATCAGAAAAAATAGAGAAATATGCAAAAGGGAATCAGAAAAAATGGAGGAATATGCAAAAGGGAATCAGAAAAAATGGAGGAATATGCAAAAGGGAATCAGAAAAAATGGAGGAATATGCAAAAGGGAATCAGAAAAAATGGAGAAATATGCAAAAGGGAATCAGAAAAAATGGAGGAATATGCAAAACGGACACAGAAAAAATAGGGAAATTCGCAAACAGGATGGTGGAAATGATGAAATGGTGGATACAAAAGACAAGCAAATGGGAGAACATGTGAATGGGAATGGAGATGTAAATGCAACAGGAGAGTATAGGGATGGAGGATACAAAAACTAGATCATAAAAAGGAAAAAGAAAGTAAAAGATGAAAAGGGGACAAAATACGCAGTAGAGATGGGAGAAGAGAGGGGATGACACTAATGGTAATGTGGATGAATATGCTCGAATAGAATATAAGAACCGAAACAACAATGAAACGTTGGATATAAAAACAGGAGAATAAAAATGAAAAGGATATGAGAAGGTAATAAAAGATGAAGGAAGCAAAAAAAAGAAAGGAAAAACAAAGTAATCACCAATCACAAGGAACTTCGAACAAAAGAGTTCAACACACATGGGAAAAGAGGAATGGAGGGCATGGGTATGACGGTTATAGTGGGACACAGACCCAGTAGTCTTATGTGTCTGAAAGTGATTATGATAATGATAATAACAACAATAATAATAATAATGATAATAAATGTAAACTGTTGGCAAGGAAGATGAAAATTAAATGTTCACCAGTTCAAGTTTGTCATCTGACATCATAACTTTCAATATAAGAACGAAGAAGAAAAAGATGAAAAAATAATAATAATAATAATAAAAAAATAATAATTAATTAATTAAAAAATAATAATAATAATAAAGCCAAAACAACAAACCATTTGGCCAACACGTAATTTCAGTACCTTGGTAGTCCCTGTCAACTTCATCTGCGGTTGAAGCTGCGGAAGATCCCCTGAGGTTGTGGATTCGGACACCAGCGACTGCATTCTCTCAAACTGGGAACTGAAGCAGAATTTTTTTTTAAAATCCAAAGTGTATTTTATCCATCTTTTTTATAGTTAAGAAATACAATTTTTCCATCACACATGAGCCTAATTGTCATTTTCAGTTTTCAAGTTTTTTAAACAAGCATAGAGTATATCAATATTTCAAATATCTAATCACACTTATCCATTATCCCTCATATCCATCAGAGAATGAATGCATACATACATACAGTGAGAATAAATACATACATTGAGTTCAAAGTCCAAACCTTTATTCATATTACTATCTATGACCCCTTGTATTAAAACGTACTGACCAAAAAAAACATCCTCATTAGACTTTCACAAATGATAAAATAATCACACAACGAAATCTACACATCACCGTAATTAATTCCTCTCACCTGGACACTTCTCGCAGGTAAACCGACGACATAGCTTTCTTCAGATGAGGCTCGATGTTCCTCCAAAGTTTCTTGATGTCGGTGTCTGTGGCCTCTCCCTTCTCAATGGGCTCGCAGTACACTTTGAAGTTCAACT
Source organism: Penaeus vannamei (assembly GCF_042767895.1). Classification (NCBI taxonomy): domain Eukaryota; kingdom Metazoa; phylum Arthropoda; class Malacostraca; order Decapoda; family Penaeidae; genus Penaeus; species Penaeus vannamei. The sequence goes on along the minus strand of NC_091551.1, from coordinate 47,914,323 downwards.
GGACCTGAAGGTGAGAGGGGTGTGAGATACACAGCTGGAGGATATTGTGTCGATACACTAAAGCCTACTTAGTTTTACATACAATAAAATATAATAATAATTAACTTTATTCCATTTATTGTAATGGTTATTCTTGATGCAACTGCCTGTCTGTTTATATATATTTTTGCTTCAAAATTACAGACTGTCTTCAAGGAGTGGCCAGGGTCACCATCCACTGAGAGTGAGCGGTTTAAATGCATGTACATCTATGGAGAGTGTGGGGGATAGTTTTCATTTGCCTTGAGCAGCATCTTAAATATATTTCTTCATCAATGCATATATCTATTTATTTTTGTATTCATAAAACTGTAACAGAATGTGTTCTTTGCTAACCTACTTGTTATATTTACATCATGTAAAATCTATACTAATGGATTTTGTATAGGAATTCCAGCAATGATTTGCATGTCAGGTCACAAACCATAATGAAAGTCACTGTGGCAGTCACCATTTAAGTGCATGTGCAGCATTTGTCTTGCTCTTTACTATACTACGGAAAAGATATTATTGCTAATCGTTTTCGTCCATTACATGAAAAAAAATCATACTCGGAATTTAGAAAGTTTTTCACCATCAAAACCTCTCACAAAAAATATAACATAATAATCCTACACTGAGATAAAACAAAACATTTAACATTTCCCAGAATACATCATCATATTCCAGGAATTATAAATCAAAATTTCCTTCTATTTCTTTTTTTTGTATCTACAATAAGTGTATGAACTTGTCACCCACCAAATGCTTCAGTTCAGGCAGGCTCTTTGTAGCGTGGTAAAACACACTCAATACCAGGTTGACGTAATTGGTGTAAAATTCTTCGGAATAATCTGTCACTCTCCGTGTCACCAGGATTCTGACCAACTCATCTGTATGAGAGAGAAAATTTGTTTCCCTTTCTTATGCCACAATCTTCAATTATACAGTTCTAAATAAATGATGGATATTAAGTGTATTCATAAAGTGATGAGTCATAATCAAAATGCATTACAGTGAAAATAGGTAACTGAGAGAATGAATAAGTTAACTCAAAAATACCTGAAACCCTGAGAAAAGTATGAATCAAAAAGCATCAATAAGTTGCATCTCTTGCATGTGAAGTTATTCATTCTTGTTATCATTACCTTTCCTACATTTGTCAAAGGACTTCATGCAGAGTCATAAAAACTTCTGGGCTAAATATAATGAAGAACATCTCTGTCTCCTTGTACCTTAAAGCACTATCCACATCCACTAACAAAAAACAATGCCCTGCTCTACCTTTCGTGTACTGAGGAAAATGAAAGGCAATCGGCTCCATAAATCCAGTCGATGCGCGGAACTTGTCCACAGGGAGAGTGGAACACAAGATGACCACAATATTGACGTCCTGAGTTAGTTCTTGCAATCGACACAGCACAGGAAGGATGTTGGCGTCGCAGTCTCTGAGGCGCTCACTGCGTTCTAACACCTGTCAGTTGGAAGGGAAAGGGTCTTCAAATTACCGGACATAAAAAAGATGAAAATAATGATAACAGGATGATCATAAAAGAAACATCCTATATCCCTGCCCTCACAACCAACCAATTAATTGGGTGTGTATGTGTGTGTGTGTGTGTGTGAAAAAGAGACAGAGACAGACAGAGGCAGACAGAAAGATAATGACAGACTGATAGACAGAGAGAGAGACAAACTGACAGAGACAGAAACTTAAGAGAAGGTCAGGAAGTGGTAGACAAGGAAGCGAAGAAAAAGACAGATGACAGACAGTACCAGCCGCAACTAATCTAGTTTTTTAGGCAGGATTTTAGGTACCTCCCCATACCACTCCTACCATAGCCATTTCCACCACCAACCACTGCAACCCCCCCCCCCCACACACACACACACTAAAGTAAAGTCTCCCTTCATCTTTGAAAAATGGGAAAAATGTTATCTGTAATATCATCATGAGACAGTTATTGAGACCACAGAATTTATATGCCTGAAAGGAGGGCATGAATTAGATGTGTGTGGCATCCCCATAGGCAAATTCCAGAACAAATATCCAAAATTTCATTCTTTAGCCTTTAGCCTATTTCAAGAAGAATTTGTTTTTGAAAAATGATAAATGACAACTTTATGACCATCTCCTAATACAGCAGGGAAGTCCCCCAATAGATTTTTTCTTTGCCCATTTGGGGTGCTGGTGACCCTCTTATATATCTTACTCTAGCAATAAATGACAATGGTAGAGAAGATAATAACAATAAACTTACTGATAATAATGACAATAATGCTCATCAAAACATCACATTAAAATGTAAATTTCCAAATTCTGACATTCTAATTTTGAAATGTAAAAATCTTCAAATAATACCTCCCCACTTTCAAAACCCTAATACAAATAGTTTAATAAAACAATAATAATACTAACACAAACACAACAAACCTTTAAAACAAATCTTCCTTCTGCCTGAAATCAAATTCATTTCTAACCTTGAACCAAATCCCACAAACTTACAATAGCCATTCGTGGGTCTCCTCTCTCCTTCGCAATTTCCCGGACGTGTCTTGTGAAATCCCCGAGGTTGTCACAGGAGGCGTAGGAAGTGTAGTTGTTGTTGCTGGAGGGCACCGTACCTGGGAAGAAAAAGGATATAAAAAGATTATTTGGTACAAGAAGAAACAGGAGGAGGAGGAGGAAGAGGAGGAGGAGGAAGAAGAGGCAGAAGAGGAGGAGGAGGAAGAAGAGGAAGAAGAAAAAGTAGAGGAAGAAAAGGAAGAAGACGAAGAAGAAGAGAAAGAAAGAGAGGAAGAAAAGAAGAAGATAAAGAGGAAGAAGAAGACGATGAAGAAGTAGCAAAGAGAAGAAGAAAAAGAAGAAGTAGTAGAAGAGGAAGAAGAAGAAGGAGAAGAAGAAGAAGACGAAGAAGAAGAAGAAGACGAAGACGAAGAAGTGGAAGAAGAGGAGGAGAAGGAGGAAGAAGAGGAAAAGGTAGAAGACGAAGAAGAAGAAAACGAGGAGGAAAAGGAAGAGGAAGAGGAGGAGGCAGAGGAAGAGGAAGAGGAGGCGGAGGCAGAGGAGGAGGAGGAGGAGGAGGAGGAGGAGGAGGAGGAGGAGGAGGAGGAGGAGAAGGAAGAGGAGGAGGAGGAAGAAGAGGAGAAAGAGAAAGAGGAAGAGGAGGAAGAACAAAAAATTAAAAAGGTATAGATGATGCAACATGAGGATAACATTGAATCTGAAGCAGAGGAAGGGGAAAAAAGAATGATACAAAAAAAAAACATATAGTACATGCCAAACATTAAATAATTCAAGACAAATAAAAGACACTTCATATATCAAATAATAAGGGATAAACAAGGAATATAAAATGGACAGAAATAAAACCAAAAGCATAGCAAAGAAAACAAATGAAAAAGATACATATAATAATAACAATCATAATAAGAAAAATACTACTACTAACAATAATAATGACAGCAATGCAACTACAACAGCAAAACTTGCACATACCACTCAGCTGATTGAGAATGGTCTCATACATGACCCTAGACGTGTAGAACTCGACACAATTTACATGACTAGTGACAATACCCAGCTTCTTGAGTAGGGTTATTGTCACAAGCGTTTTTCCTGTTCCGCTGTGACCATAGAGGAACAGGCTGCTTGGGAGGGGGCTGTCGTCCTGTAAAGGGAAGGAGGAGGTGAGTGAAGGAGTGCATGAGGGCAGGAGTGAGGGCAAGGGGGAGAGGGGGGAAGGAGAGAGAGAGGGGGGGAAGGAGAGAGGGAGGGAGGGAGGGGAGGGGCGAGAGAGGGAGGGGAGGAAGGGGAGGGGCGAGAGAGGGAGGGAGGGAGGGGAGGAAGGAGAGAGGGAGGGAGAGAGAGGGACAGAGGGAGGGAGGGAGGGAGGGAGGGAGGGAGAGGGAGAGAGAATAAGTGACGAAGAGGGAGAGGGAATGAGTGAATGATTGAGGGAGAGGGAGAGGGAGATGAAGGTGGAGATGGAGATGGAGATGGAGATGGAGATGGAGATGGAGATGGAGATGGAGATGGAGATGGAGATGGAGAGGGAGAGGGAGAGGGAATGAGTGAATGAGGGAGTGAGGGAGGGGCAGAGGCAGTGAAGGACAATGAGGATTGACAAATGTTAGGGAAGGAAAGATGGAGGCTTGAATGAATGAGGGAGTAAATGAGGACATGGGAGGAAAGGGCTGATGGAGGGTGGGAAGGGGGCAAAGGTCTGAAAGAGGGGTTTAGAAAGGAAGGGAAAGGCCTTTGGGAGTGTTGGGGGGGGGGGGGGGGTTGAGAGAGCAACTTTGGTGGATGAGAGTTGGAGGAAGGGGATGAGAGAAGAAAAGACAGAAAGAACAGTAGGAAGGTGGTTTCAGTAAGTGAATAAATAAGTGCGTTTGAGTGAGCGAGTGAGTGACTGTTTGTGTTTGTTTGTTTGTTTGTATGTGTGTGTGCTTGTGCACATAAATATCTACTCATATATAAAAAAAACATATACATACACAAAAATGCAATCCCCCTCCCCCTAAGCACACAAAGATACATATAAAAAAATACAGAAACATAAAAGCAAATTTACCTCTCCCAGTATGCTGGCTAAAAAGCTTATCTGCCTTCCTCTGCACGGGATTTCTTGCTGCGTCTCAGCAATGATGTCCTCCATGTTGTCAGCTGGTCAGATCTGTAACATGTTGGCATTGTAAAAAACTTTATTTAGTCCACAATTAGGATTTTAAAATGGCCATTCTATCAAGTCTTCCTTTGCTGGATTCTGACACGGGATTTGGGGATAAAGTGGGGGCTCAATGGATTTCTTTTAAACTTGGGATTTCAATTCTAATCTTTTTATTTCTTATTCCAAGATTTGGTTATAAGTACTAATATATCAGGAATTTCCTTTTACTAGCGATTTTATATATAAAAAAACAAGATATTGTTTGTATTTTCATTCCTTTTCTTTGTTTTTATCTACTTGTAACATTTCAATGTGTTTTTCACTAAAATGTTCTAGCCAATTATTGTTATCATCAGTGTTTTAGGCCACAGCAGAGTTATGGAATTTAATGCAATCTTTGTACTTAACAATTTTCTTTACCATTCAATTATGTTCATCAAATTTTAAATATACCTCTTCACACACACTGCCTAAAAATGATACATAGAAAGAAAACACCAAACAGGAAGAGGAGGAGGAGGAGGAGGAAGGAAGGATGTGAAGAAAGAGGGAGAGGAGGAGGAGGAGGAGGAGGGTAGGTGGTGAAGAAAGAGATAGAGAAGGAGGAGGAGGGCAGGTGGTGAAGAAAGAGGGAGAGGAGGAGGAGGAGGAGGAGGAGGAGAAACAGTAAGGGGAGAAAACAAAGGAGGAAGAGGAGGAAGACAAGCAGGAAGGGGAGAAGAAGACAAAGGAAAAAGAGAAGGAGGAAAAAAAGAAGGAAGAGGAGGAGAGGGACAACAATAGGGTAAGGAGTAGGATACAAAAGAAGATACACATCACGAGCAAGGATTTGGAAGGTGAAGGAGGACAAAGTGGAGGAAAGGTAGGAAGAAGAAAAGAACAAAAGGAATATGAATAAAAGATAGAAGCAGGGGAAGCAAAAAAGGAAGAGGAGGAAGAAGAAATGGAGGAGTTAAAGAAGGAAAAAAAAGGAAAAGGAGAAGGAAAAAGTAAGAGAATAGAAAGAAGAGGAAAAGGAGAAGGGAAAAGTAAGAGAATAGAAAGAAAAAGAAAAGGACTTGGAAGAACAAAATGAGAAGGAATGGGAGGTGGAAAAGAGAAAAAAACAACAACAATAAGGAGAAAGAAGAGAAACTGGAGTACGAAAAAAGAGGAAGAATAAGACAAAGAAAAGGAAGAGACAGAGGAGGGCAAAAAGGAGGAAGAAAGAGGAAAAAGAAAAGGCAGAGGAGGAAGATTGAGAAAAGAAGAAAAAGATGAAGATAAAGAGGGGGAGGAAAATGAGGATTAAAAAGGGAGAGATGGAGGAAAATACATGAACAAGGAGGCACAGGACTTGAATGAGGAGGGAGAGAGGTTGGTGATAAGAAAATAAAATGAATGGTAGGAGGGCAATAATCTGATAAATATGAAACCAAGAAAGCAAAAAAAAAAAGATTAAAGAATGCAATTAACACAAAATCTACAAATTTCTTACTTATTTGAAAATCTTCATATAATCAAAATAAATCAATTGATTGGGCCTTCAGCCACTTTTTTCTCTCATTAAGTTAACTAAAATAAATAAAGGAAAAATAAATATAAAAAAGTATGCTCTTGATAGTATCAGTATTAAATCACATTAACCCACTGCCACTTGGGATAACCTATACCTACCATACCCACTGTGAGTTTAGTTTATCAATGCTTTTACATACAGATGGCTCAACAAGCACCTATTATCTCATTTATTAACCCTTTTCATCATTTTTTGGAAATAATACTTTTTTTCTCCCTCTATTGCTATTAAGTGGTGTTAATATTACAAAAGTCAAAATGTTAATAACATCATCATCGATATCAATGTCCTAAAAAAAATAAAAAAAATCGCAAAATTGCAGCAAAGGGGAAGTCTGGTAAGGTCACGAGGTCTATTGACTCCTTGGTGGCTGACAACTTGTGGAGTCATCTACGTTTAATGACATCTCACAAAACAAAACTGCAGTGAATCTTACATGTTCTCAGCAGATTGGGCTAACAAATGTAAGTCAAAATGTATTTTTTAATGAAATCAAAAAAATTATTATGGTTAGTGTTGAAATAATTGAGTTTTTACCTTTTTTTTGTATTTTCTTTCAAAACTTTTTATGTAATACATTGCTTAATGACGAACTCATTTTAGAAAACTGGCTGAAAGTGATTTTTGCTTTCATACGAAGGATATAAAAAAACACAATTTGCAAATAAAAATATATTACCGATGTACATAATGATAAATAATGTTCCTTATAGTACTGGGTACATTTGTTCATTAACACTGGTACGATCACAGATAGGTAGCTTGTGCGTACAAGCACACATCACCCTTTACTTGGGAGTACAATGCAGCATTGGCACAGGAGTACAAGATAATCTTTTCAGTAAGAACATATACATATTCTTTCAGTCTGTTTATCAACCTACAGAAATCATGTCATTTGAGTTTTCATATTTCCTGAACATGAGCCTTGTGCGTCACTTTGTGTTGTTCATCCTAACCATGACAAGGTCTTTTGCAGATCACACTTTTATGTATGAAATAGGATTTACTTTAAGAACGACAATGCTTCTGAGAACTTTTAGCACCTGCTTTAAAACAAATATGTGTACATTTTCCCCCATGAATTTTATTTAGGGCATTTTCCTTCACAAGATTTTTCTTTCAACAAATATATAAAAGTATTCTCTAAGTACTGTTTCCATGCATAAATGATCGGAAAAAGATGCATATTCATACTTTCAGTCGCTATATTCTGTAATAAATTCAGACAAGAAATTTTTTAAAATCTGCCATGTCCCATACTACAACACTGAACATCTGGAGTTAGGTACACTCTCTATAGCAGCAGCTACCAATGGCCCAGATATAAAGCAAGATTCTTTTACAAACTGTAAAAGGTCTTTGGTCTTCAGCCTTTACTGGGAAAAAAAAGTTATCATTTTCAAAAATCAATCTATATGTACCATAGTGGAGCAATGAACAACTGATGTTAAGTAAGCATTCTCTGGTAACATGGAAATGTAGGGCTGCTACAAATTCCCAGATGAAAGCCATAGGTCTAAAGATCATGCAGATAGCAGGCTGTTCAAAAATGCAGTTTGACACATATTATATATAAATATATTATCCTTTACACATGATTGCCCTAGTCTTAAATCAACATAACCATCAAGGTTTGAGTAATTCTCCACAAACCAATAGATGCGTTTATTGTGTGTACAGACTGGGAGTGAAGACAATGTCTCTCTTGATGGCTGTTGATGCTTCTTCCATTTTCTGCATGAGACTCGGGTCACCAATGATCCTGGCCGCATTTCGCACATCCTTCAGGACCTCGTTCAAGCGCTGGATGCACTTGACCGTGATTCCCTCCTGGACGTCTGTAAGCTCCATGATCTTCTTGAAGGCCATGCCCTTGGCCCACTGGAAGACCACTTCTGTGAGGCCAAAGTTGAACTGGTCGACATAATCACCCACGGCCTCCTTCAGCCCACACTCCTTTTGCACCTCACCAATGCGTTTGGCTACCTCCTTGAATTGCTTAACGCCCTTCAGAAGCTCTGCCGTGAGCTCAGGGTCACTGCTATTCCTGTCCTGGAATACCAAACTTGACAGAAGGCCAGAGATGATCTCTACTGGGCTCTCGGCAAATACATTCTCCAGCACAAGCTCTGTGATCATGAGTTCATGGTTGCCCATCTCACAAGCTACGCGACCCTTGAGCGTGACAGTGTTGTTCTCCTCGATGTAGCCCAGTGTCTTGAGCACCTGGATCCTCATCTGGTACTCTGGATGCAACTGCAAGGCCTCTTCAGACATTAGGAACTTCAGCCGTCCAATTTCCTCCCGCAGATGCAACTTCTTGTACATCATGTTGAAGTGCTCCTTGAACTGTGTGCAGTCCAAGCAAGGCATCTCTACAGCCTTCTTCCTCAAGATATTCATTCTGTGAATGTTACTAACGGCTGCTATTTCCCTGATTCCCAGGTCATTCAGTGGGTCCAGGCATGCCAGATTCTCACCTCCTGACTCGTTTAACCTCTGCATCTCCTTGAGCAGCTCCATAACAGACTGCGATGGAGGGTCATCCTTGAATCGTGGGATTTGCCGTTTCTTAATGTTGTCAATGACTTTATCCCCATCTATCTTCACCACCCGGTCTGTTATAGCAGCAATGTGCTTGAAGGCAATTTCCAGGAAGCCATGCTCTGAGGGTTCCTCCAAGGGGTCAAACATTGCTTCTGAGGCACTCAGAGCCTCCTTGGCCATAAGTTCGTGCTTTGAGTAATTTTGCCGGGACTTTTCCTTTAGCACAAACACAATCATCTTGGTCTTGTCTTTCGGGTCTATTTTCAGAACACAAGCAAGGTAAGACTGATATTGTTCGTAGCATATAAGTATAATTCTTCCCGGTGCCACTGCCTTAACAACACCTGGAAAACCATGAATCAGGTTGAAGACATTAGCACGCTGTTCCACAAACTCCTTGGCAGCTGCATAATACTGTTCAATACTGTTACACATCATACAGTTAAAATCAGGCTCTTGCTTCAGCTGTTCTGTATAAAGTTCAAGCTCAGCCTGATATTGACTTTGATTTTTGTAAGTGATGGCTTCCGAGAACGATCGCTTCATCATATCTTCAACGCTCATTCTTTCCACACGTAAAATGTTGAGGATCATCGAGTAAGTGAGCTTAAACTGTGATTCCAATTTGGTGGGTTTGCCCAACATCATGCGGTGAAGGTCACCCATCTCCGGTACATCATTTTTGCACAGAACGATCACAGTTCCTGTTGTGTCAAGACCTCTCCGACCAGCACGACCAGCCATCTGAATGTATTCACTAGGAAGCAAGTCTCTGAAGCCTGTTCCATCATGCTTACGGATGGAGTCGAACACAACACACCTCGCAGGCATGTTGACTCCCATAGCAAAGGTCTCTGTGGCAAACAGCAGCTTTACTAGACCTTTGGCAAAGAGCATCTCCACAACCTCTTTTAAAATGGGTAAAATTCCACTGTGATGAACCCCAATGCCCTTAGTGAGAAGTTGCTGCATGTATACGACTTGTGGCAGCTCTCGATCAGCTCCCTGCAGCCTCTCCGTGCACCTCTTGATGAAGGAATGGATCTCTCCCTTCTCAGCATTGGTGGTCAGGTCCTGACTGAGCAGCTGACTGGCATTGCCGTCACACCTCTTCTTGGAAAGTGTGAACGCCACAATGGGTAGGAGTTCTCTCTTGCTGAGGTGGTCAATGAGGCCAATCCACATGTTCTTCTCCTGCTTCTCACCCATATGCTGCCTCATGTGCTTGGGTCCCTGCTGCTGCTGCATCTTACTCTTTTTCTCATTCTTGGCTGCAACGGCATCATTGTATCCTTTCGTCACAAACTTTCCCTGGGCATCTATCAAGAGGAAGCGTTCATCCTTACTCTTGCCACCCATTCCAGTGTAGAGGAAGTGCTCAAGCGGCACAGGTCGCTTCGTGGTGCTGATCACGTAAATCTTCCTCTTCTTAATTCTGCCAATCCAGTCAGCAAATTCAATGGTGTTGGGAACAGTTGCCGACAGCAATACAATGCTCACTCTTTCAGGGAGCATAATAAGAACTTCCTCCCATACGTGGCCTCTCTCGGCATTGTTGATGTAGTGAACTTCATCAAAAATAACCCACTCTAAGTCACGAATCAAATCACTACCATTGTACAACATAGACTGCAAGATTTCAGTTGTCATAATCAAACAAGATGCTTTGGGATTAATCTGAATATCACCCGTTAACAACCCTACATCTTCAAACTTTATCTTCAAGTCCCTGTATTTTTGATTTGACAAGGCTTTAATTGGTGATGTATAAATGGCCCTAGTCATGTGTTTAAGGGTGAGCGCAATGGCATACTCAGCCACTACAGTTTTACCCGCTGAGGTATGAGCAGCAACAAAAACACTCTCTCGATTTTCTAAATGCAAAATTGCTTGCTTCTGGAATATATCAAGCTCGAAGGGATAAGTACAGGCAGGATTAGGTACACGCGTATGGAAATCGTCCACAGGGGCATGAACATCAACTTTCTCGGCCCACTCAGTACTAGGCCCAGAGAGCTCCACTTCCACAGGGGTTTCACTGATGTTCAAGATAAACTCCTCCTTCTTGGGAGCTGGCTCAATCTTAAAGGTTTCAACCAGGTTGGAGTCCTCTTCGTTCAGATCCTCCAGGGTGAGTGTGGCTGGCTTCTTGATCTGCTCCTCCTTCACATCAAAGATCTTGAGCACACTCTCGTCCACCATAAGCATGTCCGAGATGCTGACCACGAGGTCGGAGCTCTTCTCCTCCCTCTCTGGTTCCTTCACCTCCTCCTGGGGTGGGGGCTCTGGTTCCTCAAATGTTATGCCTCGCGACAGCCTGGGGTGTTTGGTCACCAAGTTGGTCAGGTCCAGCTCGTGCTCTGTCTCCGTGGACTCCTTGTCCAGTGTGGGCTCTGGGAAGCCTCCAGGCCAGAAAGGAAGGTTGGTCGACGATCCCCTCACCATCTCCTCAGGAGGTCCTGGAGCACGTCGCATCGACATTGAGTTTTTGGCTGTGGCCCCTGCATCATTGTTAGACACTTCACGTACTCCTGTAATATGGCCGGTGGCAGGGTCACGTTCCACCTCAAGGCATGAGGTTACAGGAAAGAGTGTGAGACTGAAGAGACGCCTGGGGTTTGGCGTTCGGGGGAACCATCTCCGCGAGTGAATGGGAGCATGAATGGGCAGCTCCTCTGGCATCAACAGGTATTCTTCAATCTGGTCCTTGAGAGTGGGCAGGACAGGAGGTATGCCCCCAGGCAGCCATGCCAGGCTCCCCATGATTTACTCTTTCCTGAAAATAAAGAAAACAGACTGATGATGCTGTATAAATAATGCATCTACAACATATCTGGCTTCAAAACTACCTACATGATTTTTGTAACAAATAATTATACAATTTACATAATCAGCTACATTTTATTAGTTATCTGTCCATATCAAAATTGATAAGCCGCATTAAAATCAGTCCAATGAGAATTTAATAACTGTTTACAAAATATCCATGCCCTTATCTGAACTACAATCTGTTTAGGCTTGAAATTTTCACTTCATAGCAGCAAACACTCAGCAATACAAAGCCAGGAAACAAATATATTTTCTCTCCTCTTCTCCCACCCTTCCTCCTTCCTTTTATCTAAGCAGTCAATCAATGCATTCAGGCTTTTCTTTGCACATTAATCTAATACAGGGATGTTCAATTATCTAAGGAATCTGAAACTGATGGAAGGGACATCAAATGTGCAGTTTCCCATATGGTCATCCGCACATTTCATACATTTAATATTTACAGTTGATTCTTAGTTGAATACATACACAGGGTACTCATCAAAGACTTTCATGGGGCAACCCTACCAGCCAAATTCTTTTACTCTGAATTTTACACCCATCCCTATAATAACAGAAAGACACTGAAGTTTACTGTGTCTTGTGGTTAGAGCTCTGGTACAGAAGAATGCATTATGAAGACAGAAGTCCATAAATTAGTTTTGATCTGAGCGAAGGACTACATATTATTCCTTCTCATGGTGCATGGTCTTCTATCTACTTTGTCTTATTTTATTGGGATGACCGCCCTTGCACCTCTATTCACACTTAAAAGCAGTAGTTCCAAACCAATATTTAACAATGGTCCCATTCATTGTCTGTCACTTTTTCAGATTGAGTTATTACTCTTTATGAGTAGCATAAAAGTGTCAACAGGTATAGGACAAGAACACTTTATGAAAAGATTCCACTTCAGTTATATGTGAAAGATAATTATATGTAGGTACTGTAGGCGAGATGAAATTCAGTTTAATTCAACATCATAATTCCATATTGCTCCATGGCCCCTAAAAAAAGTAACCTGTGGCCCCTAGTTTGGCTACCCCTGCCATAAAAGAATTAAGCACGTCACTTGGAAAAGCAATGTACATAATGTTGACTGCCCCTTCACCATCTCTTAGCTTAGTACCCAGTTTCCTTCGGTCCAATATTTTTTCCTATTATTTCTGGCACTATTGCCTTCCTCATGTCATATCAAATCTTAAATAATCAGGGAACCTTTGGTTTCCTATTGTATTCTTCTCTTACAGAGCTCTGACCACATTGTCATACAAGTAGGAGCAAAACTTGATAAAGATTCAGCAGGTCGTTCCAATTCTTTTAGACAAGTACTATAAGTGTCTCTAGCTTTTTCCATTCCTTCTGAGTATGTGAAACTGCTAATGAAAAACTGGGTAGGATTAAAGGGCTCTCAAAGTTGTGGAGTATAGCAGGGTACAATGGTGGTGAAACCACCCTAAGTCTGTTTTCTATATCATCTAATGTTTAGGAAATGGCAGAAATGCTGCTACGGAAGAGCAGCCAGCCTTGCGTAGTGCATAAAATTCAGGTGAAAAAATTATTTTTGGGAAAAAATGAAAAATAGCTGGCAGCAAAACCAGCCAGACAGCAATTTGCCGCCGGTGACCGGGTAATTTTGAGAACTCTGGACTGCCTTGGTCTAGTATATATTTCTAAATATCATAATGTATTGCTAAACCTCCCAGAGTACTACAAATACTGTATGAAACATCCCAGGATATCATAAATACTGTACAAGACACACAAGTCAGTTAACAACTGAAAATTATCATATTCATTTCCTCTGCACAACCTATCCATGATATTAATCACAAATATTTTTATTAATCTTAACAGACACTTACAACCCTATATATAAATATATTTACAATTATTGAGATAAATGAAGAAAAAAATCATAGCCACAGACATCTCAGTTCGTGGGATAGCAAGAATATTACCCCAGTAAATTGAGACATGTTACCTACATAACACCTGACTTCTGCTATTTGCACACATGATTCACCAAGTGCAGAGAGGACATGTTTCAGAGTGTTCCAAAAATGCTGTTTCTCAAACCCAAATATCAAATAATTGACATAAAAGTACTAATATAAGGATAAGAAATCAAAATACAAATGAAAACATAATTTCAAATTGTCTAAAATCTAATGCCTAGAACTTTCATACTAAATACATTCATATCCCAAGAGTTTTCCAGTATATTTGGAGCATTCTCTGATAAGACACCTTAACTTCAACCATAGCTTTTACATTACTCCCTACCTATATATTTTCCAGCCAATCATACTGAAGTATACCTATTTTGCTGCAAAGTATGACCCAAAAGATGTAACACAGAATTAACTGATTAAGGCTATCAGGATGATGATGGTTGCTGCCATGACGATCTCCCAACATGGATCAATGACAGCATGCAATTCCCTGGGCTGTTACAATATCTACTAGAAAGCACTTACTATGCCACACAAATCCTTCAAGTCATATTCTACAAATGAAATGTAACTTGGGAAAACAATAAAAAATCAAAAGTCTGCAAATATATGTATAAAATGTCCCAAATTTAGAGATACATCACTGAGCAAACACTACTGACATAGTCTACCAACACCTCTTACTTCTGCTTGCTCTTTTGGCAAAGGCTGAAAACCTCCAACATGTTTACTTCGTTAATTTTTGCATGCCACAATTAAAAGGGTTAACAGTACAAAGATTTGATAGAACTAATGGTCTAAAAAATTTTGATTGGCTCTAAAAATAACACAAAACATAAGAGGATGGGTAATTTCCTGTTTCACACAGCCATCCAACCTAATAATGACTATTTTTTTATTCCAATTATTCAAGCTGTGCTATGTATTACTTGTTGTCTCCCATCACAAATGACTGGTTCAGGAAATTAGTAAAATTATTCATAATTGCTTACAAAGTAACCTCATCCCTCCGAGACTACTCCTGTGGCTAAAAACCTTGGGGACACTCCTCGGAATCCACAAGCATCACCATACTATCAAAAAGCTTTCCTAATCCCGGGTCTTCACCCTTAGACCCCAATCAATCATCATGGATTTGGTCTCTGCTGGCATTTGTTGCAACCTATTTTCTTCACTATTTTATATCTGTGCAGATTATTTATTGAAACAGTAAGAGTTCTTTTCACCTCTTTTTACGAGTGTCACTAGATTTTTCCTATCACAGTGCAGTTATTATGTAAAGGTATACCAAATTATTACATGTTGCACAACTTTGTTATTCTTGACTTGTGAAAGAAAAGCTATAAGTGAACAGTGTCTTGGATATTGTTATTCTGTTCAGTAACTTTACAATTTACTTTGTAAACCTAACAACAAAAGTGGTGATGTCTCGCCAGACCTGGCTTAGAGAGATCTTACCCTTCGTGCCCTGAAAGGTGGCCCTTGTTCAAACAACCCAGACATAGGAAGTGGGGGTGGGGGAGGGATGATCTGAATTCGAATCAACAACTCAACAGGAACGAAAGCGATCCCCCCCCCCCCTCTCTCTCTCCATATATATCTCAGTCATGATTGCACTTCCTTGCCTGATTTCCATAATTTCCCTTCTCCACACATTCGCACCATCATTACTATGTCCTGGTTGCTTGAACGTGGGCCTCCTTTCAGTGCAAGAAGGACATGATCTCTCTGTGCTAGGACTGGTGAGGCGTCACCGCTTATGTTGTTGGCTGTTCCATATGGCTGTGTGAAACAAACTATTCAACAGAATATTATCTGTAATTTCATATATCTTCTATTTGCTGTCTCCCTCTAAAACCTCATTTCATTCTTTACAGTACAAATCCACTGGGAAACATTGTCTTCACCTCGTATGCCTGGCAAGATAGAGCTCAAACTGGGGAGCACCAAGTGGACTTTACTTGACTGCAGTGCTTTCCGCAATCTTTTATGTTCATTTTTGTTATCTTTTGTGTCTACAGATTATTTCCAGTACCAAGGACTGCAACTTTTTGTTCTCTACAAGAATATCATGTCCAATTTGCCTAATTAACCAAATCTCATCCAGAAGAGTCTCAAAGTAAGTCAATTTCCCCATTTTATATACATTCTACATTATCTTAAACTATCTATTCTTAAAGAAAGAGTTTGTACACCTCCCTTGCAATTTGATGTCAATTAAGGAACTAACCAGAATATCTTACAAGGATAAACATGATAGAGGTTAACTAGCCAGCAATTTCTTACAAAGTGACCTCACCCCTCTGACACCAAGTCTCTATTAGTATTGCCAACAACCTTTGAGGCACTCCTGAGAATCTATAAACGTCATTGAACCACAAACCTTTACAGCTCAGGGATTTGCTACATTGGTAATTGTTTAGAATACCTTCGCATAACCAATCATGACGATTTTGGTATGGATGGATTTGCCTGCGCAATTTATTTCCTAAATTTGTCTGTGGTTTTAATTTTTCTTTTTGACAAGGTTTTAGATTTTCCATATCTTAGTTCAGAGGTGGAAGAGCAGATGCTGTAGTGAACGACAGACATTAGCATCAATTGATACAGTATTTGTTCTCAAGAGCAACACGCCCTCCACAGATGAAGTCCCAAAACCTGGGTATCATGCAAACCTAAAACCCAAACCTAACCTTTCCTACCTTCTATTTATTTCCTAGACAGGGGAGTAAGCCCCCTTGTACCCCTCCCCCTTTATTAGCACTTCGTGCCAATTTATAGAAAACAGACATTAAGAACTCTGGCAGTCTTAGGGTGATGCAGACTTAGTTTCTGATATGCAGCAGATATTTTCATCACTTCACAGTAAATATGAGCCGCTAAAACTGTACCTGTGTTTATTATTACTCTACATCTGATGCTCTATAAGATGGCAGTGTCCATTTCCCTCTATCTTTGTGCATTGCTCTCGGTATTATAAACCATTAAAGCACTCATGTTACACATATATTTCAAAGCACTCATGTTACACATATATTTCTCCAGCACAGAACGTAGCAGCTTCCAGATGGATAAGGACAGAATTCTGCCAACATAATTATGAGAAAAAAAAACTTAAAAGCCTCCACAATGGGATCCATCACCACTTGAGAGATCCGAGAACATGACGAAGACAGTAAATCACCGAAAATCTGATGAAAGTGAGAAAAAAAAAACACCAAAGAAAATTTCTGAGACATAACATACACAAGAAAATCTAGGCCTATGCTTCATATAGATCAATACATGAAAAAGCAAAACACAACAGAACAATACTTCCGAACATAAGACAAAATCCTCCCCATCACTTCAAAATGACCAACAAACCAACCCAAATACCTCAAAAATTCTAATTCTAAATCTAGAAGAACCAGGCAAAGGAGTGGCAGATTGAAAGGTAAAACTCCCCTATTTCCAACCATTCCCCTCTCATATCTCCCTCACTCTCCCCCTCCCACGAAGCAGAAGCACCTTACCTCTCCAAGCAGACGATCCAAAGCAGCAGACGACGCCGGGAAAGCACAGAAAAGGGAAAATAAGAGCGGCGGCGGCGACGTCCTCTTCGCTAGCCAACGTGTGCTCTTCCCGTCAGCTGAGGCCGCGTCCGAAGGCCCTTTCATCCCGCGGGACTTCAACTTCGACCTCGATTTTCTCACAGATAAAAACGTTTTCGCGAATCGTCTCGGCCATGTTTACCTAAAATGGGGACTCGCCTTGCGTCCGCGATCGTTTTGGAGGGGGTACATCACCTGCTCGGGGGAGAAATCGGCGAAAATCGGGAAGGAGTCGGAGAAGATTCGCACCCAAGGCGGGAAACGTGGCGCATGCGCAGAGGGGGTCCGGGCGGGGAGGAGGGAGGGGGGAGGTAGGGGATGGGAGGGAGGAGGGGAGGTGTAGGATGGGGTGGGGAGCGGGAGGGGAGGGTGAGGGGGGAGAGAGAGGGCGGGGGAGGGAAGGGAAGGGATTGAGGTGGGGAGGGAAAGGGGGATAAGTGGTGAAGGGAGGGGAAGGGTCCAGGGACGAGGAGGGATAAGGGAAGGGGGGCGGTAGGAGGGTGAGGGAGATAATGAGGAGGGGGGCAGGACTGGATAGAGAGGAGGTGGAGAAGGAGGCTAAGGGGAGGGAGAGGATGGGGAACAGTGGAAGGGCGATAAGAAGATAAAGGGCAAGGGGAGAGGTCGAGAGGAAGGAGATAGAGAGAAAGGGAGAGATGTGGAGGGGCAAGGGGTAGTGGGGAGAGGACATGGGTATCGGGCATCGGAATGATATGGGAGATAGGGGTAAATAGAGCATTATAAGACGTGCTTCGGAGAGGGAGCAATAGGGAAAGAACAGAGAGGAGAGATAAAGGAGAAAATACAAATGGGAGGGAAAAGATAGGAGGGTGGAGGGGAGGGGAGGACGGTTCTTGGGGGGGAAGGTAGGGGGAGGCTCTAGGATGTAAACAATGTGTCCGATTGAGTTGACACTATTTTTAACTTATTTCCAAACAATTCTCTCTACTTTTCGCAATAGGCTGAGTAATCGCTGGAGGTCCAACGAGTATCAATTATCTTATATGGTGTATTCCACCTATATGATTGTTTGTGAAACTAATATGGATTTTTGTTTTCCTATTATCTGGATGAATGTTACAATCACATATTGCCAAAAACAATTTTTTTTAAACCTTATCTCTAATGATATTTAGCCCAACTATATAAAAAGGCTAAGTGCCCCCTCCCCCCATTGAATCCCTTCTGTTTCTTATTAAAAAAGAAAAGCTACATAATATAAATAAAACAAAAATACTTTCCGTGCAGGGAATCGAACGCAGCGATGTGCATTGATCACAAGAGGTTTTACAAGTAATTTAAATGTCCCAAAAATGTTCGAATCATTGAAAAAAAACATCCAGTCTGTCCAAGATGGCATTACTGCAGGGTGAGTTAGTGGTGAAATAAGCCAAAGACCGGGTATTATCTGTTGTAAAGGGGTTTTGAAGGTTAATTATGAAGTGTCTCCCAGTTGCTTGTAATTATCGAGTCAATATCTGGGTTTTATGGCGTGTTTATTTATTTTTGGGGAGATGTATGTGGGGTGTTTAGGGAGGTTTGCGTATAATTGTGGTAAACTTGAGGAATATTGGATGAAATTACGGTTTTTGAAAATTCTGGAGGGAGGATTTGGATAGGCCTATATGAGACATCATTATTGGTTGATTATTCCAGTTCATTGGAATATCTGTTCATATTTGAGACCAGCGTGTAATATCATCGTTTTATACCCTCCTTTGCTTAGAAATCTTTGCTATTATAAATGTGTCCTTAAGTCTGGCACATCAAATTCAAATGATTCAACTAGTATCTGATATTGATAATAAAACAGTGGTCTTGATTACTTTATCTAAAGCTGCACCAGACATTTACAGTTGGACCACATAATGCAATGCTGCAGTGTCTGTGCTCCTCTCCAATGTACCCCCACTTCATATTTTCTGACAAGATGGAGTTTTTGACTGGTTCCTTTTGTTACAGTTAATTGTAAGAGAAGTCTGTGCGCGTATCCAGTAGACTGTATGTGGTGGAAGTAAATTGATCATTGCTAGAGCACAATAAATTCAGAAGTCACAGCATTACTTGGGGTCAAGATTCGCAAACCGTAAAAGCAGTCATGAGTTTATGCTTTGTGCAGATTATTATTCTAATAGCTAACAGTATTGTCTTGTTTGTTTTGCTTAACAATTATATTTATTCTCTTTCACCCCCATGAAATCCCTTATTAAATGATTACCAGTCAGATTTGATTAATTATTAGCAAAGGCATTCAAATAGTTTAATATGATGTATTGGAAAGTATTATTTTAGTCCTCTTATAAAAGAACCAATAAATCTTTATGTTAAGAAATGCTATCATACTCTCAGTTCTGTTAGTATCCTCAAGCCAACAATGGCTTCAATGGCATTTGGTACTTCAGCAGAGGCCAGCAAACCGCTAGGTATACTCCAGCAAATTTGAGCTTATCAACTTTTCAGGCAGCATATTGTCAAATAAGGAACCAGTCCAAATTTGGTCCTGTTAGATTAAACGCGTTGAAGGTTTGCTGCCTGTTGATGGAGCATGAAATACAGAGGCTGTATCAATCACTTTATACTGTACCACTTTCAGCTTGGACTTAAGATTATAGGCCTTCCATTGCAGATCATTGCAAGTCTCTTGGGATAGGAACAGAACATAATCAGTATGATTATTAGAGGAAAAAAAAATCTTTTGGAAAGCACTGCTTCCTTTTATATGATTTACTAATCTACCTGTATATATACCAATCTGTTTTTCTCTCTGGTGATCTAGTTATGTACTGAATTTGAATGATTTATTTAAAAGTATATAGAACCATATGTTATCTAGTGAGCTTAATCTTTACGGTATAGGTGCGCTAAGCTGGGGCAAATAAAAGCTGATATTCTTTTAGAGGGCTAAAATTTGCAGTTGTCGGTACAAGAAATAATCAACAGACACAAGTAGATAAAAGAAAAATATCACAGTAAGCACTACTCACAGCCAGAATCCACTTGGTGCTCCTGAGTTTCAGATCTATCATGCTGTGCATACCGAGGGGAAGACAATGAAGAAGAAGTCTCTGGCGAGTGTCTGTAGTATAAAGAATTACTTTATTAATATATTCTATAAGTAGATATGTGGTTAATTGTCACCAAATCTGGGATGAGATTTTTTTACTTTCTTTCTTATTTATTTCTATTTATTATAAAACCTGAACTTGCATATAGGTTAAGCTGAAATATCTAAAGTGAATATATAACATACATTTATATTCCATATAATACTATACTATTAATTAGATCATAATCTTAGTACAGAAACTTATAGGAATAAGTACAACATCGAAAAGAATCCTACCATAAATTTTCTCAGCTCAATAGAATCTACCACAGGCATTTCTTGTGTATCATTCTACCTCATAATTAAGTATTCATGATTATATTTTCACCATGTTTCACTGACCCCAGACTTCAAAGACTGTCGGTGGGGGAGAAGTCAGCTACAACCCCCACAGAGTCCAATGTCAACTTGGCTGCCGGGGAAGACCTCCTGCAGATGTACCAGACCCAGTGGGCGACCATGCACCATATGGCTGAACAGAATGCTAAGCTGGCGCAGGTGGGTGTGACTGGTATTTAGTGTGGCGAGGGGTGCTGGGTGTATGGGATGCTGAGGTATTAAATGAGAAAGGTTTCCAAAGTGCCAAATTATGACAATTGTGTTTGCAAATTGTTATAGATGAGCATGTTTATGAGGTTGTCTCTCCATATTGTAAATGACAAGCAGAGAGACGAGGAGAAGAAGAGAGGGGAAGAGGGAGAGAGAGAATATGCATATGTGTGAGAGAGAGAAAGAGAAATACTTCATTCTGCATATTTGAATTTCCTCACCTAGTTTTCTAATGTGCTTTGATTATTCAGATTACTGCATTTTTGCACATTTTTCCCTACAGGATATTGACAGTGCAATAACCACCCTGACACATGAGTGTGAGAACCAACACGGTCAGATGGCGGAAATCCATTCCCTCTTGGCGCACTTGCCAAACATCATGGCCCAGCTACACTCGATGCTGGCCACTATTGGTGAGTATTTATCATTAATTTGTTTATTTCATGTAATTTGCTTCATGTGTATATGAATATGGATAAATATACATATGTATATGTAAAGGGATAAGTAGATATAAATATTTTCTTTTTCTTTTTCTTTTTCTTTTTGTTATGATTTTTCATTTGCATTATTAAATGAGAACATATCTCAGGTGAGGTTAAATGACCCTATAATGAAAATCCTTAAAACACTTGAATTCAGACACCTGACTCTAAAAAAAGATTTACAGACATACCTCACACGGGAAGTCAGTTCATTTTTTTATTATTTATTTATTTTGAGTTATCCTCAGCATCCAAAAATGGATTTTTCCTCTTGTTCTCTCTTTATTTCAAATCCATCTCACATTCTCTTATTCTATCACAGGATCTCTAAGGGGACTCTTTGAGGAAGTGGAAGGAGGTCTCCTGGCCCTTGAAGACCTGGAGGAGGACCTTGCACTGCAGGAGAAGACCCTCGACCTCCGCCTGAGTCTGGCGTTGTCCAGGGAGAAGCACAACCATCGGCTCAACGCACTCAGAAGTGAGTGGGGCTTTGGTGTTCTGTCTCCTGTCTATGTACTCCTTGGTATATATTCAATGTATATTTATTGTGTTCTTTGGTTTATTGGGTCTGTATGTTATGTTCTTTATTATGTGAAGAGATTTAGTAGGTTTTGTGGTTTGTGTTATGTATGTACAGTATGATTATACTTTATTGAATTTATTAGTATGAGAAATGAATGGTATAGGTGTTGTGTTATTTAATTCTTAGTATGTTTTCATATATGATTTATCTATTGTGTTACTTATTATTCATGTTATATTGTTAAAAAGAAATCATTTTAAAGAAGAAAACTTATAAATTCCTTTTGGTTTTTTGTTTCTTACTCTATAGTTATATTGTTTATTTTTTATGTGTATTTTTATATTCCTCTTTACTATTCCATTGTGTTTATGTATTTAATTTATTCATTAACTCCCATATTCATTTACTTTTTATATGTAAATGTAAAACTTGTTCCCAGCCATTAATCCGTCTTCACACCAACATCCAGACTTACAACCGTGGCCAATATCATCTTGTCCCTCCTTTCCAGATGAGCTGTCAGTGACGCACCAGGCCAAGATGGTGGCCCTGGAGCAGCACCAGGAGACGCAGCGCAAGGAGAGGGAGCAGGTGTTCTCTGAGCAATTCACAGAGGACCTCAAGAACTACAAGGAGCGGGGCGTTGTGACTAGTACGTTTGTGGGGATGGCAGAGGAATGACGGGATTTTGTGTTTGATTGTCTTTGTTGTTGATTTTATTTACTTCATTTTATGTAAGATGCTCTGAATTTGTGTATGTGTGTGTGTGTGTGTGTGTGTGTGTGTGTGTGTGTGTGTGTGTGTGTCAGAGAGTGAGAGAGTGAGTAAGTGAGTTTGTTGTTCTCTTTGTGTCATAGCATGTCCATATTAGAATGAGAGCTCAGTATTAGCGCACCAATAATGATGTTGATATTGTGTTTCACTTATATTAACAAAAACAAACAAGCGAAAATAGCTTGAGTACTCAAGAAATGAATCAAAGTAAGATGTATTTATCAGACCCTATGAAAAGAATATTCATCTGACTGACACATTTAAATAAAAGTAACAATGATAGCAGCAGTATAAATAGTATCAATGAAAACTTTTGTCTCTCCAGGAAGAATCTCAAGCAGTGAGGACGAGCAGGGCCTCAAGCTGGAGGAAGTGGACTTAGAGCAAGACACGAGCGAGCTAGACCAATTCCTAAATGACCCGGCCTGAGGGGCCTGTCCCAGTGCTCAAACGCGTGGTTGGACTCGGCACTCTCCTGGACACCATGCCAGGATTAGAATGGTGTCTGGGGTACAGCAGCGCTCTCTTTTTGGTTTATAGGATGAATACTTAAACAGAGTGTTTGTGCGAGTGTGATGGATAGTCGTAAAAGGGTTGCTATGTGGAGTAGCATTTTTTCCCTCTCTCTCAACTTTTTATGATATATTATTCAGTGTCAGGATTTTAAGTTCATCTTTTTTTTCATCTTTTATTTATTCTTTATTTGTGTGTAAATGTGGTTAAAATTTGGGAAAGGCATTTCCAGAAACTATTATCAGACTAGCCAAATATTGGAAAGAGGTATTATATGGATGGATCTAGCTTCACATTAGAGAATTTCAAGAAAAATGAAAGAAAATAATGATAGTGTTGCTGGTGATATAATTTGACTATTTGTGCTGTTGGATTAACATTGTGTTGACAGATATTGAGTAATTATTTATGTTTTTCATATTTGATCAGTCTCTGATATAGAATGAGTGAATATAGTCATTTAAAAGATGATATTTAGATGAATTACATATTGCACAATCATCTTTTTTATTATATCTGACATAATAAGAGTAGTTTCTCATGATTGACAGCTTCCATACTGGTTAAAAAAAAGTCTATAGTTGCATAGTATTTTATGCATTTTCCCTTAAGCTTACTCCCTCCGTTATGCTGTGGCTTTTTTTTCTTCTTCTTCTTCTTCTTCTTGCTCTTCTTTTCTTTTCTTTCTTTCATTCTTATTTCAGTCAATTATCTGCTTTAATCCATCCAGTGATCCCTCCAACAGCCTCCCTCCTCCGTAAATGTTGCTTGTACGTGTTATTTTTGCCGTACTGTGATAATTTTTTTTTTTTTTTTTTTTTTTTTTTTTTTTTTTTTTTTTTTTTTTTTTTTTTTTTAGATTTAAAAACAGGAGCACATGGGAATACGCATATATATATATATATATATATATATATATATATATATATATATATATATATATATATATATATATATATATATATATATATACTCGATCAGTTATATATTTCTTCAAATATATGTACACATGGGCATAAGCATATATATACATTCACACATGTACACACCTACTTACACAAGTTTAGGAGTCATTCTTAACAAGGTGTAAACAGAACCAGGAACGGAAGAGTAAGGAGACACTTGATTATGCCAATTGCTTTTACGCCAATTCCTGATTTTTTTTGTTTCTCTCTCTCTCTCTCTACCTCCCCCTCCCCATTTTGTTGCTTTGTTATACATCTGCAAGCACTCACTCAGACTTGGGGCTGTAGTCAAGAACTGGTGGTTTGAAATGGCCTAATAGATTTGCCAGACAAAACAGTCAGACAAGCAGTGGTGTTATTCCCTGCCATTTACTCTGTGGGTTACTATGCTCTATTTCCCAACTATTCCTCGGTGGAGTACCTAATCCCAGTGACAGTCATTTTTACTCAAAACTCCACAATGGGTTGTTCTTGACTATAGCCCTAGCTCTCATGCACTCGTATAAAAAAGTGCTGTAAGGGACTTCAAAGCTTCATCTCATGTTTTGCAAATGTCTCAGTGGTAGAGAGAAAGAGAGAGCTCTCATGCAGATTCACAAATGTACGCCACAAGGAGGTGGGTCGCAAACTAATTTTTGCTGGAGGTAAAGTTCAGGCAGCACAGTAGGTCTTTTAAGGGGAATGGGATAGGGAGCAGGTTTTTCAGGTGTGTCTGTTATTTTTCTAGGCATTGCTGACAGACTTGTGTAAGCGGAATTAGGTGACATTTTCCCTATGCTGTGCCAAAATTTACTTATGGATTTTTATTTTATCATTATCATATTTTTGATTACTCTTTAATTTAAGAATATTCTAGCATTTTGAAAATCCATATTGCAGCAGTGCAGAATTACATGAAGGAATTCTATGTTTGGGCTGCCTCAATAACGTGTGTAATTGTTTGAGAGTTAACTTGTTAAGAGTGGAATCAGTGCTTTAAGAAACCTTTATTGTGTTTATTTTTGTTGCTGTATAGTAATGAATGTATGGAGATATTCTGCCTCTGAGATTTTTTTTGTGCTGTTATGTTTTGTAAAATGCAGTTTCCGTTTTGATATGTATTATTAGTCACGTAAGCCGTAAAAGATGATGAAATACATCACAGGGAGATATTGTAAAGACATTTATTGTAAGCAGTATTGATCTTTACTTAACGAAAGAGAATTTCTTTCCTTTCTAAAATTCTTGCTGTTCCTCTTCTAGTCTTTCCATTGATTTATTTCTCTTTGTCAGAATAATTCTCACTTCTCTCTCTTTCTCTCTCGTTTCTAATCACCTCCTCTCTTTTCCATTCTTGTATCTACAAAATTCTCATTTCTTCCCTCTCTTCTCCTCTCTTCATGTCACATTCTTCGGAGTCTTTGAGGGATCGTTTTGGTTGTGGTATTTGTGAAATTGATGAGATTTTGTGTCGTTCCTCGCTAACTATAAGGAGTTCAGTAGAGCTGTTGTATGCATATGTCAGTTGCTTACTATTTAAAGTCCTTTAAGGATGGGACCCAGCGGAGATTATTTTATAGAGATAGAGTAACTCCCCCCCCCCCCTTCCCACTTTATCTACCATTTCTGTATTCCTACTTTCTTCTCTGTTTCTTAGTTACGAAATAAAATATTCTTCCTGTTTGTGATTTGTTATTTGATATTTTCATTATATATAATTGGGTCTTGGCAGTTTCACTTGTAAAGATGATGTTTACTAGTATCCCAGTGCCAACCCTCAGGATTTTGCTTTTATTAAGCATTTTTCAATCCTTACATGCTGAAGTCATTGCTCCTTTGTTTGTCTTTAAAGCTGAGGCAGTAAATGGAAAATATGTGAAACTTTATTTTCAAGATATTGAAATGTCTTCCTGTAAAAACATTCAGACGTTTTATTTGAGCTGAATAGGAGCTTCCATACAAGTATTATATCAAAGTTAATCCTCCTTATCTTTCGGGTTTTCATTTGCCATGTGAATGTAAACGTTGAGTGTTTAAGAAGGCATCACAATTGGCACAAAGTCGATGCTTTAGACCTTGCATTTTCCTTTTCGTTTGACTGCCTTTAGTTTTTTCTAGTCAGCTCCTGAACCGATATGTGATAGATGCATTCCCCTGCAGAACTGGCTCAGGAATTTTCCAATTGGTACATTGTGTGCGACTGGATTGGTTTGTTTGATGATTGTATCACTTTTGTTCTATTTATTTATGTATTCTATTTATTTTTGAGGTCAGTCGTAAAATTTTTCTCTTTCTCATTCTTATCATTGACAGTTATGGTCATATAGTTTTTCATCAGTATTTAAAAAGGCTTTTTACATTTATAATTATTGTAGTTTTTTTTTTTTTTTTTGTTATTAGTAATAGATTTTTGCCTTTATACATTTTTTTTTCTTTTCTTTTCTTTTTTTTCTGGAGAGACTGACCTTTTTCTCTGACTTGTACAGTAAAGATATGTATCAAGTTTCAGTGAGAGGGATATGTTTTTGGAAGAAAGGAAGTTAAGCATTTCACCATAAGGACAGTTTCCCAGAATCTGTTATTAAGAGTTATTAAAAGTGAAGGCTCAGGATCTGTGACTGAGACTCTGCTTATAGATCAGTCTTTCCTTGTGCATATATTTAGACTTAGATGGAGTGGGTCTCACTTTATGAATGGAATGGATATTTATATGTGAATGAAGTGAGACTGCTTACAAATGGTGTGGGGTTCTCTTTGTTAGTGGAATGAGTATCTGCTTGTGAATGAAGTGCCTCTCTCGTAACAAAGTGAGTCCCTAGGTGTAGATGTAGACACATGTAGATACAAATGGAGGACATGTTTATTTGTAAACATTTATTTCCTGTCTTTGAAAGAGACTCTCCTTTTACAGATGTATTCCGATTTGTATTTGCAAGTGGGTTTATGCTCATGGGTTTAGTTGTGTTATTACAAAAAGACAATCTCAGATTTCCAATCAAGGAGGCCTCATACCAAAGGAATGGAGAGTCTATTTATGAAGAGAGTAAGTATTACAGGGAGAGTGATGTAGTAGAGTTTCGGTCTCGGTTGGTAGGTAAAGTAACTCGTCCGTTATCCTTAAGATGGAAGGCAGCTGTTAGAAGAAGTTCATTGTAAATGCTACTGCCCTATTACTCTCTGAGGGTAAGAACCGTGTCCTGATGATGACCCTGTAACTTTCTTTCATTTGAGTGTGAGTAGAAATCACTTAACCTGTCTTGTGATAAGGGTTTAGTACCTCAGGGTACCACATACTCATTTTTAGGAAAAGTGTAAGGCCAGAATCTTCTCATAGCCCCTAATATATTTTCAGAATATTATACTCTTTCTCACATAGCATGACATGTGTAGACAGTATTACACTCTCAAATATAGACAGTAAGAATGGAAGTGTTTACATCTTATCTGTGCTAAAGCAATGTGTGTGCGTGTGCCAGTTTGTGTGTCTTTGTGTCTGTGTTTATTTCTGTACATGTGAGTGCCTGTTTCACTCAAGACACTTGTGAAGATAAAGATGATATTTGTACTAGATATTCACATTCCAATGAAATGCAAATACTGCAGATGTTATATTTATCTTGAGATCAACTCTCGTCTAATGTTGATGTCAGTATGTAATAGATCTTTTCTGTTATTATGTCTAGATTCTTCTGTATAGACACAATTAAAATGTATGACAAATGAATAACAGAACTCCATGGTTTTATTTCCCTCGCGAGTACCAGTGAATCATGAAACTTTAAATATTAAGATGAATATTGTAAATGATAGAACTGAATTGATCTGCTTCCTAAGTTGAATGGTAAATGTAACTGTCAACTTTATTAGATTTTTTTATTTTTTTTCATTCACTGGTAATAGTTTTAAAAATCGAACTTTTGTATAATGATTTATCAAATATAGTGCTTCAATTCACGGAAAATATACTAATAACATACACTACTGGGTTTGCGACGGTTCCATAACACAGAGAACATTCTGGAATACATTTCAGAAAATATGTAATAAAATATATGTTTATAGGAATACATATATATATACATAAAAACTACCCTTTCAACATGTCTTGAACCCAAATAAAAGGCACATTTAATTATACATTTATATTTAATATAAATCACCACTTATCTAGTATCACAGATTAATAGAATATATATTTCAAATACTGAAAATAACAAATAAAAGTGTCTTTGTTCGCTTCCACACAACATTCACCGGGCGAGGAGGACTATCATTGTTACAAACAATTCCAGCGCACACTTGAGACTGCTGCCGCACCAGTCAACCTACAACACGTGTTTGACTTCAACTACAAAATGTGCTTCCGAAAAAAATACAAACACTGGAACGATAATAATAATAATGCAGCGGGAATGCAGGTTCTTTCCCTCGGGTGACTGCAGGCCGAGGGGTGCCTGGGGCCGCGGGCGGCTTATCCCCCGAAGAGCCTGCTGGTCTTCCTGCAGGTGCCACTGGGGTCGCGCACGAAGCCCCCGGGGCAGCCGCCGTACAGCACGGGGTACGAGGTGAGCGTTGCCACGTGGAAGGTCTCGCGGCACACGTTCAGGTAGTCCCTGATGGAGCCCGCCGGGCAC
>NC_091551.1:47847793-47865137 GCF_042767895.1 Penaeus vannamei | reverse complement strand
GCTCATGACACCCACCCCCACCCCCCCAAAAAAAAAAAAAAGAAAAGAAAAAAGAAAAGAAAAGAAAAAGAAATTCGTATATATAAATGAAGAGATAAGAACATAGCTCATGCCCCCTTCCCCCACCCCCCCCCCCAAAAAAAAAGAAAAAAAAGAAAAGAAAAAAAAGAAATTCGTATATATAAATGAACAGATAACAAGATAGAATAATCCTACATTATTATGACTAACATCTCCCTCTTTCCAGCCCACAAATTAGAATAATCCTCTAATATTATGAGTAACACATCTCCCTCTTTCCAGCCCACAAATTCGCCGAGACGTGGGACGTGTCTGCGAGCGGGGCGACGGTGGTCCAGTTCGACCTCAAGATCGGCTGCAGCGGCCACGCCCCCAACACGCAGGTGGATCTGCAGTACTCCACCGACCACGGGAAGACCTGGCAGCTGGTGCGCGACCTGTGTGCCCCTCCGCAGGTGGATTGCGAGTCCTTCCACCTGCCGACCTCCTTCAGTTCCTCCACCGCGGGAGAGTGGACCAGGGTCACCGTCACGCTGCCGGACACGACCTTGTGAGGGGCCTGGTTTGGGTGTAGTTTTTTTCCTTTTTCATTTAGTATTATTATGATTATTTTTTCGCTTTTTTCATTTAGTATTATTATGATTATTTTTTCGCTTTTTTCATTTAGTATTATTATGATTATTTTTTCGTTATTGATTGTTACTATCTTATAGAATTGTGTGCTGGTTTCGTTTTTTTATTTTTTCATTCTTTTACTATCGTTATTGTTGTTATTTTTTCGTTATTAATACTGTCTGGTAGAACTATGTGTAGACTAATATTATTTTCTTAATTCATATCATTATGTTATTAATTCACGTTGTTATCCTGTTAATTACTGATATTATTCTATTAAATCATAATATTATCTTATGAATCTAAATTATCATTCCAACTTAAAATACCATTCCATTAATTCACATCATCCTTCTATCGAATTATGATATAAATCAAAATTTTTATTCCATTAATCAATAAAATCCCCATCTAAACTTATAAAAAAAAAATTATCACCTTAAACCATCCCATCCACTCACATCCTCCTTCCGTTCCCTATCTATTTATCTATCAGCGGAGAGCGGACCCGCCTACGCCTGGTGGAGCGGGAGCAGGATGGGCGTGGCGGGGGCGGCGGCGAGTGGGCGGTCGACAACGTGTTCCTGGGCGACACCTGTCCCTGGATGTGCTCCGGCCACGGCTACTGTCGCCACGGGAAGTGTGTGTGAGTTCGGTGCCGCGTTTGGACGGTATTTTGCTGCTGTTGTTGTTGTTGTTGTTGTTATTGTTGTTATCAGCATTATCATCATTATTATTATTGTTATTGTTATTATTGTTACTATTATTTTTGTTATTGTTATTATTGTTATTATTATTATTATTATTATTATTATTATTATTATTATTATTATTATTATTATTATTATTATTATTATTATTATTATTATTATTATTATTATTATTATTATTATTGTTGTTGTTATTATTATTATCATTATTATCATTATTATTATTATTATTATTATTATTATTATTATTATTATTATTATTATTGTTATTATTATTATCTTTATTATCATTATTACTATTATTAGTAGTGCTAATAGTAGAATTGTTGTTGTTGTTATTATTATTATTATTATTATTATTATTATTATTATTATTATTATTATTATTATTATTATTATTATTATTATTATTATCATCATTACAAATAATTATTATTTTCTCAATCTACAAATAAGAATATCCACAAAAAATAAAACTTCACAAATACTACAAACCATTCATAAATGAAACAACTCACAAATACAATTATTAAGTACTAACAAAACAACTCACAAACGTAACAAAAAAATCACAAAATCATAAACTCAGCTCCTAAATAATTAAGCCCCCCCCCACCCCCACCCCATCCCCAGCTGCGACAAAACAAACCCCAAATAACCAAAAGATAACAAAAATGATAAAAAATAACCAAAAAAAACAAAAGATAACCAAAAAAAAACAAAAAATAACCAAAAATAACCAAAAATAACAAAAACAACAACAACAAATAACAAAAAGATAACCAGAAAATAACCAAAATAAAAAATAACCAAAATAAAAAATAACCACAAAAATAACCAAAAGATAACCAAAAAATAACCAAAAAATAACCAAAAACTAACCAAAAGATAACAAAAAAACAAACATAACAACAACAACAACAGAAAGAAATAACCCAAAAACTAACCAACCGACCCACCCCCGTCCGCAGCTGCGACGAGGACTACTTCGGCGCCTTCTGCGTGCCGGCGAGGGTCCTCCCCTGCGAGCTCCTGGACACCTTCGACCGCCCGAGCCTCGACCCCGCCCTGTGGCACTCGGCGCAGGGGGCGGAGGTCTCGCAGCGGTGCCACGCCCTGGTGTCCAAGACGGCCATGGTGTTCTTTAAGGTGCGTGGCGGGGTTGGTAGGGGGGAGGGGGTTGGGTGTGGGGAAGGGGGTGGGGTGTGGGGAAGGAGGTGTGGTGTGTGGTGTGGGAGGGGGTGGTGTGTGGGGAAGGGGATGGGGTGTGGGGAAGGGGGTGTGGTGTGGGGAGGGGGTGGGGTGGGGAGAAGGGGGAGGGGTGGGTTGGTTGTGTTCGTGTTATTAATGTTTTTTTGTTTTGTTTTGTTTTTGTTGTTTTGTTTGCTTTTGTTGTTTTTCTGCGTGCGTGGAAGGGCGGGGGAGGGGATGGGGAGTGGGGGACTGTTTGGTTGTGTTCGTGTTTTTAATGTTTTATTGCTTTGTTTCTCTGTTTTTTGTTGTTTTTGTCTTTGTTTTTGTGTGGAGTGGGTGGGGGGTGGAGATGGGGGACTGTTTGTTGTTCGTGTTTTTAAATTTTTTGTTTTGTTTTTTGTTTTTGTTTTTGATGTTTTTATGCGTGCGTGGAAGGGTGTTCGTTTGTTTGTTTGTTTTTTTCTTGTTGTTTTTTGCATTAGGCGTGGAGGGTTGGTTTTTATTTGTTAGTGTTCTTGTTACTGCTGCTATTCCTGTTGCTGTTATTATTGTTTATTGTTGTTTTTCTTATTACTGATGGTGTAGTTATAATCATTTATTGTTACTCTTTATTGCCACTGTTTCTGGTTTCTGTAATGAAACTGTTAGTTAAGAAAAAATAATTCACGTTTTGACTTGATTTTCATCTAGCAGATCAAAATCATCCATTCTCGTTCAGATATATTTCAGTTTCTAGCTTGAGTTAATTAAAATAACTTGTTCCGTTATTATTGAACAATTGATACCAACATTTAAAAAAATCCTCTCTATTTAAATTACAGTATAGATCACACCAATATTATTTCCATTTATATTCTCAGTTAACGATGATATCAATTTTCTGCAATTGGTAATTTTATCCTTAATTCTCAGAGCAGCTCTTCCATCCACAATATCTGTTCAAGGATTTGGATGTGAAAAGGATAACAATAGGATCTTATTTTAATCCTTGCTTCGTGTACAGGATGGTGTGGAACTTGGATAGCAAGGAAGGAAATCATTAATTTCAAGTTCAAGTTCACATTTATTTTGCTTTTAATTATTTTCCATTAAAGTTCACCGTTATCAAACACCCACAATGATATCCCTCTGAAGATTTTTAAGCCACGGCCTTAGATTTCAAAAGATGGAATCCCTAACTACCATTCACCATTAGCACAAAGGGAGACAACCATCATGTCCCATTCACCATCATATCCTCCTGAAATAATGCTCCTTCGACGAGCCACACACCATAAACATGGCTGGGACTATCCATCCTCACCATCATCACTGATGAATACCACAAAACGATTCGTCTTTTGTGGTTGTGTGCCTCATTTTTGAACATGAAAGGAGGAAATCGGATTCACTTTCAACTCTATGAAATACCCGCTGATTAATGTCACTGCAACTCGGACGTGGCATGACAGGAGGTTATCCCACTCATCATCATGACTAAAAAATAAGATCTTTTCTTTGACAGGACGGCGTACGACAAGCCATCACCATAGACGTAGAAACCACAGACAAGGAGGCTGTCACACTCCCCATCACCACTATAGATTACGCTGAAATTAAACTCTCTCACAGGACGGTGTACGCCAAGCCACCACCACAGACGTAGACAGCACAGACAAGCTATCCCACTCACCATCACCACCACAATATACCTCCAAAATATTTCCCCTGAAATTAAACTCTCTCGCAGGACGGTGTACGCCAAGCCACCACCACGGACCTGGACATGACGGGAGGACAGTACGTGCAGTTCACAATCATGATGGGTTGTGAGGCGCCGAGAGGAGCCAGGACCAAGAGAGGAGCTACCATGATCGAGGACCCTCTTATATCTCCTTCTGGGTCTTCTCCTTCTTCCTCTTCTTCCTCTTCGTCGTCTTCTTCGTCTTCTTCTTCGTCGAGTGAGCAGTCTAGTCGGCGCTATGGCGTACTCGTCCAGTACTCTGTCAACGGTGGCATTACTTGGAAACTGCTCAAGGTGGGTGCACTGAGATAAACTGTATATAATGATTACTCTCTTCCCTCCCTACATATTTTGATTACTCCCTCCACCCCGATTCCTTGCTCGTTGTTGTCGTGGGGGGGGGGCGGAGACTGGGTCCCAAAGTAGGGGATCACCACTACGGCCTTCGTACTCCGTTTGCTCCTTCCTTCTTCACCCTTTTCACTACCGCGCTAAGCCTACAGCGCTCTACAACCTCTGACATCCAACATAGTTTGTCCTAAGCGTTCACCCTTTTGCCATAATACTTTATCATCGTGCTGTATGACCTTTCCTTACCTGGAAAGGTCATACACAAGCCTCACCCTATCGCTAGATCTTGAATACACCGTTGAACACCTTAAATGCTGAAGCGACAGGAAATTTTCAGTAAATGAATACGCTCTTCCTTCTCTTCTTCCTCTTATCATTCTCTCTTTTGCCTCCTATGCAAGGAAGTGCTGAATCCTCTTTCGTTAGGATACCAACCCTTTTAGGATATTCTCTGGAACACCTTGTCATCGTCCTCCTCAAATACGTAAAGAAATACCTATATTAAGTCTTCATCCAATTAGACAAAGACAACTTTTCGGACAAAAGATCCAGTAGATTTTTTAAGTGGTTTTAAGTGGTTTAGACAGTATCAGATTCCTTTCTTGAGAATAAAAACTTCTCTTTCTTCATCTGTTCTGTCATTTATTATTATTTCTGTGTCTTTCCCTCTCCCTTTCCTCATCTTTCTGCTTATTCATGCATCGTGCATTCATTGTTAATGTAATCATCTCTAATTTTTTTATTAGTAATGAGTTCATTCATTATTTATGTATCTCCTTGTATATCCATTCAGTATTTACCCAAACAATATTAAATCATCTCTTAGGATTTACACAAATAGAATTAAATCCTCTCTGAGTATTTGCCAAAGCAGTATTAGAACCTCTTTCCGTATTGCTCAGCCTTCCCCGCCCATAGGAATTATAGTTCACGCCCCCGTTTTAGGATATTACGTATTTTTGTCAGTCTTCTAATCTTTCGTATTCTTTCCAAAGCAGCATTAGATTATTTTCCAATTGAACGTAATACCTCCTCCTCCTCCTTTATTTTATTATCATTTGTCTTTTCTCCTCTATTTTCTTATGCTTTTCTGTTCCTTCTTTTCCCCCTTCATCTAAAGCAGTATCAACTCCTCTTCTCTTCTATTATCATGTGTTTTTTTATTTCTTCCTTCTCTTTCTGATTTCAAATCCCCTTCCAGTTGGACGTAATCCTCTGTCCTTCTCGTTCCTTCTTCCCAAAAGCAGTGTCAAGTCCTTTTTCAAAACCCTTTAGGAACAATTACCCAGACAATCTGTAAGCCTTTGGAAGTACTCTTTAGACAGCAAACACTTAATTGATAATCCCTAAAATCATATTTTTTTTAAATATAAATTAATTGATTCCAAAATCTTTTAATAGTAATTCATGGAATCCAAAAGCCTTTGATGGTGATTCTTAGAATTCGAACCAGTTGATTATACTCCGTAGACCATAATCCTACACCCCTCCATTCCCACCCCCTTCCTTTCCTTTTTTAGGAACCCCCAAACCCCTCCCCCTCCCTTCCCCCCTCCAGGAACCCCCCTAACCCCTCCCCCCCTCCAGGAACCCCCCCTAACCTCTCTCCCCTCCCTTTCCTTCTCCAAGAACCCCCCTAACCCCTCCCCCCTCCCTTCCCCCCTCCAGGAACCCCCCTAACCCCTTCCCCTCCAGGAACCCCCCTAACCCCTCCCCCTCCCCCTGCAGGAGCTGCACTTCCTGCCCCTCGCGGCGCCCGAGTTCGTGAGCATCCGCCTGCGGGACTTCCCCGGGGCGGCCACCAACGCCACCCGCTTCCGCCTGTGGCAGCCGCGGCACGAGGGCCTCCTGGCGCAGACGTGGGCGGTGGACAACGTCTTCATCGGAGGCACGCCCGTGTCGCCCAACGCCCTGCACGACGACTTCGAGAAGGCGGCGCCCGTGCCCGACGCCTGGCTGGACTGGCCCGGCGGAGAGGTCGACGTCATGTGCAAGCAGTGAGTCGCTCGCTCGCGCCGCGGGCTGCAGGGCCGGCGCGGGCTGCTGCTTCTGCTCTCTGGTTGTGCTCTGTTTTGTTTGTACTTTATGAATTTGTTTTCTTTTTGTTTATACTTTATACTTTTGTTTATGGTTTGTTCTTGTTTTTACTTTAGGCTTTTGTTTTGTTTTTTGTTTATACTTGATACTTTTGTTTTTGCTTTTTGTTTGTACTTTAAGTTTTTTTTTGTTTGTACTTTAAGTTTTTTTTTGTTTATAATTTTTGTATGGTTTGTTTTTGTATACTTCTCTTTTGTTTTTTGTTTATGCTTTGTTTTTGTCTTATACTTTGTTTTTGCTTATACTTTACTCTTTTATTTTTGTTTATATTCTCTCCTCTGTTTCTTCTTCTTCCCGGAGCAAACAATAATATGCAATTAAATAGATTTATCCGCTAAAACAGCCAAGACAATCCAACCAGACCAAGAAGCTGCTTACCGCCTTGCAGGAGGGGCGGGCGACGCTGCTTCTGCTCTCTGGTTGTGCTTTGTGTTTGTTTGTACTCTGTGCTTTTGGTTTGTTTTTGGTTTATACTTTTTGTTATTGCTTTGTTTTTGTTTGTACTTTATGCCTTTTTTTATACGTTGTTTTTGTTTATACTTTGTTTTTGTTTGTACTTTATGCTTTTGTTTTGTTTTTAGTTTATACTTTATACTTTTGTTTTTGCTTTTTGTTTATGCTTTGTTTTTGTTTTTACCTTAGGCTTTTGTTTTGTTTTTTGTTTATACTTTTGTTTATGGTTTGTTTTTGTATATACTTTATAATTTTCTTTTGGTTTTTGTTTATGCTTTGTTTTTGTTGTATACTTTTGTTTTTGCTTATACTTTACTCTTTTATTTTTGTTTATACCTTCTCCTCACTTTCTTCTTCTCCCTGGAGCAAACAATAATATGCAATTAAATAGATTTATTCGCTAAAACAGCCAAGGCAATCCAACCAGACCAAGAAGCTGCTTACCGCCTTGCAGGAGGGGCGGGCGACGCTGCTTCTGCTCTCTGGTTGTGCTTTGTGTTTGTTTGTACTCTGTGCTTTTGGTTTGTTTTTGGTTTATACTTTTTGTTATTGCTTTGTTTTTGTTTGTACTTTATGCTTTTGTTTTGTTTTTTGTTTATACTTTATACTTTTGTTTTTTATTTTTGTTTATGCTTTGTTTTTGTTTTTACTTTATGCTTTTGTTTTGTTTTTTGTTTATACTTTATACTTTTCTTTTTGGTTTTTGTTTATGCTTTGTTTTTGTTTTTACCTTAGGCTTTTGTTTTGTTTTTTGATTATACTTTTGTTTATGCTTTGTTTTTGTATATACTTTATACTTTTCTTTTGGTTTTTGTTTATGCTTTGTTTTTGTTGTATACTTTTGTTTTTGCTTATACTTTATTCTTTGCTTTTGTTTATACCTTCTCCTCTCTTTCTTCTTCTTCCCGGAGCAAACAATAATATGCAATTAAATAGATTTATCCGCTAAAACAGCCAAGACAATCCAACCAGACCAAGAAGCTGCTTACCGCCTTGCAGGAGGGGCGGGCGACGCTGCTTCTGCTCTCTGGTTGTGCTTTGTGTTTGTTTGTACTCTGTGCTTTTGGTTTGTTTTTTTGGTTTATACTTTTTGTTAATGCTTTGTTTTTGTTTGTACTTTATGCTTTTGTTTTGTTTTTTGTTTATACTTTATACTTTTTTTTTATTTTTGTTTATGCTTGTACTTTATACTTTTGTTTTTGCTTTTTGTTTATGCTTTGTTTTTGTTTTTACCTTAGGCTTTTGTTTTGTTATTTGTTTATACTTTTGTTTATGCTTTGTTTTTGTATATACTTTATACTTTTCTTTTGGTTTTTGTTTATGCTTTGTTTTTGTTGTATACTTTTGTTTTTGCTTATACTTTACTCTTTTATTTTTGTTTATACTCTCTCCTCTGTTTCTTCTTCTTCCCGGAGCAAACAATAATATGCAATTAAACAGATTTATCCGGTAAAACAGCCAAGACAATCCAACCAGACCAAGAAGCTGCTTACCGCCTTGCAGGAGGGGCGGGCGACGCTGCTTCTGCTCTCTGGCTGTGCTTTGTGTTTGTTTGTACTCTGTGCTTTTGGTTTGTTTTTGGTTTATACTTTTTGTTATTGCTTTGTTTTTGTTTGTACTTTATGCCTTTTTTTATACGTTGTTTTTGTTTATACTTTGTTTTTGTTTGTACTTTATGCTTTTGTTTTGTTTTTAGTTTATACTTTATACTTTTGTTTTTGCTTTTTGTTTATGCTTTGTTTTTGTTTTTACCTTAGGCTTTTGTTTTGTTTTTTGTTTATACTTTTGTTTATGGTTTGTTTTTGTATATACTTTATAATTTTCTTTTGGTTTTTGTTTATGCTTTGTTTTTGTTGTATACTTTTGTTTTTGCTTATACTTTATTCTTTGCTTTTGTTTATACCTTCTCCTCTCTTTCTTCTTCTTCCCGGAGCAAACAATAATATGCAATTAAATAGATTTATCCGCTAAAACAGCCAAGACAATCCAACCAGACCAAGAAGCTGCTTACCGCCTTGCAGGAGGGGCGGGCGACGCTGCTTCTGCTCTCTGGTTGTGCTTTGTGTTTGTTTGTACTCTGTGCTTTTGGTTTGTTTTTTTGGTTTATACTTTTTGTTAATGCTTTGTTTTTGTTTGTACTTTATGCTTTTGTTTTGTTTTTTGTTTATACTTTATACTTTTTTTTTATTTTTGTTTATGCTTGTACTTTATACTTTTGTTTTTGCTTTTTGTTTATGCTTTGTTTTTGTTTTTACCTTAGGCTTTTGTTTTGTTATTTGTTTATACTTTTGTTTATGCTTTGTTTTTGTATATACTTTATACTTTTCTTTTGGTTTTTGTTTATGCTTTGTTTTTGTTGTATACTTTTGTTTTTGCTTATACTTTACTCTTTTATTTTTGTTTATACTCTCTCCTCTGTTTCTTCTTCTTCCCGGAGCAAACAATAATATGCAATTAAACAGATTTATCCGGTAAAACAGCCAAGACAATCCAACCAGACCAAGAAGCTGCTTACCGCCTTGCAGGAGGGGCGGGCGACGCTGCTTCTGCTCTCTGGCTGTGCTTTGTGTTTGTTTGTACTCTGTGCTTTTGGTTTGTTTTTTGGTTTATACTTTTTGTTATTGCTTTGTTTTTGTTTGTACTTTATGCTTTTTTTTGTTTATACGTTGTTTTTGTTTATACTTTGTTTTTGTTTATACTTTAGACTTTTGTTTTTGTTTTTGTTTATGCTTTGTTTTTGTTTATACTTTGTTTTTGTTTATACTTTAGACTTTTGTTTTTGTTTTTGTTTATGCTTTGTTTTTGTTTATACTTTATACTTTTCTTTTGGTTTTTGTTTATGCTTTGTTTTTGTTGTATACTTTTGTTTTTGCTTATACTTTACTCTTTTATTTTTGTTTATACCTTCTTCTCTATTTCTTCTTCTTCTTGGAGCAAACAATAATATACAATAAAATAGATTTATCCGGCAAAACAACCAAGGCAATCCAACCAGACCAAGAAGCTGCTTACCGCCTTGCAGGAGGGGCGGGCGGCGCTGCTTCTGCTCTCTGGCTGTGCTTTGTGTTTGTTTGTACTCTGTGCTTTTGGTTTGTTTTTTGGTTTATACTTTCTGTTAATGCTTTGTTTTTGTTTTTACTTTATGCTTTTTTTTGTTTATACTTTGTTTTTTTTATACTTTATACTTTTGTTTTTGTTTTTGTTTATGCTTTGTTTTTGTTTATACTTTTGTATTTGTTTTATACTTTGTTTTTGCTTATACTTTATTCTTTTGTTTATACTTTCTCCTCTGTTTTATGCAATAAAATAGATTTATTCCGTTAATAAAAATCGTTCTCGACCACAACCAAGACAATCCAACCAGACCAAGAAGCTGCTTACCCTCTTGCAGGAGGGGCGGGCGACGCGGCCTGGTCTTCGGCAGCCAGGAGGGCGAACACGCGCTCTACTCACGTGACCTCAGCGTCGGACCCGACTCGGTGCTGCAGTACGATGTGAGGTCAAAATCTGTTTTTTTTTGGGGGGGGAGGTGAGGGGTCGGGGATGGGGAGGGTGAGGGGGGAGGGGGGGGGGTTCGTGGGGAATCGGTTGGGGTTTGGGTGTGGTGTGAGGTTGTGAATGGTGATTTTTTTTTCTTTCGTTCGTTCTTTTCTCTTTCTCTTTTCTGTCTGTCTGTCTCTCTCTCTCTCTCTCTCTCTCTCTCTCTCTCTCTCTCTCTCTCTCTCTCTCTCTCTCTCTCTCTCTCTCTCTCTCTCTCTCTCTCTCTCTCTCTCTCTCTCTCTCTCTCTCTCTCTCTCTCTCTCTCCTCCCTCTCTCTCTTCTCCCTCTCTCTCTTTCTCTCTCTCCCTCCCTCCCTCCCTCACTCCCTCCCTTCCTCCTTCCCTCCCTCCCTCCCTCCCCCCTTCTCCTCCCCCTCTCTCTCTCCTTATCTTTCATCCGTCCTTATTCCCTCTCTCTTTCTCTCTATCCATCAACCTTTCTATCTATCTATCCCTCTCTCCACCCATATGTAACCCCCCCCCTCATCTGCTTCTCCAAGATCATGGTGGGCTGCGGTGACGTCACGGCCCGCGACCACAGCGTCAGCGTCCAATACACGCTGGACGCCGGGCTGAGCTGGACGACGGTGCGTCCGGCGAGCGGCGTCCACCACTCGAGTCCGGACTGCCTGCACGAGCTGAGGACGCCGACGGTGCACTACCCGCACGCCGCTCCGCCGGGGACGTGGACGAGGGTCGTTGTGCCCCTGTCGGATTTGAGGCTTTGTGGGTAGGTTTGTGGGGTGGGTGGGGGGTGAGGGGGTTTGTGGGTAGGTGTGTGGGGGGTGGGTGGGTAGGTGTGTGGGGGGTGGGTGGGTAGGTGTGTGGGGGGTGGGTGGGTAGGTGTGTGGGGGGGGTTGTGGGTAGGTGTGTGGGGGTGTGGGGTTTGTGGGTAGGTGTGTGGGGGTGGGGGGTTGTGGGTGAAGGGAAGGGAGTGGGAGGGAGGGAGGGGAGGATGATGAGAGTTTGAGGGAGGGATGGAGGGGGTGGAGGAAGGGAAGGGAGGGGGAGGGGAGGGGAGTGGGCGGGAGGAAGGGAATGAGGGGTAAGGGATGGCGATGGGGAAAAGGAGGAAAAGAGGAAGGGGAAGGGAGGGAGAGGTTGAAGGAAGGAAGAGTAGGAAGAGAAGGAGCTAGGAAGGTTTAAGGGTTATTTCTGGGTATGGAAAGGGGTAGGGACAGGAAGAGATAAGGGGAAAGGATGAGAGATAGCGTTAAGTTATTCCATTGTTAGTTAGTTTCCAGGGATTTCAAAATTTATAATGAAAAAGGGGATGAAATGCATGTTTGAATTACTTAGCGATGAAATTACGAATTAGGAGATTTAGATCGGATAATAAGAAATACCATTTCGCTTGATTTCCGAATGGTATTTTACCGAATAGCATTGTTAGTGAGACAATTACAAATATATCTTTATCGGAATAGACATTTAAGAAGATAGCTTTCATGTCTAATGAGCTTATAAACCTCACTTTTATTATTCTTCACCCTTATTCATCGTATGTCACCCTTATTACCCACAGTCTGACACCCTAAGTGGTATTCTGGTACGCTTCGTCACTCTTTATTTTACCGAAGCTCTCACGCTAATGGTAATCCAACACTCTTAATTCCCTGCATGTCCCACACTCGCTCATGCCCTTTCTTACCCATTTTTCCCCATTTTACCCCCATTTCCCCCTTTTTCACCACAAATTTACCCTCTACTACACTCATTTCTTCGATTTTTTATACATTTTCTCCCCTCAGTCAACAGAACCTTTTGCTTCCGGTGGTTCCAGGGTTCCATCCCGTGTTCAATAATTTTTAACCCTTTCCTTCCCAATTTCACTCCATCTTTACTCCAATTCCTACATTTTTGCACGATCTTTACCCCCCATTTTCACCCCCTTTCCTCGTCCTTCGCCCAACAGCACCGTCCGCTTCCGGTGGTACCAGGCCTCCTCCGCTCCGTGGGCAAGTACTTAAAACCCTAACCCCCCCCCCCCATTCTTACCTCATCTATACCCCTTTCCCCCCATTCTCACCCCTTTCCTTCCATTCTTTACCCCCATTTTCACCCCTTTCCCTCTATGCTTTATCCCCATTCTCACCCCTTTCCCTACATGCTTGACCCCCATTCTCACCCCTTTCCTTCCATTCTTTACCCCCATTTTCTCCCCTTTCCCTCCATTCTTTACCCTCATTCTCCCCCC
The DNA here is from genome assembly GCF_042767895.1 of Penaeus vannamei. Classification (NCBI taxonomy): domain Eukaryota; kingdom Metazoa; phylum Arthropoda; class Malacostraca; order Decapoda; family Penaeidae; genus Penaeus; species Penaeus vannamei. The sequence continues at coordinate 47,852,237 of NC_091551.1, read as the reverse complement.
TTTCCCCCATGCTTTACCCCCATTTTCACCCCTTTCCCTCCATTCTTTACCCCATTTTCACCCCTTTCCCTCCATTCTTTACCCCCATTTCACCCCTTTCCCTCCATTCTTTACCCCCATTTTCACCCCTTTCCCTCCATTCTTTACCCCATGTTCACCCTTTCCCTCCATTCTTTACCCCATGTTCACCCCTTTCCCTCCATTCTTTACCCCCATTTTCACCCCTTTCCCCCCATTCTTTACCCGCATTTTCACCCCTTTCCCTCCATTCTTTACCCCCATTTTCACCCCTTTCCCTCCATTCTTTACCCCCATTCTCACCCCTTTCCCCCATTCTCACCCCTTTCCCTCCATTCTTTACCCCCATTTTCACCCCTTTCCCTCCATTCTTTACCCCAATTTCCCCCCCCTTCCCCCCAATTTCCCCCCATGCTTTACCCCCATTTTCACCCCACCCCTCCGTCCAACAGCACCGTCCGCTTCCGTTGGTACCAGGGCAGCTACGGCGCGCGCGAGGCCGCCGTCCCGTGGGCCGTCGACAACGTGTTCGTAGGTCCGGCCTGCCTCGACCACTGCGGGGGCCACGGCGCCTGCCTCGACGGGGAGAAGTGCGAGTGCGACGAGGGCTACGAGGGCAGCTGCACGTGCCATCTGCAGCTGGATCATCCGCAGACGCTGATGCACGATTTTGAAGGTGGGTTGGGGGAGGGGAGGGGGAGGGAAGGGAAGGGGAGGGGAGGGGAGGGAAGGGGAGGGAAGGGGAGGGGAGGGGAGGGGAGGGAAGGGAAGGGGAGGGGAGGGGAGGGAAGGGGAGGGTAGGCAAGGGAAGGGGAGGGGAGGGCAGGGGAGGGGAGGGGAGGGGAGGGGAGGGGAAGGGAGGGAGTGAGAGAGAGAGAGAGAGAGAGAGAGAGAGAAAGAGAAAAAGAAAGAGAAAGAGAGAGAGAAAGAAAGAAAGAAAGAAAGAAAAGAAAGAAAAAAGAAAGAGAAAGAGAGAAAAAAAAGAGAGAAATATATAAATGGATAGACAGAGAAAGCGAGAGCGCATGTTTACAACACTAACCAACGGATTCGTTTTCAGGCTCTGACCTCTCGGAGCAGTTCTCTCGTTGGGCGGGCAGTGAAGTGTCTCGTTTCTGCGGCGTGGTGACGGGCGAGTCGCTGGTGTTCTCGGAGCAGGGCGAGAGGACGCTCGTCACCAGGGACCTCGACCTCGAGCATGGAGGGTGAGGCGGAGGGCGAACTGCGGTTTTTTTTTTTTTTTTTTTTTTTTTTTCATTTCTGTGAGCTTTTTTTCTCTGATTTTATTTTTATTTTTTGGTTCATTTCTGTAAGCTTTTTTTCTTTGATTTTCTTTTTTCTTTTTTGTTCATATCTGTGAGCATTTTTTCTTTGATTTTATTTCTTTTTCTTTTGTTTTCCTGTTTGTCCCTTGTCTATCTCTCTTATCTTTTTTCATTGTTTTCTATTTATTCTTCTCCTTTTGGGTTTCTTTTTCTTTTTTTTCCGTTTTCTTATTTCTTCCTCCATTTTCTTCCCCAGTTCCCTCTCTGTTTCTATCTTTTATTGTTTATTTTCTTTTCTTTTGTTTGTTCTCTCTTCTTCATTTTCCTTTCTTTATTCTTCTTCATTTCTTCCATTCTTTTCTTATTTTTGTGTTGTTTCCTCTTTCTCCGCTGTTTCTTCTTGTACTTTCCATTTCCCTTTTATTTCTTCTTCATTCTCTCCGTCTAGCTCCTTTTATGCACGAAAATGACACACGAGAAATTGCAAAAAAAAGATACATGTGTATTTATCTATTTATCTACCTATTATCTATTTATCAGTCAGTTAAAATATTATTCTGTATATCTATCGATTTATATTTTCTATCAATCTTCTTTTTTTACCCTTCAATCAATTTATCTATTATTTTTTTACTTATCAGTCTATTTATCTGTCAGTCAATCAATTGATGTCAGTTAATCATTTAAATTATTTATCAATCATTAAATCAATCTCAATCTATTCATCTATCAATATATTTATCAATTAATATATCTATCCGCCCACCAATCCATAACTCCGCCCCCTTTCCCTCCCTCTCCCCGCCCACAGCGTCGTGCAATTCTACATCCGGTACGGCTGCACGCCCGACGACCTTGGCACGAGCGACGCCCCCGTCCTCCTCCAGTTCTCTACTGACGGAGGGATCACGTGGACGCTGCTGGCTGAGCTGGGGCCGGAAGCGAGGGCGGAGTCGAGGGCGGAGTCGGAGGGACGGCAGCCAATCACGCAGCACGTCACGCTCAATCTACCGGGTGAGGGCGGGGCTTAATCTTTTGTTTTTTTTAAATGGCTTTGGTTGGTCGTTGGGTCCAGTTGTGGTAATCATTGTTAAGGTTAATGTTATTGTTATTATTGTTGTTATTGTTATTATTATTATTGTGGATTTGTCATTACTGTTATTATTATTATTATTATTATTATCAATATTATTATCATCATTATCATCACTCTTATTATTATTAATATCATTATCATTTTAAATATTATTTTATTGTTATTGTATTTACATCTATTTATTATTTGTGTGTATCTTCTGTCTTTTTCTCCTTATCTTCCTCTTATCTTTTCCTCTTTGTCTCATCGTCCATCCTACTCTCCTCTTCTCCTTCTGTTCCTCCTTTCTTTCCACTTCCCTTCTCTCCCTCTCTTTCATTTTCACCTTACCCCCTCTCCTTTCCACCACCCCCCCCTCATTAATTTTCACTTTGCCCCTCTCGGCCTCCTTCCTCCAACACTCATCTCTGTCACCAACCACCCCCCTCCATTAACCGCCCCCCTCCCCCTTCCCTCTCCCCCCCCCAGAGACCGCCAAATCGAACGCGACCCGCCTCCGCTGGTGGCAGCCCTCGACTGACGGGGAGTTCAGCAGCATGTGGTCCATCGATGAGGTGAGAAGGGATCCCGTGTGTAAATTTTTCTTGTGGATTGATTTTGTATTTCTTAATGTATTTTTTTTACTTTTTATGGGTTTTATGTATTTTTTTGCTTGTGATTTTTTGTGGCGTTTTTTTTCTTTGTGTTTTATATTTTCTTTATGTTCGTAGTTTTCACTGTTTTGTTGATCTTTTCTTTCAAAGATATGATCTGATTTTTTTTTCTTGTGAGTTTCTTGTGTTAACAAATTAGTGGTTTTCAGAATTTTCTTTATTTTATTTGTTATTTATTATTTGATTTTTTTTTTTTGTTTATTATCTATAATGGTCGCAGATTTCTTAATTTTCTTATATTTTTCATTTTTCTTATTTTTTCTCAATTTCTGAAATCTCATTCTTCTGAGTTTTCACAATCTACGTAATATTCTTCTTCCTCCTCCTCCCGGTTTTGCACATCCACATCCTGGCACGCAAGCTTCTGATTTTTCTTAAATTTATCTTATTTATTATCCTTATAATCCCCAAATTTCGTATTTGTTCTCTTAATTTCGTAATTCTCATAATTTCCTTAATTTTTTATTATTACTTAGGTTTTCTTAGTTTCCTCAATTTTTGCAATGAATTTCCTCAATTTAACCAATCTACTTAATATCATCAATGTTCTAAATCTTCTCAATCGGTCAAATCTTCTCAATCTTCTAAATTTTCTCAGTCTGTTTAATTTCCTCAGTGCCCTTAACCTTCTCGATTTTCTGTCTGATTAATTTCCTCAATATTCTCAATTTTCTCATTCTTCTAAGTTTTCTCAGTCTGCTTAATTTCCTCAATGTCCTCAACCTTCTCATTTTTCTCACTCCGATTAATTTCCTCAATCTTCTCAATTTTCTCAGTTTGATTAATTTCCTCAATCTTCTCCATTTTCTCATTCTTCTAAAATTTCTCAGTCTGCTCAATTTCCTCCATGTCCTCAACCTTCTCCATTTCCTCCCAGGTGTACATATCGAGCCTGGCGCGCGAGCTTCCCGCCTTCACCGCCCTGGACTCGGGCGCCCACTGGCTGCTCACGCCCGGCGCCGTGCAAGAGGCCGTCTGTGGACAAGAACACAACAGCCTGCATTTCAGTGGTGCGGGCTGTGATGTTGTGGTTGTGTGGGTGTGTCGGCGTGTGTATGGGTGTGTTTGCGGTTGTATGGGTGTGTTGTGATTGTGTGATTAGCGTTGTATGGGCGTTTGGTTGTAGTTTTATGGGTGTATGTGTGGTTGTATTTGTGCAGGTGTGTAGTTGTGATATTGTGGTTAAGGTTGTATGAATGTGTGATTGTAGCTGCAATTGTATGGTTGTATGGGTGGGTGGTTGTAATTTTGTTGTTGTTGTGGTTGTGATTGTGTGGTTAAGGTTGTATGGTAGTGTGGTTGTGGTTGCAAGGGTGTGCAGTTGTAATTGTGTGGTTGCGGTTGTATGGGTGTGGTGTTTGTAGTTGTATGAGTGTGTGGCAGTGATTATGTGGTTACAGTTGTGATTGTAA
>NC_091551.1:47827793-47845293 GCF_042767895.1 Penaeus vannamei | reverse complement strand
TTTGTACAACGGAGAAGCTTATTTTTCTTTTTTGTATGAATATAATCACGAGGATATTGAGTTGGAACTAAAGAAATTGGAAGAAAAGGAAATGTGTCTTTATACAACGAAGAAGCCTAAGTTATTTTCTTTTTGAATAATTACGGGGATATTGAATGGGATTTCAATTTTGGAAGTTATTTAATTATGCTTTGCGGTTGCTTGATTTGTGTAAAAGATAGGAATATGTAATAGGACTTTTAGAAATGTTTTGTTTTATATTAATATAATCACGAGAATATCGGGTTAATATTTTTTGTTTGACTGGCGTAAAAGAAGGAATGTGTAGGGACGTGGAGGTGGGCTGAAGTCCCGAAAGACGAGGCTTTATACAATGGAGAAGCTTATTCATTTTAATTATGATGTTTTGAAAGCGAGTTAATGTTTTTTTTTAGTTGCTTGATTGAGATGGAAAAGAAAGAAATGAGTAGGCCCAGATGGCTTGTAAGAAGAGGCGTGGCTTTGTACAAAGGAGAAGCTGAAGTGATGTTTCGTTTTCATGTAAGATAATCACGATAATATTAAGTTTAATCTAAATTTTGAAAGCGTGTTGTTATATCTTTTTGATTGAAGTAAAACTAAAGAATGTGTTAGATTAGTAAGTATATGTCGGATACTTGCCGTAAAAAGCACTCCCGAAAATTCAATTCAAAGATAATTAAGAAAAAATAATGATGTCCGTTGGCAGGGAACATCGTCATATTCTTTTAGACTCATATTTTGTGCAAGGAATTACCTTGAATAGTACATAGCTTACAATACACATGAAAAAAATAATGAAATGCTATTGCAGAGTTGGGCCGAAAAATGTTATAGATTAAGAAAAAGTACACTAAAAATAAACCATAATGACAAGAGAAAGACAATCTAAATATAAAAAATATAAAATCATATTGACAAAAATAAAACAAAAAACTCGATATATTTTATAAAAAGAACATATAGATTAACCAGAACCAGTAACGACAACAACCGAAAAATATAAACATATTTCATAAAAAAAACAGAAAGATTGTCAAAAAGACAATTAAAAAGTATATTTCATAAAAAGACAAAAAAAAAACAACATTGCCAGGTCCGAGCACATCCGCGTGGAATTCCTCCATAAAAAGAGCATGCAAGTTAACCCTCTAAAAACGAAAAAAAATCAGGATATTTCATAAAAAGAACATCGATTAACTAAAAAAGATAAGCAAGAAAACAACAAATCCCATTTAAAATAATGAATAAGGAAAAGTAGTTACAAAAACCTCAATATAATCCACGAAAAGAACATAGAAATTAACCCCCAAAAAGCAAAACAAAAAGACAAGCAAAAAGCAAAACAACCCCTCCCCCCCCTCCGCAGGTCCGAGCGCACGCGCGTCCGCTTCGTGCAGAGGGACGGCTGGCGGCAACAACACAGCTGGTCTCTCTCGCACGTGTACATCGGCGACGAGTGCTTCCACAGGTGCTCCGCCAGGGGGTTCTGCGACGCCGGAGTGTGCCAGTGCCAGCATGGGTGGACAGGTGCGTCGTGGGAAGGGACGGCACTGTAGGGAGGCTTTTTGTAGTTTTGTAGTTTTCCTTTTGAAGGTGGATAAGGATGTGAGGTAAAAGGGGGAATTGGCAGAGAGTAGATCACTGTTATGGTGAAGGTAAGACGTAATCTATATAAAAAGGTTTTGAAAAGAAATGCAGTATTTGATAGAAATGATGATGAGGGGAACCGGAAGGGGATATTAATGTAGATAAATTAGTAATTAAAAAGTTGATATAGTCAATAATTGCAGATTTTGAAAAAGAAATAAAGATCACACAGTCCATAGAGATAGTTAACTCAAATAACCAATAAATCTCGTAAGTATATTAACTAGAATATATAGTCAATATAGTCAATACAGATAAATGTTTCACCTTCCACAGGTATTAGCTGCAAGAATTCTGAGATAGATGACTCTTCTGTCTTATAAATCTTGCATACATATATTATATAATGTTTATGACATCTATTGACTAGAATAAACAGTCATAAGAGTTAATAGAAGCAAATGATCCCACGCCCACAGGTAACAGCTGTGAGACTCCTGAGCGCCCCTTGCCCACCTTCCTGGCTGAGGACTTCGAGGGCGCCGTGACCCCCGGCCGGTGGCGCAGGGTCGTGGGGGCGCTTATCACGGACCACTGTGGGCCCGTGGCGGCTGGGTCGGCGCTGCACCTGGTTGGGGTAAGGAGTGGGGGCTAGGGGGTTGGGGGGTAAGGAGTGGGGGTTGGGGGTTGGGGGTAAGGAGCGGGGGCTGGGGGGTTTGGGGGTAAGGGTATGGTGTGTGGGTATGGGTGGGAGTTGACGGGTGGGTGTAAGCGGGTACTTGGGTTAGTGTGGGGTGGTAGGGTGTGTGTGTGTGTGTGTGTGTGTGAAGGGGGTGGTAAGTGTATGTGTGTGTGCGTTGGTCGGGTGTCGGTAAGTGTGGGATAGGGGTTGGTGGTGTGTTTGTGTGCGCGTATGTGTATATGTATGTATGTTTGCATGTATGTATGTGTGTATGCGAGTGCGTGTGCATTTTGTTTATATTTTCTCCTATATTGCCATCCACATCCTCTTCATCCTCCCCCCCTCCTTCACTCCTTCACCCACTCATCTCACCACCCCCCTCCCCCTCCACCACTCACCGCCTTCTCACTCTTCCCCATTCCCTCCACCTACCCGCCCATCTCTCTCTCTCTCTCTCTCTCTCTCTCTCTCTCTCTCTCTCTCTCTCTCTCTCTCTCTCTCTCTCTCTCTCTCTCTCTCTCTCTCTCTCTCTCTGTGTGTGTGTGTGTGTCTCCCCTCCTCCTTCCTTCACTCATTCACTACCTCCCTCCTTCTCCACTTCCCTCCCTCTCCCTTCCTCCTCCCTCTCTCCCCCTCCCTCAACCCCCACTCTCCACCTTCTAACCCCCCCCCTCCACCACACCTTACCTACTCTCTACCCTCCCTCCCTCCACCACTCCCACCCTCCTCCCCTTCCCTTCTTCCACCTCTCACTCTACCCTCCCTCCCGTTCCCTCCCTCCCTGTTTCCCCCTCCCTCTCTCCCCTCCCTATCCCCCTCTCTCCTCGCCATCCTCCCTCCCTCCCTTCCTCCACCCCCCTCCCCCCTCCCTATCCCCCTCTCTCCTCCCTCCCTCCCTCCCTCCCTCCTCCCCTCCCTCCCTATCCCCCTCTCTCCTGCCCTTCCTCCCTCCCTCCCTCCCTCCCTCCCTCCCTCCTTCCCTCCTTCCCTCCCTCCTTCCCTCCCTCTCTCTCTCCATCCCTCCCTCTCTCCCTCCCTCTCTCCCTCCCTCCCTCCCTCCCTCCCTCCCTCCCTCCCTCCGAGCCTTCTCACCCCCCTCCTCTCCCCCTCCCCCCCAGGGCTGCAGCAGATACCTGGAGACCGAGGACCTTGACCTGCGCGAGAGCCTGTTCGTGCAGTTCGACCTCCGCACAGGCTGCCTTGACCCCGTGGCAGGGCGTGAGGCCGGGGGTGACCACGCCCTCCTGGTGCAGATCTCGTGCGACGGGGGCGTGTCCTGGGCCTCCGTCAAGAAGCTGCTCCTCGTGTACCAGCAGCCCACGTGAGTGATTTTTTTTCTTTCTTTTTTGGGGGGGGTGTTTTTTTATTGTTTATTGTATTTCTTTATTCTTTTTTTTGGCGGGGTGTGTTTTTTTATTGTTTTTTGTATTTCTTTATTTTTTGGGGGGGATCTTTGGATTTTGTTTTGATTTTTTTTGTTTTTTTTTTTCTTATTTTTTTATTTTCTTTGCTTTTTATTTTATTTTTTTCTTCTTATTTAGGATATTCGATTTATTCACATTTGCGTTCTTACACTGTTTATGTCCACACATACAATTAAACAAAATCACGCATCCACCAGTCCACACAAACAAACAAACACACATTTAATCATTCACAATATACCCACAATAATAACTCTGCCCCTCCCCTCCCATCCTCCTTCTTACTCCCTCCCCCTTCCCCCTTCCTCCCCACTTTTCCCTCACCCCTCCCCTTCTCCCCTTTTCCCCTCTCCTCCCCTCTCCCTCCTCCCCTTTTCCTCTCCTCTCCCCCCTCCTTCCTCCCTTCCATCGTCCCTCCCGCCTTCCCTCCCTCCCATACTCCCTCCCTCTCCCCTCCCTCCCACCCTCCCTCCCTCCCTCCCTCCCTCCCCCCCCTTCCTTCTCCCCCATCCCTTCCCCACCTCTTCCACCCCTCTAACTCCCCTCCCTCCCTCTACCCCCTTCACCCCCCTCCCCCCCTTCACCCCCTCTCCCCCTTCACACCCCCCTTCCCCCCTTCACTCCCCCTCCCCCTTCACACACCCCCTCCCCCCTTCACTCCCCCTCCCCCTTCACACACCCCCCTCCCCGCCCGCAGGTACGTGTGGCTGGAGGTCCCGCGAGCGCTGCGGTGCGAGGGCGGCCGCGTGCGGTGGTGGCAGCCGGAGCCGCAGGAGAGGAACCGGCTGGACTGGGCGCTGGACGCGGTCTTCGTGGGCGGCAACGTCACGCCCCCAGACGCGCTCACCTACGCCCATCCCGACGACTTGGTGCCGCCCATGTGGCTGAGGCGGTACAACGGGCGGATAGGTGGGTGGAGGGTCGAGCGGCCTTGCTTTTGTTTGTTTGTTGTTTGTTTTGGAGGATTTGTTTGCTTGCTTCTTTTAGAGGCTTTTTATTAGTGTGTTTATTTATACTTGTACTTATTTACGCCAATTCTTGCACAGAAAAATTGTATTCATATGTATAAGTATACGTATTATCATCAAAGTTTTGACAGCAATTCTTAATTTTTGATCAGATAAGAATATTATTACTATAAATTGCCCAATGAAAACGTTACCGTAGATCTGTATTGCAACAATTCCCTTAGCTGAAACTTTACCGTAGATCTGTATTGCAACAATTCCCTTAGCTGAAACTTTACCGTAGATCTGTATTGCAATAATTCCTTCTACAATGAAACAATTCCACCAGTAGAAACTTTACCGTACATCTGTATTGCGACAATATCCCTAGTTGACACATAACCGTAGATTTGTATTGCAACAACTCCCACGTTACCGTAGATCTGTATTACAACAATCACCCCCAGCGGAATCTTTACCGTACATCTGTATTGCAACAATTACCCCATTCCTTTCGCATAGCTTTGTATTGCAACAATTTCTCTGCAATGTCAACCTTTCCAGACAACTACTGCGATAACGACCTGCCGATGTACACCATGATGTCCACGGCCTCTGAACCAGCTCTTATCCAGACCAGCGACATACAGGTAAGTGAGAGTAAGAGTGAGAGTAATCTCTCTCTTTGGCGTTCTGGTTATGCAGTTTTAGATGTATAATCCATGAAGGAAAGATTAATTCGAGTTTGTGGTGTGTAATCTTACTCTTTTTGTGTTTGGGTTGTACAGTTTTAGTCAGAAGATGTATAATCCATGAAGGAGAGATTAATTCGAGGTTGTGTTAAATTTTTTTTTTTAAGTTGTATTTAAGATTATTTGATGTCTGATTTTGCGGTTTTCATTTAGAAATATTCTTTACTAAGTAGTGTAAAAGTGAAATGATGAAATTTATATTGCTTTATATGAGTATTTATTCTCATTTATTACATATTTTAGATCAGAAAAGCTATCATCTAGAATGTATCCAATCTTTAACCGAACAAGTTTTAAAAATAGCTAGAACGTATCTAATTTTTACCCATTTTTTTTTTAAACCGAAAACTCTATTGCTTATTTCTTTTTATCAGAAAAGCTAACACCTAGAACGTATCCATGTTTTAATATACCCAAACACCTTTCTGGAAATCTGAATAATTCTCTGGTTGACTCCACAGGTGGGAATCAACCACTCGATCAGTTTCCAGCTGGCCATCGGCTGCGGCGCCACGTGGGACAACCAGGTGGTCCCTGTGAAGTGAGTCTGGGAGAATTTTCGTCGGTTTTGATTTTTTTGTTGTTGTTGCCAAGTGCGGATATTGTGTTGTTTTTATGTTGTTTTTAATCACTATGTATTTTGGATTTTTCTTGTGTAGTTATACGTATGTTTCTATCACGGGCTGTTGTTACCTATGATTGATCATTTTTTATTATATTCTTTCCTTCCAAACTAAAATTCTTTCTCTTCTATTCCAATTTTTAAAATTTCTTTCCTTCTAGACTATAAAATGCTCTCTTTCATATTCCACTTTTTAAAAAAATCCATTTCCTTCCAGACCAAAATTCTTTTTTCTTTTCCACTTTTTTTTATTTCTTTCCTTCCAGAATATTCCATTTTCTTAAACAGATATAATTTCCTCCCAGACTGGAATACTCGGTTGTCTTTTGTTTCTTTCTTTCTTCCTGTTTTGCCTTTCTTTCTTTCTTTTCTATTCCATGTTCTTTTTTATTTCTTTCCCTCCAAACTAAAATTCTTTCTTTTCTATTCCATTTCTTTTTTATTTCTTTCCTCCCAGACTATAAAGCCTCCTTTTAAATTCCACTTTTCTTAAAATTCCCCTTCCTCTCAGACTCGAATACTCGGTGTTTTCTTTCTTTCTTCCTTTTTTGCCTTTCTTTCTTTCTTTTCTATTCCACGTTTTATTTCTTTCCTTCCAGACTATTCCATTTTCTTAAACAAATATAATTTCCTCCCAGACTCGAATACTCGGTGGACTTTTCTTTCTTCCTTTTTTGTCTTTCTTCCTTTCTTTTCTATTCCATATTCTTTTTTATTTCTTTCCCTCCAAACAAAAATTCTTTCTTTTCTATGCCATTTCTTTTTTATTTCTTTCCCTCCCAACAAAAATTCTTTCTTTTCTGTTCCATTTCTTTTTTATTTCTTTCCCTCCAAACTAAAAATCTTTCTTTTCTATTCCATTTCTTTTTTATTTCTTTCCCTCCAAACTAAAATTCTTTCTTTTCTATTCCATTTCTTCTTTATTTCTTTCCCTCCAAACTAAAATTCTTTCTTTTTCCTATTCCATTTCTTTTTTATTTCTTTCCCTCCCAACAAAAATTCTTTCTTTTCTATTCCATTTCTTTTTTATTTCTTTCCCTCCAAACTAAAATTCTTTCTTTTCTATTCCATTTCTTTTTTATTTCTTTCCCTCCAAACAAAAATTCTTTCTTTTCTATGCCATTTCTTTCCTCCCAGTCTATAAAACGCCTCCTTTTAAATTTCACTTTTCTTAAAATTCCTCGGTGGACTTTTCTTTCTTTCTTTTTTCCTTTTTTGTTTTTCTTTCTCTCTTTTCTATTCCATTTTCTTTTGTATTTCTTTCCCTTCAAACTAAAAAAAATCTTTTCTATGCCATTTCTTACCTCCCAGACTATAAAGCCTCCTTTTAAATTCCACTTTTCTTAAAATTCTTCGGTGGACTTTTTTTTCTTTCTTTTTTCCTTTTTTGCCTTTCTTTCTTTCTTTTCCATTCCATTTTCTTTTTTATTTCTTTCCCTCCAAACTAAAATTCTTTCTTTTCTATTCCATTTCTTTTTTATTTCTTTCCTCCCAGACTATAAAGCCTCCTTTTAAATTCCACTTTTCTTAAAATTCCCCTTCCTCCCAGACTCGAATACTCGGTGTTTTCTTTTTTTTTTCCTTTTTTGCCTTTCTTTCTTTCTTTTCTATTCCATTTTCTTTTGTATTTCTTTCCCTCCAAACAAATATATATATTTTTCTATTCCATTTCTTTCCTCCCAGACTATAAAACGCTTCCTTTTAAATTCCACTTTTCTTAAAATTCCCCTTCCTCCCAGACTCGAATACTCGGTGGACTTCGGCAACAGCTGGCGCCTGGTGAGGGAGGCGTGTCTTCCGGGGAACACCAGCTGTGCGGAGGTCACGGACGCCTCGGTGTACTACGCGCCGCTCAGATGGCACCGATTCGTGTACCCTCTAGCGCACGTTGGGCCGGCAAGGTGGGTTGGTGGGGTGGGGATGGGGTGGGGGAAGGGGGTGAAGGGGGAGAGGAGTGGCCAGGTGGGGTGTCGGGGGAGTGGGGAGGGTGGCCAGGTGGGGTGATGGGGGGAGTGGGGAGTGGGGAGAAGGGGAGGGGGAAACGTGTGTGTGGGGAGAGGGGAGGCCAGGTGGGGTGATGGGGGGAATGGGAGGAGGGAAGGGGGGAAGGGGAGGGAGGCTGAGGGTAAAAGTGTTCTTTATGTTCTAATTTTTTTCGACGATTCCAAAGAAATGGAAATCAATCCCGCTCTGAACGGCCACTGAACATCGCTTTTTTTTTCTTCTCTTTTTTGTCCTTTTTTTACCCAACAAAGCAAAATCAACAGCATCTCTTGTGCTGTGAAGAGATCCATTCTCATCCCTTTCCTACATTTATCAACCTGACTCCGGTCCCCATCCCCTCCGTCTGCCCCGCCCAGGTACGTCCGCTTCCGCTGGCTTCAGGCGCCCTCGCACGACGTCAGCGGCGCCCACCGGTGGTCCCTCCGCGACGTCTACATCGGCAGGTCGTGTCCCAAGCACTGCCTGGGCCGCGGGTCGTGTCTGTTCGGGGCGTGTCGCTGCGACGCCCAGTACGCCGGCGACCACTGCCAGCGGGTCGTCGTCGATAATGTGGTAAGATGGGGTCGTCGGTGGGTCGTCCTGTTTGCCGACGCGAGTTTCGTTTGTTTTATTTAGTCGGATGGGTGTTTTTTTGTTTGTATTTTCTATCGGGTGTTTTTTGTGTGCCGTGCATGTGGGTTTCTGGTGTTGTTTTACTTCTTTGTTTATGATAGATGTAGAGGAATAGGAATATGGTCATCTGGAATCGTCGTTTTTGTCTTTTTGTTCTGTAGACGGCGATTTTTTTCATATTTCGATTATGTAAATCTCTTCTGTTTCCTTCCCTGTATGTATTTTCCCTATTTTCCTCGTACGTTCATGAGACCCCTCTCCCCCGGCAGCCCTTCATCCGCGACGAGTTCAGCGAGCGCGCCTTCCGGAGCCACTTCCAGCAGGTGCAGGGCGCCCTCATCTCCGAGGGCTGCGGCGGGCTGGAGGTGCCGCCCACGGCCACCTTCCAGGGCGCCCACACCCGCCAGCTCCTCACCCAGCCCGTGGACACCCGCAGCGGCAAGTTCGTGTACTTCGTCGCCCAGATCGGCAGCGCCCACGGCAGCGGGGTGTGCGCGAGGGCGGCCCACCGGCACCACAACGTGTTTGTGCAGTACTCCGTTGATGGAGGTGGGTTGGGGGGGAGAAGGGGGAGGGGGGGTGGGGGGAGAAGGAGGAAGTGTGGGAGAGGGAGGGGGAGGGGATGGGGAGAGGGTAGGAGGGGGTAGGGTGAGGGAGGAGCAAGGGCTTGGTGAAGGGAAGGAGAAGGATGGGGAGGGTAAAAGAAGGGAAAAGGAGATATATAGATTGATTGATTGATTGATATTTAGATATTTAGATAGATAAATAGACAGATAGATAGACAGATTGATGTATAGATAGATAGATAGATAGACAGACAGATAGATAGATAGATAGATAGATAGATAGATAGATAGATAGATAGATAGATAGACAGATAGATAGACAGATAGATAGATAGATAGATAGATAGACAGATAGATAGATAGATAGATAGATAGATAGATAGATAGATAGATAGATAGATAGATAGATAGATAGATAGATAGATAGACAGACAGACAGACAGACAGACAGACAGACAGACAGATAGATAGATAAATAGACAGATAGATAGATTGATGTATAGATATTCATTCTCAAACCCATAGCAACCAAATCTCTCTCTCGCCCCACGCCCACGCCGCCTCTTTCCTTCCAGGCATTCGCTGGCACCTTCTCCGGGAGCTCGACCACGAACTGTACGTCGACCCGCGCGAGGAGTACATCGTGCTAACCAGTCACGCCCGGAGCCCCGCCACTGTGTTCAGGTAGGGTGGGCGGAAGACGGGTGGGCGGAAGATGGGTGGGCGGAAGGGAGGGGGGGTGAAGGGAGGGGGGTGTAGGGTGGGGGGTAAAGGGAGGGGGGGTGTAGGGCGGAATGACGGGTGGGTGTAGGAAGGGGGGGTGTAGGGTGGGGGTGAAGACGGGTGGGTGAAGGGAGGGGGGGTGTAGGGGTGGAGCGTAAGACGGGTGGGTGAAGGGAGGGGGGTGTAGGGGAAGGGGGTTGGGGGTTGGAGGGTGGGGTGTTGGGTGGGTGGGTGTGTGTGTGGGTAGTGGGGTGGGGTGCGCGTGGTAGGGGGCGGGGGATTGTGTGTGTGGAGGGGGTGGGGAGAGGTATGTGTGTGTGTACGTGTGTTGTGGGGGGGGGGGGGGTTGAGTGAGTGTGTGTGTGTGTGTGTGTGTGTGTGTGTGTGTGTGTGTGTGTGTGTGTGTGTGTGTGTGTGTGTGTGTGTATCTCTTTATATATCTTAATTGCTCTTACCTTCGCATATACATTTAAGCCCCCACCCTCACCTCCATAAGATAATTATCACATCGCATCCCTCTCCTTTCTCCCTTCTTTCCCCCCTCTCACCCCTCCCCCCTTTCCCCCTGTATCCTCTCACCCTCTCCCTCCCCTCTCACCCCTCTCCCTCCCCCCTTCACCCCTCTCTCTCACCCCTCTTACCCCTCTCCCTCCCCCTCACCCTCTCCCTCCCCCTCTCCCCCCTCTCACCCCCTCTCACCCCCTCTCCCTCCCCACAGGTTCTGGCAGCCCCGCCTCCCCTCCCCCCCGCCCGCCTGGTCCCTCGACGACCTGTTCATCGGCGGCTCCGAGATCAGCGCCGCCTCCCTCCTCGACCGCTTCGAGGGCGACCCCGCGGTGAGGCCCCCGCTGCTGCTGCCTCTGCTGGGGGGGGCGCTGCTGCTGGGTTGTTGTTGTTGTTTGATTATTATTGTTTGATTATTTTTTGTTATTTGATTATTTTTGTTATTGGATTATTATTCTTTATTGGATAATTATTGTTATTGGATTATTATTCTTTATTGGATAATTATTGTTATTGGATTATTATTCTTTATTGGATAATTATTGTTATTGGATTATTATTCTTTATTGGATAATTATTGTTATTGGATTATTATTTGTTATTGGATAATTATTGTTATTGGATTATTATTGTTATTTAATTATTGTTGTCATTTGATTATTATTGTTGTGAATGGTAATGATAATAATGTCGATAATGTTCATGATGATAATGATGATAATATACAACATGATGTTAATGATTATGATAAGAATATTGTTTTTATCATCATCATTATTATTATTATTATTATTATTATTATAATTATTATTAATATATTTATTATTATTATAATTATTACTATTATTATTATTACCATTATTATTGATATTACAAGTTCCAGTTAGAAAAAATCTTACAGTTAGAACAATTATCTTGCTTACATTGTTTTAGTGATAATAATATTAGTCATACACTTAACAAAATAATTAGACCCCCCTTCAAAACCCACCCGTTTTCTCCTTCCCTACCCACATACCCACATACCCACAAATCCACATGTCCACAAATCCACATACCCATTTATCCACGTACCCACATATCCACATACCTACATACCCACATATCCACGTACCCACATACCCATATATCCACATACCCACAAATCCGCATACCCATTTATCCACGTACCCACATATCCACGTACCCACATATCCACGTACCCACATACCCACAAACCCATTTATCCACATACCCACATACCCATTTATCCACATACCCACAAACCTACATTTATCCACGTACCCACATTAATCCACATACCCACAAATCCACATACCCACTATCCACAAATCCACATACTCATTTCCCCACGTACCCACATACCCACAAACCCATTTATCCACGTACCCACTATCCACAGATCCACATGCCCACATACCCATTTATCCACGTACCCACATATCCACAAATCCACATACCCACTATCCACAAATCCACATGCCCACATACCCATTTCTCCACGTACCCACATACCCACGTACCCACATACCCACATACCCACTTCTCCACGTACCCACACACCCGCATTCACCCTCTGACCTCTCCCCCTTCACCCCCCGCAGGTATCCGAGTGGCTGTTCGCGCCCCACAGCGAGGCCCACAGCGACTACTGCTCGAGCGGCACCAACGGGTCCCTGGTGTGGGGTCCCGAGAGCCCGGGGCGGAGGGCCATCACCACGCAGGAACTCATCGTCTCCGAGGGCCACGTCCTGCAGTTCAAGGTGTGGAGGGGGTGAGGGTGAGGGGGGAGAAGGAGGGGGAGGAGGGTGGAGGGGGCGAGGGGGAGGGGAGGTGGGAGGAGGGAGGGGGGAGAGAGATAGGGTGAGGCAGGAGATGGAGAAGGGAGGGAAGGTGGAGGGGGAGGTGAAGGAGTAGAGGGGGTGGAAAGAAGGAGGTGGGAGGGGATGGGTAGATGGAGAAGGAGAGTGGAGGGTGGAGGTGGGAAGGAGTAGAGGGAGAGGGGTAGAGGGTAGAGGGTGGAGGGGGAGGTAGATAGGGGGTGGATGAGTAGGTAAAGGAGGAAGGTAGAGGGTGGAGCAGGAGGGAGGTGGAGGAGGTGTGGAGAAGGAGGGAGGAGGTGGGGGGGGAGGAGGGAGGAGGAGGTGGAAGGGAGATTGGAGGAGGATGGAGGAGGGAGGGGAGGTGGAGGAGGAGGAGGAGGTGGAAGAAGGGAGGGAAGTGGAAGGGAAGGTGGGAGGTGGTTGAGGAGGTGGAGGTTGAGGTTGAGGGGGAGGATAGAGGTGTAAGGTGGAGGAGGTTAAGGAGGGGTAGGTGGAGGAGGAGGGAGGAGGTTGAGGGAGAGAGGTAGAGGGTGTAGGGGGAGGGGGATGGGGAGGAGGGAAGGAAGAGGAAGAGGAGGAGGAGGGGGGAGTGCTGGTGGTGTTCTGTTACTACTACTACTATTGGTATTATTACTATTATTATCAATGTTATTTTATGAATATCAAAATTATTACTATTATTGCTTTTGCTCTTGTCGCTATTATCATAAAATCATCATCATCATTATTACTGTTACTATTATTAGAATTACATTTTGGTTCTTGAGTACACATAATTCTACGGACATTTAACGCCCCATTTCATTTACAAGTTGGCAGAATTCTAACTCAACGTGAAAATGCCTAGAAATACATTCAGAGATTTTTTTTAGGAAAAATTATAAATCTACTCCAGATAAATAGCTTAGAACGTCCTTTTTGTCATGCTTTTACCAAACCATTTTTTTAAAATATGCTATTATTATTATAATCATTATTATTATTTTTTTTGTTATTATTACTGGCATGGTTATTATCATTAATGATATTATCATTATTATTCTTATTACTGTTATTATTGTTATTACTGTTATTATTATTGTTGTTGTTGCTGTTGTTATTGTTACTTTTACTGTCTTTTTTGTCTTTTTTCGACAGACATTATCATTGATATTATTATCATCATCATTATTATCATCATATGCTTTCTGACGGACAACCCACCCAGCCCAAAATACATATACCCTTTTCGCCCCTTCAGATATCAGTCGGGTGCGGGACAGTGGAGCAGGAGTGTCGGTACAGCCCTGGCGTTCGTCTGGAGTACAGCCGAGACGGTGGGGTATCAGGCTGGGATTTGGTACGCGATCTATGCCTCCCTGGTACCTCCCCGGACCCGGACTGCCTGCCTTATACTTTCCACTCGCAGTCGGTGTACTACCCTGATACCCATACCCGCTGGATGAGGGTTACCATTCCTCTGCCTGAGAAGACGTGGGCCAGGTGAGGACAGGGGAGAGGTACAGTTAATTACAGGTGCAGGTGAGGGTAGAGTTTTTATTTGGGACGAAATAGATACAGGTACAGGTACAGGTGAGAGGAGTTTTTATTAGATTGAAATAACGATACAGGTGCAATTTTGATGAGAGAGGTTTTTATTTGGGTCGAAATAGATACAGTTACAGGTACAAGTGAGAGAAGTTTTTATTTGGGTCGAAATAGATACAGTTACAGGTACGCAGGTGAGAGAGGTTTTTATTTGGGACGAAATAGATACAGGTACAGGTACAGGTGAGAGAAGTTTTTATTTGGGTCGAAATAGATACAGTTACGATTTCAAGTGTAATTGAGGAGGGGTGCCATTGGGACGAAATGATACAGGTGCAAAATTGAATTGAGGGTAGAAATTGATAGTTTTTTAATTGTTTTGAGCACAGTTAGATGGGTACGGTTACGCTTAAAGTTACATTTGAGTTGGTTATTAAATCATGAGAGGAAATGGATAGTTACAATTACAGTTACAGTTGTTATGTGAGACGAAAATCATACAGTTTGAACCGTATTTATGTTGACAAATGGAGAAAAAGGATGCATGAGAATGAATATCTTCACAATACAAGAGATGCATTTGACAGGTTTCGAATCTATTTTCGTCAGGAATATATGTATTTCTGACAAAGATAAAATAAAAAACCAGTCAGATACATCTCTTGTATTGTGAAAATATTCATTCTCATCCATACCTTTTCTACATGATACAGTTTGTTAGTGGTTTAAGTACAGTCAGATTGAGAGATTCAGTCAAGAATTACTACGGTTATAGTTGATTTAAGGTGTTATTTGAAACGAAATTAATAGTTTATTGGTAATTTGAGAATAAAGATTGCGAAAGGCAGCTCAGAATTACAAATGAGTTTTTTTTTTAACAAAAATAATTCAGTTGAATCATTTAGGTTGAAATATGACGAATTTATGACGTGACTTTCTTATCTGAATTAGATATATATCGAGACGAATCTGATATTTAATTGATATGGGGATTCCGAAATTGGCGCAGTTCCAGTGACATAGAAAATGTTTGGAGGAATGTTTTATTTGAAACGTTTTGTAAACAGCTAATAAATTTGCGTCATTTGTCTTCTGTACATGAATATATTTTAACACTGAAAACCTATGTATGTATTGCTTATGCATGCTTGCATACGTTTACATACGAACGCATTTAAACACACACACATATACATACAGACAGACATAGACACATACACACTGACACACACACATACATACAGACACACACACATACACACACACACACATACATACACACACACACGCACATACACAGACACACACATACACAAACACACACATACACAAACACACACATACACACGCATGCACAGACACACACATACACACACACACATACACAGACACACACATACACAGACACACACATACACAGACACACACATACACAGACACACACATACACACGCATGCACAGACACACACATACACACACACACATACACAGACACACACATACACAGACACACACATACACAGACACAGACACAGACACACACACAGACACACACACACACACACACACACACACACACACACACACACACACACACACACACACACACACACACACACACACCTCCCACATACACACCCATACCCACACGCAGACACACTCTCCTCCCAACACCCCACACCCCTCCCTAACTCCCCCCTCTCCCCCCTCCAGCACGACGCAGCTCCGATGGGTTCAGGAGGTCAGAGGTCAGGGCAGCAAGGTCACGCCCTGGTCCCTGGACGACGTGTATGTGGGCGAGGCTTGCCCTGACCACTGCAGCGGCCACGGGGACTGCGTCGACGGCGTCTGCACCTGTGATGCGGGATACGAAGGTGGGTTTGGTGGGTCGGCTGGGGGTCTTCGGTGGGTCTTGGTCTTCGGTGGGTCACTGGGTTAGAGGTGGGTTCATGTGGGTCTTTGGTGGCTTAGACGTGGGTTCATGTGAGTTTTTGGTGGCTTAGAGGTGGGTTTTCAGTGGGTCTCGGTCTTGGGTTACTTGGTCACTGGGTTAGAGGTGGGTTTTCAGTGGGTTTTTGTCTTTAGTGGATCATTGATGGGCCTGTGGGTCAGAAGTGGGCCATTGGTGGGTCTTCGGTCTTATTCTATCTTTATCAGAAGTATTAGTCGCCATAATAGTTTATTTATTATGAGAAATAACACTGATATTAATATTGTTGTCACGAATACTATCATCTATTCCATCCTTCGTTAATTCGCTTCGTCTCATCCATTCCTCCATTAAATCTCTTTTATTCCTTCCCATCCTTGAATCCTGCCATCCCACCCCGCCCCCCGCAGGCGAATCCTGCGAGATGACGCCCTCTCGCGCCACGCCCCTGCCCACCAGCCTCGTGGACGGGTTCGAGGGCGGCGTGGGCGCGAACTGGCAGGTGGTGAGCGGGGGCGGCGTGGGTCTCGGCTGCAACTCGCTCGCTCCTTACGGACACGGGAAGCACCTCTACTTCTCGGGCTGCGGGACGAGGCAGGCGGTCACGGCCGAGATGGACACCAGGAGGGCCAGGTGCGTTTTGGGGGGGAGGGGCTGGGGAGGAGTAGGGAGGGAGGGGGGAGGGAAGTGGAGGGGAAGGAGGGAGGGAGGGGGAGGAGGGAGGGAGGGGGAGGAGGAGGGAGGGAGGGGGAGGAGGGAGGAGGGGGAGGGGAGAGGAAGGAGGGAGGGAGGGGGAGGAGGAGGGAGGAGGGGCTGGGGAGGGGAGGGGAAGGAGGGAGGGAAGGGGAAAGAGGGAGGAGGGAGAGGGAGGGGGAGGAGGAGGAGGGAGGAGGGGAGGGAGGGGCTGGGGAGGAGGGAGGAGGGAGGGGAGCGGAGGAGGGAGTGGGTGGGAGGGAGGAGGAGTGGGTGGGTGAGAGGGAGTGGGAGTGAGTGAGTGAGTGAGTGAGGGAAAAAGTAATTGGATATTGAGTGAGGGTGGGAGTGGATGGGTGTTGAGTGAGAAAGCGAGGGATTGTGTGTGTGTGTGTGTGTGTGTGTGTGTGTGTGTGTGTGTGTGTGAGAGAGAGAGAGAGAGAGAGAGAGAGAGAGAGAGAGAGAGACAGACAGACAGACAGAGAGAGAGACAGAGAGAGAGAGGAAGAGGAAGAGAGGAAATGAGTATGAACGAGGGAGTAAGGAATAATGTAAGAGGGAGGAAGGGCGTGAATGGGTATTGAGTGACGGTCATTTATTTCCATATATACTCTCACACACATCTTTCCTCTCCTTTCCTCTTCCTCCCTCTCTCTCCCTTTCTTTATTCATTCACTTCTTCATATCTTCTTCGTTCGTCAATCATTCTTCACTCTCTCCCTCCATTCTTAACCATTCTCCTTCCCCTCCCTCCTTCCTTCCTTCCTTCCTTCCTTCCTTCCTTCCTTCCTTCCCTCCTCCCTCCCTCCCTCCCTCCTCCCTCCCTCCTCTCCCTCTCTCTCTCTCTCTCTCTCTCTCTCTCTCTCTCTCTCTCTCTCTCTCTCTCTCTCTCTCTCTCCCTCCCTCCCTCCCTCCCTCCCTCCCTCCCTCCCTCCTTCCTTCCCTTCCCTTTCTCTCCTTCTTTCTCAACCCGATTTCTGACCTCCTTCCTACTCTTCCTCCCTTCCTCCCGCTTCCTCCTTCCCACTCACCCCTATTCCTAATCTCACCTCCCTCCCTCCTTTCTTCCCTCCCCCTCTCTC
>NC_091551.1:47810293-47822793 GCF_042767895.1 Penaeus vannamei | reverse complement strand
GTAGGAATTTGAAACCTAACATGTTTTGAATAGCCTTTATATTTTTATTTTCCTTTTTTGGTGTGGTATAGGTCTCATATTATTTTAGAACACAATGCCAAGAGAATAATTACTTATCTATGAATAACTTATGTTTTAATTTTCTACATTTAGTTTTGTTATTACAATATGAAACTGAGTCCATGAACAACATAACTTATCACACAGCAAATAACTTTATGTGAACCAATAACATACTATACCACCACCACCAATAGCATCAGCCCCTCATCCTCAAACTGTGAATTGACTTACGTGTCCCCGAAGAGCAGAGTCTTCTCAGGCTGGAGGTTAAAACGAGCTTGTAGCATGTGGAAGATGTTGAGCGAAGGTTTACCCATGACGCGTGCTGGGCGTTCTGAGGCTGCCTCTATGGCATTGACTATGATTCCAGCAGCTGAAAGTTTTGTATTTTATTTTGTTAAGAAGTTTATGATATCTTTATAGTTTTGATTCCTCTTTAGTAATTTCTTTTCTCTTTTTAGAAATTTAATGATGCACTTTTTCTAATTAACTTCTTATCTGGTAATTGTGTATAGCATATTACATTCTCTGTTCTTCTACAGATGTTCATAATAATGTAGCCATTACTGTCTACTTTTACAAGGAAGTATGTACCTATATATCTTTCAGGAATATTGAAGCTGTAAATATGAATATTTATCTCTATAAAAACATAAACAGAAGAGCAAACACATACATTCAAAGCTCACCTGGCAAGTGATAGTTGGTTCCCTGCACTATGTACTTCTCATCAGTATTGGTGGCTATGAACAAGCAGTCTGGGTCCTTGAGGTAACATGTGGCGCGGAGGAGCTTGTCGTAGTTGAAGTCTCTGTCGAAACCAACGACTACGGCCCCAACGCCAGGGTCGAGCCCTAACTTTCCCTCGACTACTGCATTGTACAGGGGGCCTTCAATTGTTTCTGGCTGGAAGTGAGAATGCAGATATCTTAAAAAGGGGACAGGCTAAAACTATTGATTACTCATTCAATGTCTGTAAATCTTGTAAGACTGAATATGTGAATACATGTGTATTATAGGATATAGGTTTTTGCCAGGGTCATATATTTTGGAAATATACATCAATTTCTTCCCCAAAATTCATCTTCCCTGTACCATGACTATGCCAGTTTATCTCATACTGCCTGATCCGACATTCATGATATAAATACATTTAGGCATTGAATATCACAGCATATACAGCATCAGTAAATAAAGGAAACTAGCATTAAAAGAATCCAGGTATTTGTTGTTATTGCTCTCGGTGAATGAGTATTCTTTTTGGTCAGTGATTATCTATTATTGGAACTAGTACAGTAGTTACAGCTGTGGTGGATACAGGCAGTGCAAATGAAACAAGTAATGTGGCATTTAGGAAGTGCATATTATGAATTTTCAGTTAAATGTATTTTTATATGGAATTCCTGCTTCTTATTAACATACAGAAATTCACACTTGATTTAACTTCCCCTTGCAGTCATTAATTTCATTGATTTACAGTTCAGGCTTATCTTTTAATGCCCTAACTACTCATTGTCTGTTATGCAGTATGAGGAAGCATTTAATGTTTTTGAAATCCTTTATATAAAGAGATTTCAGTAATGCCGATTACTTAAACAGGGATGCTTCTAAAATAATTTAGCTTCATTATGATTGTGTGTGTGTGGGGGGGGTGGATGTTTGAATTTGTGTGTGTGTGAAAGTTTTTGAGTGTATGTTTGTGTCTGTGTGTGGGACTTTGTGTGTGTCTGATATTTGGTGTTTGTTTACTTTCTGTGTGTGTGTGTGTGTCTGTGTGTGTGTGTGTGTGTGTGTGTGTGTGTGTGTGTGTGCGTGTGTGTGTGTGTGTGTGTGTGTGTGTGTGTGTGTGTGTGTGTGTGTGTGTGTGTGTGTGTGTGTGTGTGTGTGTGTGTGCGTGTGTGAGCGTATGTCTGCATGTGTGTGTATGTCTGCATGTGTGTGCGTGTGTATGTGTGTGTGTGTGTGTGTGTGTGTGTGTGTGTGTGTGTGTGTGTGTGTGTGTGTGTGTGTGTGTGTGTGTGTGTGTGTGTGTGTGTGTGTGTGTGTGTGTGTGTGTGTGTGTGTGTGTGTGTGTGTGCGCATGTATGTTTTCATTTTCAAAAATAAGTAGATTATCAGAATTTTACAGGATTCCTTATTTTTCTATCCATTAGGATTGGCTATGATCTGCTGTAGTAGTAATGTAATTGAATTCTAAAAGTTCTCATTCTAAATGCATTCAGTGAAAATCATTTAAAAAACAAAAACAAATTATATTTCAAAATCTTTGCGTGATTTTTTTCAACATACATATTAATACAAATCATATATTCCCATTATATCAACCATATAAAAATATAACAAATAAACTGAACTATAAGGTGTTTTGTTTATAAATTCCTCTTATCAAATTCATTCAAAGTTCAATACTCAATTCATCAGTAATTTATTCAACTATCCAGTGATTAACCCTTTTGTTCCCTCATTGAAATATCTAGTTATTCATTCATTAATCCATTAGTCAGTTTATTCATTCATACGTATATCTTTTCACAATCATTCATACTTTTATCTTTTCACTGTCATTCATACATTTATCTTTTCACATTCATTCAGGCATTTACTCATTCAGTCATTCCCTCACACAACCATTCATTTTATCTCTTGCTCTATTCTCCTGTCTGTCAGTCTATCTTTCTATCTGTTCTTCCAGCTTATCTACTTTTATAGTTTCATCCATCCATCAATACATTTTTGTATCCATTCACATATTATTTTTCTCCATTTACATGACCATATAATTTTCATGTATCTACAGTACAATTAACATTGGCTTACTAGGAAAATTCTTGTTACTACATAAAGCATTTGCCTAAAGATTAATAAACTATGATAAGGCATAATATAAACATAGTAAATTTTTATACTAATACCTGTATGCCAAGATGCATACATCTCTTTATGAAAAAACACACACCAGCACTATTACTACTTAGCTCCAGTGTTAAATAAACTTCCAACTGTGTGAGTGAAAGTATAGAAAAGGAGCAAATATTCAATTATAAGAATAATATTGATAATAAACCAAAACAGGGTGTTATGTACTGGTTATGTATCAACTTTCTAAACACGTACGAGAAATGGTTGAGTTGATTACAAGAGAGAGACTCAAGGTTTTGGGAAAAGCACTAAAGATGATCATAATATCAATAATATACCAAGAGAGCATGTTATTCATTGGTTATGACATTTCTAAAGTTGTAGACGACATTACTGAACTGATTACAGATGAAAGATTCAAGCACTAAGCTGCTACTGACTTGAAATCAAGTGTAGATTCATTCCTAAGATTCTTCATATTAGTTGACTACACTGGCCATTAATTCACCATGATCTGAAACTGAAATCAGCACACTTTGCATAGAGATATTGTTAAGTAAACTGTTGTTTCTGGAGCTGTAAGTAACTCCGGCAATGCATCTGGTATTGTGGCACTGTAAGTAATTCCTGTGAGAGATCTGAACTCCTATAAAGACTTTCAAAGCATAGAGATTATTTGATATATTTCATGCATTAAGAAATCACAGGTTGAATAGCTGTAAATACCCTGTACCTGTCAGAACACATAACCATTTGCTGTAATATATAGCTTTGGATACAAAATATCTTGCTTTTTAGGGAACAGTAGGAGAGGAAGATAAAACAGATGGTTGGGGAAAAAGAGGAAACTGGATAAAGAACAGACAGAATAAGGAAGAATGAGACAATTTCTGGAATTGGAAGAGAGGAGAGAAAGTTTCATAAATCATAGATGGGAAAATTAAATACTTCCTTGTTTTTTTTTTATAACTACTGTCTGAAACATCAAGAAAACAAACACACCGATAAAGAACCGCCTCATTTCATATAGACTAAAACATCTATTCAAAATATCTATTAGAAAAAAAAAAATAAATAAATAAATAATTGAAAAAAATCAAGCACACAGAACAGTCCAGTACTTACACCAGTACCAATGGTAGTAATGCCGACTTTCTGAATTTCCTCTGCGAGACCGGGAGACCCTATGATGTAGGCCTTCTTGTCGAAGCCGATTTCCTTGAGGTATTGTGCTGCGATGTACGGGGAGCTCAGGATGTGGTCCTGGAAATGAACGATGGATTTTGAGTTAAGTTGAAGGGGAGAAAAGAGAATGAGTTGGGTTATTAAAGGGAGAACTATAGAATAAAAGAAAAAATATCTGTGGATGAAGTCAGGTTGAGAAAAAGGGTTGTGCTGAAATTACTCAAGACATTTTTCGTTTTAATGAAAGGTAAAAACAATAAATTAATCAAATTAAAAAACAAAAATCCTTCTGAGATTTCAAAAAGAAGGAAAGAAAAAAAAAGTTTTGAAAAGGAAAAAAACATTAGAATGAGATTCAATAACACATTTGTATATTTCATTGTATTATCAAATTATCCTATTTCTATAATTCCCCTCTCCTCTCCCTATCTTTATCCTTTATCCTTTCATTCTCCTCTTCTCTCATTCTCTTTCCCTTATTCTCTCTGCTCCCTCTTTCTTTCCTTTGTCTTCACTTTCACTGCCTATCTTTCACCTCCTCTCTCCCTTATTCTCTTTCACCCTCCCTCTCTCCTTCCTTTATTCTTCCTCCCTATCTCTCCCTCCTTCCTTTGTTCTCTCTATCTCTTCCTCTCCCATCCCTTTGTTCACTCTCCC
Organism: Penaeus vannamei; assembly: GCF_042767895.1. Classification (NCBI taxonomy): domain Eukaryota; kingdom Metazoa; phylum Arthropoda; class Malacostraca; order Decapoda; family Penaeidae; genus Penaeus; species Penaeus vannamei. The sequence continues at coordinate 47,818,029 of NC_091551.1, read as the reverse complement.
TCTATCTTGTTCTTTTCTTTATTCTCTCTCCCTCTCCCTCTCTCCTTCCTTCATTCTCTCTCCCCATCTCTTGCTATTTCCTTTATTCTCTCTTCCGCTCCCTTTATCTCTTCCCCTCTCCCTCTCTCCTTTTATTCTCTTTCTCTCCCTCTCTCCTTCCCTTATTATCTCTCTCCCACTCTCCCTTCTTCATTCTTTCCTTCATCATCTCTGACCTTTCTTCTTTGTGAGACATCTCATCCTCTCCTTATTCCCTTCCACAATTTTCTCTCCTTCTCTCCTTCTCTCCTTTCTCCTCCTCGATGTCCACGGCCCTCCTCACCTTCTCCACATTGAATCCCAGCTGTCGGCATTTTGCAAAGTAGTGGTCCTGGGTTTTGGTGGAATTGTTAGTGATAAGGAATACTCTCTTTCCCATCTGCTTGAGGCGTTCCAGGGCTTCACGAGAGCGAGGGATGACGTCCATGCCCTGAGCTCCCTGCCATAGTACACCTGAAATGATGGTATATTTGGGAGAAATAGGTATGGGGTTTGATAATTGGAATGGATTTAGTGAAGGAAAAGGAAGGTATATTTGAGAAGATATGTTAGGGAAAGGTTGGTATGTGGTTGGTTAATGAGAATAGTTCATTAGTTTCAATAGGAAAGGTCCATTATGGTTTCTTGAAAGACCAAATAAGAGTTAGCTTGTTTTAGTGAAGGAAAATGAAGGTATATCGGAAAAGGTAGTTTACATGTTTGATTAATGAGAATATTTTACAGGATTTATGGGAAAAATTTGTCAGGGTTTACTGACAGATCCATTAGTTACCTTATTTTAGTGTATGAATAGAAAGGCAAATCAGGGAAAGGTAGTTATATGGTTGGTTTATGAGAATTATTTAGTTTTGATGGGAAAAGTTTATTAGATTTAAAAGCTTAGCCAAATTAGAATTTGCTCATTTTAGTGAGTAAATCTAGTTTTAGATACAAAAGTAGTTTTAATGTGATGTGCTGAGTTTAGAATATGGAAACTGAGAGATTTCTTTTACGAGGAATAAAAAAAGAAAGAAAATTTATAATTTTGATAGAATAAAGTAAAATCTATTAGTTTCTTTTGTGAAAGGAAGATGCAATTATCTTGGAAATTAGACATGATTTGATGAGTATTGGAACTGAGATTAACTGAAATACATCTGTTTGCTAATGAAATTTAAAAAGTTAAATTTCCAGGAGTGATGTAATTTCCCTGTATTAATTAAATGCAAAATTATATTCACTTGACTTCATGTGATCAAAGTGAGATTTTTTATTGTTAATGATATGAAAATGAAGTCAAGTAACAATGGCCAAATGAAATGAAAATTGCCTTCACTACTGTTAATGAAGAGAAAATAAAAAATAAGATAATCATATAAGTATATAAGATGTCATATTGTTCTTCACTGTGATGATAATAGCAGAAAAATTAATATGTATGAATAACTTACATGATAAAGATACAAAGTTATCTATTTTTAAATGTTTCTATGGGTCATAACTGTTATATTTTGTTTATAAAGTTACCTAAAATTTTAGTATATATATCATATATTAGTTATACCCCTCTGCTGCCATATATACCACATGTCTAACTAATGGGATATAAAACATGAAAGACAGAAAACATATATACACTATAAAGATAATAAAAGTACATATATTTATGTTGTAAACACAAATACTTATCATTCAATATTGTCTTTTCTTCATTCGAACTATCATTTACTTACTTAATTAAGCCTTCAAATTCTGTATGTTAATTATTTTAAATATAACTTAGTCATAATGTTTATAAACATTCGTAAAGAAATAAACAAAATGAGTCACATCTAATTATTATCCACATTTTTTCCCCCGAAGAACACTTAAAAGTAAATAAAATCTGAATTTTGAGTGCAGGAAAACTTATTTTTAACCGCAGCCAATTTTAAACTCCGCGAAATAGGTCAACGGCCTGAAAATAGGCATTGCTTTGGTCTGGTGTCCGTTTTCTGTGTACTTTTTTTTTTTTTTTTATCTTATTTCAGTCCAATATTCAACACTACTTAAATAGTACACTTCATTTGTTTACACTTTTCATACACTAGACAAATTCATAATCCGTTTTCTAAATCCACTTCAAAACCACTTCACCCGATATCTAATAGAGTTCCTCTTTGAAACATATAGGTCACACATACAAATACACCATATATATAGAAAGATAAAGATATATAAACATACTCACCATCACAGTCTAATAACACTGTATCAATTTCAGAAAGTAACTGTATCAGGGAATCCCTATCCATAGACATAGGCAGCGTTTCCATTGTGTTGGCTTGTGCGAACTCGGGGGAGAGAGAGAGAGAGAGGTAAAGAGGGAGAGAGAGACACACGAGAGTGTTTTGGGTGCGAGCTCTGCTCACTGACTGGCCTCCCGTCTTGAGGGTTTTAAAAATAGGTTGTGAATAAGAGGGGTCTGCTCTCCCCCCCCCCCTCTTCCTTCTCAAAGCTATTCCCCTTCTCTCGCTATCTTTCTCTATTTCTCTCTCTTCGGCTAAGTCCCTCTCTGTCTCTGTCCGTCTGTCTGTCGTTCTGTCTGTCTGTCTGTCTCTCTCTCTCTCTCTCTCTCTCTCTCTATCTACCTATCTATCTATCTATCTCTATCTATCTATCTCTATCTCTTTCTCACTCTCTTTCGCTCCTTCTTCGCCTTCTGCTACTTCTGTTGCTACTACTACCATTTCTTCTTTTTCTCCTCTTTCTCCTCCCTTTCCTTCTGTTTCTTCTATTTCCCCTCTTCTGCTTCTTCTATTTCTTCTTCCTCTTCTTATCATTATTATTATTGCTGATGTCGTTATTACTATATCCCCTACTTTTTCTCCTCCTCCTCCACTTTCTTCTTCTCCTCCTCCTCCTTCTCTCCCTCTTCTGCTTTCTCTTCCTCCTGTTCCTTCCTTCCATTTCCTCCTTCCTCTACCTTCTCCTCCTCATCTTCATCCCTCTATCTTGTCCTCTTACTCCTCTTCCTCTTCCACTCTGCATTTTCTTGTTCTTGTTCTTTTTCTTTTTCTTCTTGTTCTTCTTCTTCTCCTCCTCCTCCTCCTCCTTCTCTTCTTCCACTCCCGTCCTTCTTTCTCCCTCTCCCCCCCACCTCCTCCTCCCTCCCCTCCCAACCTCTTCCCTCCTCCCCCTGCCCCTCGTCAGCCATACTCGTCACATTTAACTACTCTCATTTTGTTCAAAATTGTTTGTCTTGTAAACTGTGAGTGGGATGTTAATTTCTGTTTCCGGAAATGTGTTTAGGAGGATGGCTGTCAAGTGTCTTCTATAGATATTATTTCGTTATTTTTTGTGTTTTTTATTCGTTCTTGAAGAAGCATGGAGAGAAGAGCCCCACATGTGGATACGAGCACACCATCTTTGTAACAAGAATCTGTAACAAGAAACTTCATTGCATAACTGTAACCTAATACCCAGAGAAACAGAGAGTAATTGTCATGGTAATCAATTAAACAAAAGTGATACGCTGATAAATGGTTTCGTCTTCGTGAGATAAGAAGGGAAATTACAGGATTCGATATTAGTTTACACAAGTTACCCCTTTGCATGCCAGACACCCTGCTATTTCCGGCCGCTTCGAGGCGGTCGGAATGCCAAGCCAATTCGCATAATCGATTCATATAAGATAAACGAAATAAAAAAAATGAAAGACCCACGAAGCTATACATGTTGCTGATATGTATATTTGATATCATCATAAAAATATAAAGGAATAAATTATAGAAATAAAGAAAAAATATAGGATTTTAAACATTAGGTTTACGAGCAGAATACACATTATTGTTAAGAGAAAGGCTTAGAAGATCATTCATATCTATTTTTATACCTAATTACAACCAGCTACGTACATACAAGTAAAGTACAGGAGATTATTGAAAGACAAAGCTAAATCGATTCAGGCTAAAATGTCTCGTGTAAACAAGCTTTGTAGGTCAATGCAAGGTTTTGTTGGCGAGAATATGACATTCCTCGGAGGGACAAAAGAAAATATAAGAAAATAAAAATACATTTCCTGTAAACTGTCTACGCTCTGTCTGCCAAAGATGAAGAGAACGTGCATACCCGATAATCATGTTTCTTTCTCTCTTACTGTAACATGATTGTGATTTTCTGTAGGGAATGGATGGCTGACTTCATCAATAAATCGATGGTTGTTCAACATTAGGAATTCAACCGTCCCTCAGTTCCTGGGAAAGATTCTAGGTGGATAGATGTTATAAATATTTATGCCTCTCTCCTTGCTTCTCTCTTTATCTATTTATCTGTCTATCTCTTCTTCGCCCCCCCCCCTCTCTCTCTATCTGCCTATCTATCTATCTATATCCCCCTCTTTTTCTCTCTCTCTCTCTCTCTCTCTCTCTCTCTCTCTCTCTCTCTCTCTCTCTCTCTCTCTTTCTTTCTCTCTCTCTCTCTCTCTCTCTTCTCCCTTCCTTCCCTCTCTCCTCTCTCCCTCCCTCCTCTCTCTCTCTCCCTCTCTCTCTCTCTCTCTCTCTCTCTCTCTCTCTCTCTCTCTCTCTCTCTCTCTCTCTCTCTCTCTCTCTCTCTCTCTCTCTCTTCCTCTCCCTTCCCCTCCCTCTCTCTCTGTCTGTCTCTCTCTCTCTCTCTCTCTTTCTCTCTCTTTCTCTCTCTCTTTCTCTCTCTCCCTCTCTCTCTCTCTCTCTCTCTCTCTCTCTCTCTCTCTCTCTCTCTCTCTCTCTCTCTCTTCTCCCCTCCCTCTCTCCTCTCTCTCTCTCTCCCTCTCTCTCTCTCTCTCTCTCTCTCTCTCTCTCCCTCTCTCTCTCTCTCCCTCTTCCTCTCCTCTCCCTCTCTCCCTCCCTTCCCTCCCTCCCTCTCCTCCCTCCTCTCTTCTCTCCCTCTCTCTCTCTCTCTCTCTCTCTCTCTCTCTCTCTCTCTCTCTCTCTCTCTCTCTCTCTCTCTCTCTCTCTCTCTCTCTCTCTATCTATCTATCTATCTATCTCTCTCTCTTTCTCCTCCCTCTCCTCTCTCTCTCTCTCTCTCTCTCTCTCTCTCTCTCTCTCCTTCCTCTCTTTCTGATCTTTCTCTCTTTCTATCATTATTCTTTCCTCTCTCTCTCTTTTTTTATCTTCTCTCTCTCTTGTTCTCTCTCTTTCTCTCTCTCTCTCTACACTCTCTCTCTCTCTCTCTCTCTATTTATTACTCTCTCTCTTCCCTCATTCTGTGTCATCCTTATTTCTTCCCTCTTTGTTCCCTTCCTCCTCTTTCCTTCTTCTTTCTTTCTCTCTCTCTCTCCCTCCCTTCCTGTCTTCCTCTCTTCTCTCACTCTTTATGTCTCTTTACTCCCTCCTATCTCTCTCTTCCTTTTTCTGTGCCTCTTTTCTTCTCTCTCTCCTTCTTTTACCTTCTTTCTTTCCTCCTTCTTCCCATCTTTCTTTTCTCTATCATCCTCTCCCTTCCTTCTCTTTTTCTTCCTTTCCTTCCTCCTTTCCTCTACCCTCTCTCTTTTTTCTTATTTTCTCTCTCTTCGCTTCTTCCTTTCTCCTCTTCTTCCCCTTTTTCTCTATCTTCTTTCCTTCCTTTTCCTCCTCTTTCCCTCCTCCCTCTTTCCTTTTCTCCCTCTCATCCCTCTTTCTTCCCCTCTTCCTTTATTCTTATCTCTCTTCTTCCTCTCTCTCCCCTCTCTCTCTCCTTTTCCTCCTCCTTTCACTCTCGTCCTTCTTTCTCTCTCTCTCTCTTTCTCTCTTCCTCCCTCCCTCCTTCCTTCTTCCTTCTTCTCTCTTTTCTCCTCCTCCCTCCTCTTTCCTTCTTCTCTTCCTCCTCACTCCCCCCTGTCCTCCTTCTCTCATCCTTCACTTTCCTCCCTCTCTTCCTTTCCTCCTCTTCTCTCCTTCCTACTCCCTCCCTCGTCTCCTTTCATCCTCGACCTCTTCCTCCTTCACTCCCTCCTCCTCCTTCCTCCTTCCTTCCCTCCTTCTCTCTTCTCTCCCTCCTCCCACTCTCAACCCTCTTCCCTTCTTTTCCTCCTTTCCTCCTCTTATTTCCCTCTTTTCTTCTTTCATTTCTTTTCCTCCTCCTTTTCCCTTTCTTTCCTCCGCCTCCTCCCTCCCTTCTCCTCCTTCCCTCCTCCCTCTTTCCTCCTCGCCTCCCTCTCTCCCTCCCTTCCCTCCCCTTCTCCCTCCTTCCTCCCTCTCCCCTCTGACACGTCGAGGGGAAGGACCGCCGCCCAATATATCGAGACGAGGGGAAACCACCGATCTATTAATAGGAATTCAGTAAGAGTTAAGTTTTGAGTTCTGTTTCTTACGTCACCTCAGCTGCGTCAGGCGAGGCAAGGGAGCATGAGTTGTGAAGATCTGTGGGTGACATTCTTGTGCTCTTCCTTGCGTGTGTTGGGGGTCGGGGCGGGGTGGGGTGGAGGGGCTTTGTCTGTCTGTCTGTTTGTCTCTCTCTCTTTCTTTGTTTTGTCTTTTTTTTTGGGGGGGGGAGGGGAAGGGGAGAGGGACATGTTTTCCTTTGTTCGATTTGTTGATTTTTTTGTTCTCTTTTTTTATGGGTTTCTTGGTTTAGTTTTTTTCTTCTTTCTCTTTTTCTCAGAAGTTAACCGTGTCTCAGGTCCTGAAAAAGATTCTGGGCGGATAGATGTAAATATTCCTGCTTCTTTCCCTCCTAATCTTTTTATATATCTAGCTATCTCTTCTTTCCTCTCTCTCTCTCTCTGTCTCTCTCTCACTCTCTCTCTCTGTCTCTCTCTCTCTCTCTCTCTCTCTCTCTCTCTCTCTCTCTCTCTCTCTCTCTCTCTCTCGCTCTCTCTCTCTCTCTTTCTCCCTCTGTCGCTATTTTGTAGATAACATTGATGACCAAAACGTAAATGAAATGCGTTAATGATTAAATCAGCAATTTACACTCTCGATGCTACCACGCCAAAATATTATTATGATTATTATTTATCTTATAAAGGTTTATTTCCATTTAGTCTGTTTGTTTGCCCAAGTGGCGTGAAATGGCAATTAGTGACCTTCCCCCCGATAAGGCGAGGACGCAAGAATTGGAATAAATATTTGTGTTTACTTTTATCGGGGAGGAAATTGGAAGGGAGAGAGAGTGCATATGTTTATTTCGCTAACTGTCTAAGTACTTTCATGGCTTTATATCTATCTATTAGTCTATATTTGCAAGTATTTATTTATTTTCATCTATCCTTCTATCTATCTCAGTCTGTGATGTGTTATTTATATCTTCTATCTCGACTTATCTCTTATTTCATATCGGGGTGACTTCTTGCATGTCTGTTCTATTCATATCTCTCTTTATTTGTCTGTGTGTGTGTGTGTCGGTCTGTCTCTCCCCACCCCTCTCTTTCTCTCTTCTCTCCCTCTGTCTATATCGCACTCTCTCTCCATCATTCTCTTTTCCCCCACCTCTCCCTCCCTCGCTGTCAAAGGTCAGTTAAGGTCATTGTTTACGTTTGAAAAAGATTATAGGATATTGTGTTATTACCGAACATCTGACTAACCCAAACTAACCTAACCCAAGCTAGCCCAACTCAACTTAACCTAACTTAAGCTAACCCAACCTAACCTAACCTAACCTAACCTAACCTAACCTAACCTAACCTAACCTAACCTAACCTAACCTAACCTAACCTAACCTAACCTAACCTAACCTAACCTAACCTAACCTAACCTAACCTAACCTAACCTAACCTAACCTAA
>NC_091551.1:47802793-47805293 GCF_042767895.1 Penaeus vannamei | reverse complement strand
AATACAATACACAAAAAATCTCTCACTCGGGAATGCTTTGTGATTACAAGAAAATTAACCTGATTTCTTGCTTCATTCTCAGCTATGCCTTCATAAATGTTTAACTAACTTCATTAAAATATATCAAATATATTACTTTCTTCTTCTACTTTGGGTTCTTCACTGGTTCCTTAGTGGAAATCACTCATTTATCACAGGATATTGAGCATGATAATCATGAAATATAATTCTTGGTAACAATCCACTTTAGGTGATTCAACCTCTCACCTCATCCTTTTCTGCATACTATAAATCATTTAATATCAGTTATGAATTGGGTATTTCATAATGGTTTATAACAGTTCTGTCTCTTTGTCTTCTCCTTCTTGGTGATAAGACACAGCCTCTTGCTTCTCCTTACACTGTGGATATCAATGCTTGTGCGTTTTCTCCTTCGTGTGCTGACTAAGTTTGTTGTAGCCGTCACACCACAGGACCGAGATTGAGACTGTGTCACCCGCCGGCCATCCATTACGTCGCATCCATTGGTTTTGTCACTTGAGTATTCCTCTTCCAAATAGATCTTCCCCTGGTCGCAGCGGTCCTCGTGCGGCTTCTTGACGTGGCATGCAATGTGGACCAGCTTGAGGTTGCCTTCCGGATCCTCACCTTCCTTCTCGCGCTTGTGCTGGAAGAGGAGGCTGTGGAAGTAGGGCAGGTTGATGGACTCTGCCCTGGTCCCCTTGAGAGCCTTCTTGAGCGTGGGGAGGATGGCACGGGACTTCTCAATTCTGGAAGGTTTCAAGCGCTTTTGTTAGTGAGGGATGAAACAAAAGGTAGAGGAGGGAAGAAGAATATTTCTACAGAGCTATAAACTTCCTCTGATTTCTGTTGTGTCAGATCTTTAGGTGATTAATCAATGAAACAAAAGGAGTAAAAGAAAATGAAGGAGGAGAAGAAAAAGAAAAGTTATACTCAAACATAAATTATTTACATTCCATTCTCTTTATGTTTCTTTCAGAAAACCTTTTGATAATGAAATTATTTGAATTCCCTTTGATATTACTCTCTCCCTTTTTTCTATAATAAAAAAAAGTTAAAGAAAGAAGAAAAGAAAAATAAATACCAATGTTGAATTTTCATCTGAAATTTACTAAAAAAGTGGAAAAGGAAAGGATGAAAATTTGAGAAAAAGAAGAAGAGAAAAGAAACATTTCAAAAGAGAAGAAGAAAAAAAATCTAAATGAAAAGTAATATAACTGCCCTTTTCTTATCTCTTTTTCTTGCATATAAGGATGTAATTTCATTATTCTGCACAAGACTTTGAAAGTAATACTAACAGAATACACTGAAAAACCTGCATTATATATTTTTCCTATTGATATCAAACACATATGCAAATACCTGATCCATAATACTACACTAAACTTTATTTTAAGAGTTGATAAGACGTAAATGAATAAATCAGCCATATCATTACAAAATAATTGCAGGCAAAGGAGTACTTTCTCTGATAAAAGGAATCCTATTTTCTTGTTCGTAATTCAGGGAAAACTTGGCTACTTCTCCAGTTACATTTTACATTTTCAAGTTGTCATGAATAACACTCAATAGAAAAAAGTTATTTGATTTTAAATATATGGCTAAATGAACAGCAAAAGGTATTACCCCATTTCTTAATGTAATTAGCTTCTAGACACACACACACAATAAATTCATTAATGTATAAAAAATGAAATACGACTCACACATGGTCAAGGTTCCACGTGGAAAACACAATGCGAGCTTCTCTACATGCATAAGGGTTGATGAAATGCGACGAGAAACACCTTGACAAATCATACTGTCCCTCACACTCAAACAGACCATCTGAGTTACACAGTCGAAGGCATTTGGAAGCAGTGCGGTCGAAGTATGCTGCATTGTGCCTGCAAGAAAACGATATATGTTACCATATGCTATTAACATTGATGCTGTTATTATTGCTGTTGACATTATGATTATTATAATGCTACTAGCAATACTAATAGCAATAAGAAATAAAAAAGAATCATTCCAAAAATCAAGGAAAAGGGTAAACGGGTGGACTAAGGAGAATTAGAGATTGACTCCTTGGTGATTAAGCATTTGTGGAGCCATTTAGGTGTAAAGACAACCAATAAACAAAACGACATCATGGACATGGCATCCATTCCTACCATTCCAACAACAGTGGGTTAAAGCAAATGATCCCTCGGAATTTCTCCTCGCAAAGAAGCCCCCGCCCCCCTCTGACTCCATATAAACACCATTAAAATTTCCAACTACCTATAAATAGTCTAGAGATATTATAATCCTTCTTACACACAACCAAATTAAATCCCCTGGAATCAAGGACATTACCCGCAATTCTTCAGCTGTTGTCTGAAGAACTCTATGGCTTGTCTTGCGGGCCCACTGCTGCTCGAATCATCCGCCAAGAGCTCCTTCTTGGCTTGCTCGAAGTAGCCTCGCATTCTCATCTCCGCACTGTTTCGCATGA
>NC_091551.1:47795293-47797793 GCF_042767895.1 Penaeus vannamei | reverse complement strand
GCGATTAATGCTGAATGGGGTAGGTTACTAGTCTCTCACAATCCCCTTAAAATTCACATGATCATGCCTTAATATATAGATGATATCTATACATGCCAATAACCATATACGTAAGCATCAATGATAAATATATAACCAACATAAAATATGTAGATTTCGTATCATCTCTGATCACTGAAACTTCAGATCAGTATGGCAACATTTTCCCCCGATATTTATCACTGACCCTGAAAAGGTAAAGATGAAATATATTTATTCTTATCTTCAAATATAGCATTACAATGGATATATGCATTCATATATTTATCATCCAAGAAACATAGTTTTTTTTTCTTTTTCTTTTTTCTTAAGTAGATACGGAATTTCCCCTGTCAATGTACTTCAGATGATTCCACTGAGCTAAAAATAGTTTTCTTTTGTTTCGTCTATTATCTTCTTCCCGCCCTGTGCGTTTCCCTCCTTTGTTCAGCGTCCTATTATGTAGGAATGGCAAAACGGGATTGTTGCAAAAGCCGTGTGCAAAAAAGAACTGACAGATTCATTTAGTAAAAGATACATTAACAAACTGACTATTCCTCGGCCCACCGTCCATAATGAACAAAAAAGAAATTACAGATTTATTTAAACAACAGATACGAATTGACTATAGTTCTTGGCCCATCCTTAATAATGTACAAAAAAGAAACAGATTTATTTAATAAAAAAAAATAAAAACAACAACAACTAAAAACTGAATTCTAACAATAGTTCCGTAGCCCGTCGTCCACTAAAATGGCGGGAAAAACAACATCGAATCGATATGAGGAGACATGCTTCCATCTCCTCCTCTATTCCTTAAAGGCCGTGTCACACTAGCACTTTTTCTGTCAATCTTTTGACAATTTTACTTAACATAAATACAAACATTCTCGAATATAGCTCTTGGTTTGACTTTGCTTGGCTGAAAAAGTTGACGGAAAGGTTTTCAGACGGAAGGGATCACTTATCGTCTGACTGGAGAATCGACAATTCGCTCAAAAATTGACAAAATTTCAGAAAACTGTCAAAAAATTGACGGAAAAAGTGCTAGTGTGACGGCACCTTAAGACTCATGGCGCCCTTTTCCTATTTTCCTGCCGACGAGTCCTCTGAGTCCACACGGATTCACCTTCTCTCAACGACCCCCTCCAATGAACGACCTCTTACGTCACCAAAAAAGAACTAACCCTAGATATACATTATCGACAGTATCATTATTCGTGCGCCACTGAATTTTTATATACCGCCGACATGATAAGCATGATTCCATAATTCATGAGAACTTGATAAGGTCGTGCGGCGCAGGAATTTTGGGAACCGCCGACAGATAATGATAATCATGAATTCATGGCAACTGATTAATGAGAACGATTAAATTATATATATACATATATATATACAATTTCTCTCTCTCTGTCTGTCTCTCTCTCACTCTCTCTCTCTCTCTCTCTCTCTCTCTCTCTCTCTCTCTCTCTCTCTCTCTCTCTCTCTCTCTCTCTCTCTCTCTCTCTCTCTCTCCGTAAGTAAGGGTTTACACTCCATTAATTAAAACTGTGTGTAGACTTAACATTTTTAACAAATCATATTTTCTCAATATATGGCGGGGTCGTATGTACATATATACTTTTTCTTATTCATAAAATGATATAAGCAGACGTCGCAAAGAAAAAAAAATCTTTTGCACAAGAAGGTTCCTAAATGATCAGCGCTGTTTCCGCGGCTTTGGCTTCGTGCGTCATCGAGGGCGGAAGCTGGCCCCGAGTGCTGGAAACTGGTCCTCGTCCTCGAGGCTGGGCGGCGCGACTGCCTTCTCGGGCCCTCTCCCCGCCGCCCAGGTCGCGTCGCGGTTCATCTGGATCCGCGGGCCCTCAAGCACGCCCGCGCCCCCAATTGTGAAGTCGAGGCCAGGGCGCACGTCATACGCGCACACACACACAAACACACAAATACACACAAACACACACACACACACACACACACACACACACACACACACACACACACACACACACACACACACACACACGCACGCACGCACGCACGCACGCACGCACACAAACACACACACACACACACACTCACACACACACGCACGCGCACACACACACACACACAGGGCCGAGTGACGTCATCAAAACGAGTTGAAGCTTGAAAGTGACGTCATGAAAACAGCTCGAAAGTGACGTCAACAAAACGAGTTGAAGCTTGAAAGTGACGTCATGAAAACAACTTGAAAGAGACGTCATCAGCACATTTTGAGGAGTGATGTCATCAAAACAAGTTAAAGCTTGAACATCATTATAAAAGAAAGAGAGGAAGAAAGAAAGAAAGAAAGAAAAAACGAACCGATGATATAAAATCCTAAATTGGCATCGATCATTAATTACTAGTGTTTTGTTTATTCTTCCACTCATAAAAATATATAGTGATAACAATAGTATAACAGCGATAGTAACGTTTCAGACAGGCGTTAAGTTTCAAA
>NC_091551.1:47784795-47794793 GCF_042767895.1 Penaeus vannamei | reverse complement strand
ATATATATATATATATATATATATATATATATATATATATATATATATATATATATATGTCTGTCTCTCTCCTCCCCCCCCTCTCTGGCTTCTTCCATTTCCTGCGTCTTCCTAGCAACTGTGTGCTGACATAGGAAGGGGAGCGTTCTCTACCAAACGTAGCTATGAATAGTAAGTACCAAGAAAAAGGAGAAAAAAAAAAGAGACAAAGAAGAGAATGTTGATAAGCTTTCGTAAACATAGACCTTCCCCATAAGGTCTATATAGGAGGGGAATCTTGTCCTGTTAGACAGCATCAACCTCCACGCCGTCAGTGTCAGAAATGCTGGCGTTTTGGCCACCCTGCAGGGCACTGTCGGTCCACAACCCGCTGCCCACTATGTGCTCAGCCTGGCCATGAGCGTGCAAACTGATCTACTTAATCACGTGCATGTGCTAATTGTGGCGGACCTCATAATGTATTCTATAGAGGCTGCACTGCCTACAAATTTGAGAGTGAAGTAGCAACTCTCAGATTTAAACTAGGCCTCACTCTACAGCAAGAAGCACGACGATGAGGTTTTTCAATCACTACTTACTCCACTACTTCACATCAGCCCACTCCCATCCACTCTAGCCAAGTGGTCCATTCATCTACAGCTCCACTTTCCCCTGATCCTCAACTTTCCGACTCTAATTCCCCTGCTCTCCCAGTCAAATCCCTTTTCCATCCTAAATCCAGACACTCCAGTATCCACAACTTCCCCATGTCTCTTCCTACTTCACGCCTTACCTGTCACATCAGACAGCCCAAGCGCCTCACCCCCCCCCCCCATCTCCTACCTGATCAAATCCCACACCTACACCCTCAAATCCACAGATACCGATCACTTCCCCATAAAAGATCTTTCTTTTCCCAAACCTCCCCACCCAAATCCGTCCCAGAAACCCTTGAGGACACTAGAAATTTTCTACGTATGACACAAGAGAAAATTCCTCCCTCTTAACCTTCAATTTCTCTACCCAGATTCCGGCTGCATCCATCCTCCCCCTCCTGACACCCCCCTACCCCTCTCCCCCCCACACCCTATCCACTCCCCCACCCGTACCCAAACCAAAAACCCCTCCTTCCCTACTATCCCTACCACTCCCTCCTGGATGCACCCGTGGATCCCTCCTGTCACAATGTCCTTCCCCAGATCCCACCTTTCTTGATGAACCTCCGGACACTATACCTTCCCCTTCTCCCCCTGATCCCTCCTCCCTTGACGATTCCCTTAATACTACATTGCTACCTCTATCCCCTGACCCCATACCTCAACCCCCAGACCCCCCCCCTTACCTCTCAGACATCCATCGCTCCCCATAATGCCTGCTGAGTGATCTATAATGGCTCTTCTGCAGTGGAACATTAGAGGCTTTCGCCCACACAGAGCTGATCTCCGCCATCTTCTCTCCTCTTACAATCTATCTCTCGTCTGCCTCCAAGAAACCTTCCTCACACATCCTTCAGTACCAATTTCCAACTCCCATTTTGTGTCACTCCCTCATTCTCTATTTGCCTCTTCCATACTTGTCCATCATAAAACACCATATGTCATAGCTCCTTCACACCATACCTTGCACAGTTATCCGGATTTTCCTCCGCCGCTGGAACACAGTCATTTCAGTCTACTTCTCTCCTTCCCTCCCTTGACTTTTTAGAATTTGAGACCTTACTTTCCCAACTCCAACCACCTTTCCTAATAGATGGAGATTTTAACTGTCGCCATACTCTTTGGGATGACTCTATTATCAATATCAGAAGTCGCTCCATAGAAAAATTCCTGGCTAAAACTGACCTTATCCTACTAAATTCCAACAGCCCGACTCATTTCGACCTACGCACTCAATCCTTTCCATACTCCGATCTCCCTCTTTGCTCTCCTATCCTTCGAATAGAGTTCCATTCGTCAGTCCTAAACGATTTTCACTCTGGTGATCACTTCGCAATTCTTCTTCCTCCAACATCCTATATCCCGCTCCCCAACCCCCTTGCAGGTGCTTTGCCAGAGCAGACTGGAATACCTATGTCTCTCTACTCTTGACCTTCTTCCGTCATCCTTCTCTACCACCTCAGAAATGCTCCAATACTTCACAACTAATGTACTAAATGCATCCTATGTAACCATCCCTCGAACTTCCAGACCTTACACCTCAAAATGTGTTCCATGGTGGAACCTTGAGTGTACAAAAGCACTTCGTCTGAAACGCGCAGCTTGGAATAGCTACCGATGCAAGAGAGGCGCCCCAGTCAACTAACAGCCTTCATATCCCTTAAAAAAGCATCAGCCCATCTTCGCCGCACAATCCGTAACTCCATGACACACAGCTGGCAAAACTATGTATCCTCCAAACCAATCTCTGCAGTCTGGCGGCGGATCCATAAGTTATCCGGAGAGCATCCTCCTCATCTTGCCCCCGTCCTCCATACTCATACTAACCTCATCTCTGACCCTCTTCAAGTAGTTTCCTTTACAACCGTTGGCACAACCGTTGGCAATCTTTTTGTTCGTGTCTGTAAATCAACAAACTTCAACCTATAAAACCATAGCACCAGAACAGACGTTGGGAAGCCGCCCTCACCCGCCTACGAATAGATCATACCCGACTCACTCACAGAGAGAGTAGAGAGAGAGAGAGAGAGAGAGAGAGAGAGAGAGAGAGAGAGAGAGAGAGAGAGAGAGAGAGAGAGAGAGAGAGAGTGAGAGAGAGAGAAGGAGATAGAGAGGGAGGAGATAGAGATGGAGAAGGAGATAGAGACGAGATAGAGATAGAGATAGCTTCTGAGACAGAGACAGAGACAGAGACAGAGACAGAGAGAGAGAGAGAGAGAGAGAGAGAGAGAGAGAGAGAGAGAGAGAGAGAGAGAGAGAGAGA
Organism: Penaeus vannamei; assembly: GCF_042767895.1. Lineage (NCBI taxonomy): Eukaryota > Metazoa > Arthropoda > Malacostraca > Decapoda > Penaeidae > Penaeus > Penaeus vannamei. The sequence goes on along the minus strand of NC_091551.1, from coordinate 47,791,895 downwards.
GAGAGAGAGAGAGAGAGAGAGAGAGAGAGATACAGATATAGAGAGAGAGAGTTAAATAGATACGTGTGTTTAATTTTGCAAGTATAAAATTTTACGTTTCCTATTTTCGTATCTTTTATTAATTTCTTGGTGATCTATTCGTAAATGTGAAGACAAGAAACAATGAAAAGAAGGAAAGAGGAGAAACACAAAAAGAAATACATGGGTGATGAAAGAGGAGAAGAAAAAAGAAGCAAAAGCAAAGGAAAATTGGGAACAGAAAGAGGGGCTGATAAAAGTGTGCTTAGAAAATATTGATAAAGGAATAAAAAAAAACAAATATCGATCATGAAAACCAGAAACAAATAACGGAAATAAAGGTAGAAGACAAACAGGAAAATGAAGACGTGAAGGATATAAACAGAATGGGTAAAATGCGTAAATCCAATCAAAAGATCTTAGAAAAGGTAATTAGAGGAACCGAAAAAAAGGACCACGAGCCTAAAAAATAATGAAATGGAACCAAAGGAGAAAAACAAATACAAAGAAAGGGAGACTAACGATAAACAACCGAAATACAAAATCCATATATACGCTTCACAATCTCAAAAACAATAAATAAATAAATAAAATAAATAAATAAATAAAAAATAAACAAAAACACAGATAGGTAAATGAACAGGAGAGAGACCCACTAAATCCAGGAATCAGTGCGTGGCGGCGAGTGAAGGCCACTGTTTCCAAAATCTTGATCGGGGATAAAAATCGAGACTCCATATGCATTTTTCTGTGAACTTGTTTTAAGCAGCTTTTATTAACACAATAGAAAGAAAATATCCCTTGTTATACACATCAACGGGAATAAAATTACGGGAAAAATCATAGTTATATTACAGAGGCGAAAAAAGATGGCGCCACATGAGAAAAAAAAGGCAGACGAAATATCTTTTTAGACTGCGCAATCAAACAAGAAACATTTATTGTTATTAGCTGAACATCTAAGCAGATTACAAAATATTACTATTGTTATTATGCTTATTATTATCATCATTATCGTTGTCATTTTTATTATCAATTACTGACTGTCCCCCTAGCGGCAAAACAGACAAACATTTGACAATCAACCCCACCCCCTATATTCTCTCATAAAAAAAAATCTTTACAGGCACAAAAGCAAACAATTAATACACACACAAACAAATAAACAACAAAGATCTCATTACCCAAAACTTGCACGCGTTGCACCTCGTTAAAGCAATCACTTTTATTACGTCACATGAACAACTTCCCGGTTCTCTGTATGAGCAAATATTTCATCACTTGGTCGCTAAAATGTTATAGATAATGCGCTTTTATTAAGGTGACTAATAGGGTGCAATATATAACAGTTAATTTTCATACTGTTATAAGGTTAATTGATCTTACAGTATGATGTTGTAATAAAGTTTGTGAGTTAAGTTTAGTATTGTTCATGTCTTGAATTTAATCCGTTGATTCATATTTCGCAAGGTTCAGGTATCAGTTTTCAAGATCATAACTTTGCAAATCTGGTCACATGAGTATTTTACGCAATAGAACAAGAAAACAGGAAGACTGAAAGGAGAACACAAAAGAACAAGTAGACAATGAAGAGAGAACAGGTAGAACACAAAAGAACAGGTAGACAACGAAGAGAGAACAGGTAGAACACAAAAGAACAGGTAGACAACGAAGAGAGAACAGGTAGAACACAAAAGAACAGGTAGACAATGAAGAGAGAACAGGTAGAACACAAAAGAACAGGTAGACAACGAAGAGAGAACAGGTAGAACACAAAAGAACAGGTAGACAACGAAGAGAGAACAGGTAGAACACAAGAGAACAGGTAAACTAAAAAAGAAATAATAATAATAATAATAATAATAATAATAATAATAATATTAATAAAACAAATCTACCTCTCAACTCAACCTAACCTACCCTCCCCCCCCCCTCCCAGGACACCCCCACCTCAAATGAATCAACAGATAAGAAGAAAAACAGAGAAGAAATGGAAAACAAATTCCCTTCCCCACAAAGTAGGACATTTCTGCGCGGCGGGTCTTGTGGGCGTCGCAGGAAACCCGGTTTGTTCCTAAGGTAATGAACGCATCTACGAACGTTCCTCGTGTGTGGGCGTGAATTAGCAAGGGCGTGTCCGGAAAATATTGCCCCGTGACCACGTGTCCGGAAAATATTGCCCCGTGACCTAAGATACTGACCCATGATCACGTGACACAAGATATTGCCCCATGATCACGTGACACAAGATATTTCCCCATGACCACGTGACAAGATTTTGCCCCATGATCACGTGACCTAAGATACTGACCCATGATCACGTGACACAAGATATTTCCCCCATGATCACGTGACACAAGATATTGCCTCATGACCACGTGACCTAAGATGTTGCCCCATGACCATGTGACCCCGGATATTGCCCCTTGATCACGTGACCCAAGATATTGCCCCATGACCACGTGACACAAGATATTTCCCCATGATCACGTGACACAAGATTTTGCCCCATGATCACGTGACACAAGATATTGCCCCATGATCACATGACACAAGATATTGCCCCATGATCACGTGACACAAGATATTGCCCCATGACCACGTGACCAAAGATATTGCCCCATGATCACGTGGCAAGATATTGCCCCATGATCACGTGACACAAGATATTGCCCCATGACCACGTGACACAAGATATTGCCCCATGACCACGTGACACAAGATATTGCCCCATGACCACGTGACACAAGATATTACCCCATGACCACGTGACACAAGATACTGACCCATGATCACGTGACACAAGATATTGCCCCATGATCACGTGACACAAGATATTGCCTCATGACCACGTGACCTAAGATGTTGCCCCATGACCATGTGACCCAGGATATTGCCCCATGATCACGTGACCCAAGATATTGCCCCATGACCACGTGACCTAAGATATTGCCCCATGACCACGTGACCCAAGATATTGCCCCATGACCACGTGACACAAGATATTGCCCCATGACCACGTGACCTAAGATATTGCCCCATGACCACGTGACAAAGGACAAAGGACTAAAGATTGCCATTTATCTCAATAACTAGCCTAATCGAAGGAAATGGGAATGGCTTTGGTAATAAAAAGTGTATTCCCCAAGTCGTATAATCCCCTATATAGACAGGAGATTCCCAGATATTAATCAGCCAGGGAAAATACCTAATGACCTGGAACTGATGAGTCACTCTGTTCCCGGAAAGAGCAGTAAAAAAGCAAGAAAAACAATAATTACCTACTTTTGCGTTCCGAAGAGAGCTTTCCCTAAAACAACTTATGAATAAGTGGACAAATAAAACAGGAATAAACTGATAGTTCCCGGAAAGGTCAGTCTTTTCCCATCGTATCTTGAGCATTACAAAAAAATAATATTAATAAATGGATACACACAACAGGAATTAAATTTTCATGGTCCCCGGGAAGGGCAGTCTTATTCCGCTCGTATCTTGAGCATTACTAAAAAATAATATTAATGAATGGATACACACAACAGGAATTAAATTCTCATGGTTCCCGGGAAAGGCAGTCTTTTTCCGCTCGTCTCTCTGAGCGAAATGACTGCACGTTGCGCAATCGGGAGAACAAACGTGAGGTTCGTCAGCAACGATTCTCAAGGGAGCGTCACACGGTGAGTTGCCGACGCGGGTATTTCGTCCGCTGGCTCTACGCTCTTGTCAATTTTGTTTTTTTTCTCGTTTTCTCTTCTCTTCATTTTGATCTATTTCTATTGGGAGGATGTAGAGATTCATGGGATGGTGGTCTAGACGACGTTCTAATTTTCGAGAAGAAGTAAGAAGAAATAAAGAAAGAGGAAAGATAAAATATTACAAAACATGCGCGACGAATCTTGCGTCATAAACCACGTACTTATATACTGAAGGTTGCCCGAGACACAGCAGTCGTAGTCCGGAGTTGGAGAGGAAAGGACACACCTCAGACACAGAGACAGACAGAGTGGAAACCCACGTGGATACATAAGCGTCAGTGTTTACGAACGAATTTGAGAAGTGAGTTTCATGTGATTCTATTATGAATAGTATCAGTGTTTAGAAATCACGGAATGATTTATAATTGGGAGTGAATTTTAGTTGCAATTAAAGGATACAAAAAAGAAAAGGAAAACGCGTACTGGGTTTATTCCATCGAAAACTGGAACAGATGTGTATCAGAAGTGAGAACTGTGCACGCTGCCGAGGCGAACGAACCGGTGCTAATGATTCCCTTGTCCTTTCTAGATCGAGGAAGCGCGAGAGCGATGGTGGCCCCGCACAACAACGGTCGCCTGACCCGGTCGCTCGTCAGGATTCCAGGCAGCGGATCCTGCAGGACGGCGGGCTCCGTCTACCAGGATTTTTCCCGCGTGTCCGGCGTGGCCGCCATGGTGGCCGCCCAGCACCCGCCGCCGCAGGCCATGATGCAGGCGCAGCACAGGAGCCTCAGCCGAGGCGGCAGCGACGCGGCGGCCTTCAGGAAGATGGCGGCGATGAGCGGGAGCGCGGTTCCTGAGGCCGCGGGCGTGGAGATCGGCGGCTCGGAGCTCCGGTGGGTGACGCGGGAGGCGACTGGCGCCCGCGCAGGGGACCGAGTTGGTGCTCCCGCTCGCCCTGCCGGAGTGGGGGGCGCTCCTCCCAGCGCGCCGACGTCGCCGCAGCCAGCGGGCGATAGAATCCCGCTTGGAGCTCACCGCAAGCGCCTTCGGACTCAGCCTTCCGAAGGAGGAGAGGAAGCGGCCGTTCCGCCCCAGGCCAAGGCGCCCAGGGTGATGTTCATGGCAGTGCCCGTCGTGGGCGGCGCCGGGGTTATTTCCCCGGCGGCCGCCGTTCGGGCGCCGACACCGGGCGAGGGCGTCGCCGCAGCGAAGGTCGACGACGGGCGGCCGGCGGTGAGGATGGTGGCCGCGGGGCGCCCCTTCATGCTCAGCGGCGAGTCCATGAAGCAGCTGCTGGACGAGAGGAACCAGCTCCTGCAGGAGAACCAGGCGCTGGCGCAGAGGGTGCAGGCCTTCCAGCAGCTCTTCCGGAACAGGAACCGCCTCACCAGCGTGCTGCGGACGCTGGGCCTGACGGTGGTGTGAGGCGGAGGGCGGTCCTTCTGGCCGCTCTCAGCTCTCGTCGCGGCCTCCTGCGGCGCCCTCAGGCATCGAGGAACCTCTCGCCAACCAAACATGAAGCCAACATACGCTCGGAATAAATGAAATGTACAAATCGAATGTGTAAATGCGAGTGACTATTATTTAAGTGCATTTGTATATATAACTTAACTGAGTGATATTCATAACCACATCATTATCAGGAAATCAGCCTCATACATCATTTCATTCACAGTTTACAAGAAAGCGAAAGTTCATTTACTTATTATTTAGAGTAAATGGCCATCGCCTCACCCTCAGGACGTCATTAAAAAAACTAATGAACAATATCACTCAAAATACCCAAAGAGAAATGCCTGAAATGAGACCCGTCAACATTTCACTTACTCAAAGGATATTCAAACTGAAGAGAAAATTATAATAATTTTTAAAAGTCTGTCCTTTATTTTTTGTCCTTTATTTTTTCGACCGCTTTCAGGCATTGTGTGATAAAGTATTGCTAAAGTGATTTTGTTTGTACTTTGCACTGGGTTGGAAACCTATTTATATTTTTGTAAAGAATCCCAATAAAAATGGAATCCAAAGGTACTTGTAGTTTTATTTTACTGTCTGTGCAGATGCGAGGAAAGTGATCAATATTATTATTATTGTTATTTTTTGTCTAATTATTACTATTAATATTACTATTATTATTATTTTCAGTCGTGCTGACAGTACATATGCGAGAAAAGTGATTGATGTTATTTTTATCATCAGTTATTAATTATCGTCATTATTATTTTATCTCTGTTTTAGCGCAGCATTTCCGTCTTGTGTTAGGTACTGTGTTTGTGTATTCTATGTCTGTCTGTCATTCTCTCTGTCTCTCTCCATTCCTACCTCTCCCTCTCTCTCCGTATTTTTACTTACTCTGTCTCCCTTCCCCTCCCCCTATCTCTCTCTGTCTCTTTCACTTTCTTTCCGTCTCTCTCTCCCGTTTCTCTCTCTCTCCGTCTTCTCTCTTTCTTTTTCTCTCCCTCTCTTTCTCTGTCTCTACCTCTCTCTCTCTTTCTCTGTCTCTACCTCTGTCTCTCTCTCTGTGTCTTTCTCCCTCTCACACTCTCTCCTTATATCCTTTTCTCTTTCTTTTTCTCTCTCCCTTCCCCCCTCACTCTCTCTCTCTCTCTCTCACTCTCCCTCTCTCTCTATCCCTCCCCTCACTTCCTCTCACTCTCTCCCTTGTTATCATAATTCTCACAACTTTATTTAATGTTTACACATTCCATAAATGGGAATTACCCGAGTTTACTACGCAGTACAAATGACAAATTTTCATTTTTTGTAAGTCAACATGTAGTAACAGGTGCCATGTTGCAATATTTCATATCAGCATTTTCTTTGCTATTCGTTCAGCTACGACATATTGCATGCAGAAGTTTCCTGGCTTTCACGCTTTCGATATGCTTCTGTCAATGTTTAAGTAATGTCTTAAAATGCAATAAAAGTCATACAAATCTCTATTTCAGTGTCAATGCCCAGAATCGTACCAATTAAAGGAAAATTTGATAATCATCTCGTGGAAAGAAAATGAACGAAGGTCGATGAAACGTCCTTGGGTAAGTTGCCAGAAGCGCGACGTTTTCCCTGTCCCGTCCGCTTGGTGACGTCATCTCGGTGACGTCGGCTATGACGTATCGGTCTCATGACGTGGAAAACACTCGAACATTTTCGTGTAAAACGATTTCTCGAACTTTCGAAATTCTAGACGATTTCGTAACGAAAATTCAAAAGGTACGCCATTCTTATTTTGGTATGCATGTGTATTACATGAATTATTCTATGTCAGCAAATGTTTTTTTTTTTATTGAATTGTTATTGTTTATGTAAGGTTGAAAACGTGTGGCGTAAGGGGAAAAGTGCTGGGTGGGAGAGAGAGAGAGAGAGAGAGAGAGAGAGAGAGAGAGAGAG
>NC_091551.1:47769795-47774795 GCF_042767895.1 Penaeus vannamei | reverse complement strand
AACAATAATACTTATCTTGATGATGATAAAGAGGTCTCCACACTAGAAAAAACATACTTTCACTGGACAATTTTAAAACTGGGTTAGTTTACACCATCAATGAATCACAACATTAAAATCTCCCTTCACAACCAGTATTAAAAGTTATAAAAAGTGACAGCCTACGCAATGGCACTGTACAGACTAGACAATGAAATTTTGCCCACAAAATTTACACCATATTTTCCTCACAATATATGTGGGACTATATTCATTATATTCGTTCAACAGTACAATGCTTTCTCACTATACATTACTTACAGAATAAACTTTTTCCCGACAAAGCTTCCCTATAATTTCTCCCTCTACACATAGGACCATGGCCCTGTCAATATATTCATTCAATAATACAAATTTTTCTCAAAATATTCCTTTCAGACTAGAAAAATTTTCAACACAGCTTCACTAAATATATAGAACTTTGGTTCTTCCACTATATTTGTTCTGTAATACAACATTTTCTCACAATACATTCCTTTCAGACTGAAAAATATTCCCCACCAAACTTCCTCACTATTGATGTGGGAATATGGCCCTTTCAGTATATACAATGCTTTTTAACTATATATTATTTCAGACTGTACTTGCATGTCTCACAAAATCTCTCACACTCTACTGGTTGCACTCCAACACCATGTGTGTCAAAATTATATACATTTTTTTATACACTCTGCTAAACATGACTAATGACATTTTTACATTTTAAGAAAACACCTGAGGACAAAATGCTAGCCCCGCCCACTATTTTCCCGTATTTACATTCTTTCATACTAATTAGTGTACTGATTTACAAAACTGTTTTGGGACATGGATGCAAACACATAAGTACTTACGCAAATGAACCTATTTGCGTACATACACTATCTCAGCCTCACACATACATTCATTTGCACTCACTCATTACACACACAAACTTCTGCACTCCCTCACACTCACACACTTCCTTACTCAACCTTATTCATACTCTCCTTTACACACTTATTTACTCCAACCCCCATTTCCAAACACTCAGTCGCTCACTCACTCACATTCACTTCTATCCTACCTCCTCCCACTCCTCCCCCCACACCCATTCCCACTACAACCCATCCACTCCCACTCCCTCCTCAGATTGCCGAAGAGCAGGATAGCGCCCCCAGGATAGATACGAGGGTGAGGGCATCTGGCCGTTCCTTGGGTTCTTCAGCCCAGCACCTCGAGGCCAAGCGGGCGAGTAGGACCTCCAGCAGGGAAGGGGAGGGACTGAGGGGAATGTGGTGGGGCGGCCGGTGGTGGAGGCAGGTCACCTGTTGGGGAAGGGAGAAGAGAATTAGTGATATGGAGGGAGGGAGGGAGGGAGAAGGGGGAAGAGTGAGGGGTGGGAGGAAGGAGGGAGAGGTACGGAGAGGGAGGGAGAGGGGGAGAGACAGAGAAGGGGAGGAGGAAGGAGAGGATCAGTGGTATAGAGGAGGGAGGGAGAAGGGGGTACAGTGAACAGTGGGAGGAGAGAGGGAGTGGGAGAGGGGGAGAAGAAGGGGGAGAAGGAGGGAGGCAGAGGGAGAGAGAGGGAGGGGTGGGAGGAGGGAGGGAGAAGGATGGGGAGTGAGGGAGAGGGAGAGAGAGGGAAGGAAGGAGAGGGAGAGGGAGAGGGAGAGGTGGAGAGGAAGTGAGGGAGAGGGAGAGGAAGGGAGAGGTGGAGAGGAAGTGAGGGACAGAAGTAGGAGGGAGAGGGGGAAGGGGGAGGAAGGATGGAAAGGGAGGAGAGATGGGAAGGGGAGGGAGAGGGTGAAGAGAAGTTGGAGTGGGGAAGAGGGGGAGGAAGATGGGTAATAAGAATGGGAAGAGAGGGGGAGGGGAAATGGAAGAGGGGTGGGAGACGGGTGGGAGGGGGATGAGGGGGAGAGAGAGGGGTGGGGGAAGGGGGGGAGTGGAGGGGACAAAGAGAGAGGAGGGAACAAAGAGAGAGAGGAGGGGAGGATGGGAGGTAAAGGTGGAAGTGAAGGAGGAGGAAGAGGGGGAGGAAATGGGGAGAGGGGAGGAGGAGGAAGAGGGGAGAGGGAAGGAAGAAGATGGCTTTCCTATATACTGTATACAGAACACTGATTTAAGAGATAAATAAAATTGAAAAAACTGAAAGGGAAAATATATACCGTTTCCTACGAAACTGGCAAGCAACGAGATAAAAATACACCATTAATGCAATCACAGAATAACACCAATAACAGCATGTAACAACACTCAAGAAAAGAATAACATGAGATAATAAAAATATATTAATAAAATATGACTCATCCAGCACCCATAATCACCAACTCTTTCCCTACCCCTCCTGCCCCCATTTCCCCAACAGCCCCCTCCCCTGTCACCTGGTAGAGCACGACATGGTGGTGAAGGCCCTCAAAGGGTGCACGGCGGGTGATCAGGTGCCAGGCAGTCACCCCGAGGGAGAAGATGTCGCTGCGGCCGCACCCCATGCCCCCCCGGAGGACCTCGGGCGCTTGGTAGGGCACAGTGCCTATCACCTGTGGGAGGGGACGAAGGGGGGAGGGAGGGAGGTGGGAGGGAAGAGGGGAGGGAGGGGGAAGAAGGATAGGAGAGAAGGGGAGAAAAGACGAGAGAGGAGAGGAGAGAGGAGAGGGAAGGGAGGAGAGGGAAGGGGAGGGAAGGAGAGGGAAGAGGTAAGAGAAATGGGAAGGGGAGGGAAGAGGTGAGAGGAGAGGGAAGGGGAGGGAAGAGGTGAGAGGAGGGGGAAGGGAATGAGAAAGGAAGGAGGGAGGAAGGGAGAGGGAGGTAGGATGAGAGGAGGAAAGAGGAAGGGGTGAGATGTGGGGAGGAGGGAGGGAGGGAAGGAAAATGAAATTAACAGTGGAGTTTAAGAGTTAATAACACTTTCAACTTCATAACAGTTCCATTGTGCAATTCGTATTATCCTTACTATTATCATCATCAACCCTATCACCATTAATATCAGTATCATTATTTTTATTTTTACCATCATCAATATTGCTATAACCATTATCATCACCTCTTTCACTGTCGTATGTCTATTGTCATTATCTTCATTATTATCTTTAATCATTTTATTATCATTAGAACAACCAATCTTGATACTCACACACACTCCCTCTCTCTCTCTATCTCTCACACACACACTAACTTTCTCACTCACTCACTCATTCACTCTCTTTCTCACTCTCTCTCTTCCCCCGCCCCCCTCTCGCTCTCTCTCTCTCTCTCTCCCCCCCCTCTCTCTCTGTCTGTCTGTCTGTCTGTCTGTCTGTCTGTCTGTCTGTCTGTCTGTCTGTCTGTCTGTCTGTCTGTCTGTCTGTCTGTCTCTCTCTCTCTCTGTGTCTCTCTGTGTCTCTCTCTCGCTCTCCCTCCCTCCCCAGCGACACTCACAGCCACCTCATCCCTTCCGGGCCCGGAGCTACAGCCGAAGTCTGCGAGGCGCAGACGGCCGCCTGTGTCCAGGAGGGCATTGGCTGGCTTTACATCCCTGTGCACAATGCCCTGGGCGTGGAGGTACGTCAGCCCGCTCGCCAGCTCTTGGATGTACCTGGGGGAGGAAGGTGGGAGGGGTTAGAAGGGTGGTGGGCATGGTAAAGGGGATGAAAAAAGAGAAAAAAAGGAAAGGTGAGAAGGCGTGTAAAATATCGACATGGTGGGGAGATATAGGGGAGATGTAAATAAATATTTCTTCTCCCTCCCTCCCCCCCCCTCTCTCTCTTTCTCTTACTCTCTTACTCTCCCTCTCTCCCTCCCTTCCCTCTCCCTTTCTAGCTCCCTCTGTCTCTCCTTCTCTCTCCCTCCCTTCCCCTTTCCTCTCTCCTTCCATCTCATTCTCCCTCCTTCCTTTTCCTTCTCCCTCTTCTTTCCTTCCCTCTTCCTCTCCCCTTCCCTTTCCCTCCCTCCTTCCTTCCCTTTCTCTATCCTTCTCCCTCTCTCCCTCCTCCCCTATCCTTCTCCCTCCTCTCTTACCGCACTTTCTCCCTGGCCACCAGCGCGATGCCCGTGTCATTGATAAGGGAGAGCAGCGTCCTCGGAGTGCACAGCTCACTCACCACCCACGCCCACGCCCCTCCTCCCTCATGGGCGTCCTCGTCATATTCGGAGAATGCGGGTGGCGTCAGGTCCTCGTCGGGGAGGGAGAACATGCATGCCACATCACCAGCGGGAAGAACCTCGACCTGAAGGAGAGGGCGAAGAAGGGGGTACTGGAGGGAGTGGGGGTGGCAGTGGTGGTGGTGAAAGGTGGTGTTAATGGTGGTCGAGGGGAGTGCTGGAGGTGATGGAGGTGGAGGAGGTGGTGGTGTAGGGGGGGTAATGATGAAGGGTGGAGGTAATGAGAGTGGTGGTGGGGGAGATAATAGTAGTGGAGAGTAGTGGTGGAAGTGATGGTAGTGAGGGAAGAGGGTGGTGGTGGAGGCAATGGTGGAGATCTTTGGTGGAGTTGAGGGGGGAAGGAAATGGTGTTGGTGGTGGAAGGGGGGGGGAGGAGGGAGAAGGGGGAGGAAGAGGAGAAGGGAAAATGGATGAGGAGGAGAAGAGAAAATGGATGAGGAGGAGGGGGAAAAGGCAGAGGCAGAAAAGGAGGATACAGTAAAGGAAGAGGAGGAGGAAGGAGAAGGTGGAAAAGGAGCAGGAGAAGGTAGAAGAGGAAGAGGAAGAAGAGTAATAGGACATAGGATGAAGAGGAGGAGGAAGAGAAGGAAGAGGAGGTAAATTGCAGTCTTGGTGATGATAGATTATAAAATAGATGATGAAGAATAAGAATCACACCCACATTCGCACGTACGTATGCATGAACACACACACATATATACATCCCAGGACATACCCGCCCGCTCCCATCCACCTGGTCCGGTGCCCATGTGACGGAGGCGAGGCCGGACCTTTCTGTGGGCGTAACCACAGCGTAGGTAGAGGTGACATGGGCGTGTGGCGGGAGGGGGAGCAGGTTGGCCTCCTGTGTTGCAGACGCA
>NC_091551.1:47754882-47757382 GCF_042767895.1 Penaeus vannamei | reverse complement strand
GCTAAGAGAGGGAGGGAAGTGGCTTGTGGGTCGAGCAGTGAGGGAGGGAGGGAGGGAGGGAGGGAGGGAGAGGGAGCTAGAGGGAGGGAGGGAGGGAGAAGGGGAGCTGGAGATGTAGAGGGAAGAGGGAGGGAGGGAGAAATGGAGAGGGGTAAGAAAGGGAAAGTGAGGGAGCTTAGAAGGGAGGGAGGGAGGGAGGGAGGGAAACGGAGGTAGAGAGGGAGAGAGAGCGGAAGGAATGAGTGAGGGTGGGAGAATGGGGGGTAGGGAGAGAAGAAGGAAAGAGAAAAGGAGAGGGAATGAGGGAGGGAGGGGAAGGTGAAAGGGTGAAGGAGAGGGAGAGGGAATGAGGGAGAGAGGGAGGGAGGTAAGGGTAGGGGAGAAGGAGCGAAGGAAAGATAAATCGAAAGATAGATAGATAGATAGATAGATAGAGAGAGAGAGAGAGAGAGAGAGAGAGAGAGAGTGAGCGAGTGTTTGTGTGTGAGAGAGAGAAAGATAGATGGACAGATAGATGGAGAAAGAGAGAGAGAGTGATAGATAGAGAGAAAAAGAAAGAGAGTGTTAGATAGAGAGAAAGAGAAATATATAGATGGATAGATAGATTAGATAGACAGACAGACAGATAGATAGATAGATAGATAGATAGATAGATAGATAGATAGATAGACAGAGAGTGAGTCAGATTCCCGCATCCGTGTTGCATTCTCACACTCGGCCCCCAGTGAGTCCGGGACCCCGCCGCGCTATGGGGAAATTAATTTTTTTTTTTTTGGGGGGGGAGAGGGGCTGAAGAGAGGGGAAAACACCCTTTCCTCCCCGTCCCTCCCACCACGTTCCTCTCCCTCGGTGGAGCTGCGATTCCCGAGGGAGCGAGACGGTGGAAAAACCTCGAGGGCGGTGCTTCCTGGCCCTCGCTTTCTCATTCCCCGGGTTGGCTAAGAGAGGGAGGGAAGTGGCTTGTGGGTCGAGCAGTGAGGGAGGGAGGGAGGGAGAGGGAGCTAGAGGGAGGGAGGGAGGGAGAAGGGGAGCTGGAGAGGTAGAGGGAAGAGGGAGGGAGGGAGAAAGGGAGAGGGGTAAGAAAGGGAAAGTGAGGGAGGTTAGGGAAGGAGGGGGAAAGTGAGGGAAACGGAGGTGGAGAGAGACGAGAGAGAGAGAGAGAGAGAGAGAGAGAGAGAGAGAGAGAGAGAGAGAGAGAGAGAGAGAGAGAGACGAGAGAGAGAGAGAGAGAGAGAGGGCGAGAGAGAGAGAGAGAGAGAGTGTGTGTGTGTGTGTGTGTGTTCATAAGTAAACAGGCCAGATATATAAGGCAGATGGATATAAAAGTAGATGGAATAATAGGTATGCAGACACAAATAGATTGATGGATAGAAATACAATGACTGGAGAGAGAGAGAGAGAGAGAGAGAGAGAGAGAGAGAGAGAGAGAGAGAGAGAGAGAGAGAGAGAGAGAGAGAGAGAGAGAGAGAGAGAGAAAGAAGACCAAAAGGCCAAAGAGAAAGAGAAAAAGAAAAGGCCAAGGAATTAACAGAAATAAAAAAAGAAAGAAAGAGAGAGATACTGGCTTAACTTTCAAGAAAGCTCTTGAAGTGTAGGAAACCGCTTTTCTGAAGGACTCAAGGTACTTTCAGAAGCAAGAGTCACGCATCTCTCAATAGGATAAAATTGGACAAGAATTCGAGAAAATGTTCACTTTTGCTTATCCGCCTTTTGTCCTTGAGGTAAAGGAAAGAAAGGGAGAAAGGATGGGTAGGAGGGAAAGGAGCATGGGGAAGGAGGGAGGGAGGGAGGGAGAGAGGGAGAGAGGGAGGGAGGGAGGGAGGGAGGGAGGAAGGAGAATGGGAGGGAGGAGAGAGGGAGGGAGGAGAGGGAGGGAGGGAGGGAGGGAGGGAGGGAGAGGAGGAGAGGAGAGAGAGAGAGAGAGAGAGAGAGAGAGAGAGAGAGAGAGAGAGAGAGAGAGAGAGAGAGAGAGAGAGAGAGGGAGAGGGATAGGGAGAGAGGGGGAGAGGGAGAGGGGAGAGGGAGAGAGAGGGGAGAGGGAGAGGGAGAGGGAGAGAGGGAGAGGGAGAGGAGAGGAGAGAGAGGGGAGAGGGAAAGGGAGGGAGGGAGAGAGGGAGAGGGGAGAGGAGGGAGAGAGGAGAGAGGAGGAGGAGGGAGGAAGGGAGGTGAGGAGAGGGAAGGAGGGAGGAGAGGGAGGGGAGAGATGAGGAGGAGAGGGAGAGAGGAGGAGAGGGAGAGAGAGAGAGAGAGAGAGAGAGAGAGAGAGAGAGAGAGAGAGAGAGAGAGAGAGAGAGAGAGAGAGAGAGAGAGAGAGAGAGAGAAGAGAGAGAGAGAGAGAGAGAGAGAAAGGGGAGAGACAGAGGGAGAGAGGGAGATGAGGGGAGAGGGAGAGGGGAGGAGGAGGGAGAGAAGGGGAGAGGGAGAGAGGGGAGAGGGAGGGAGGGATCCAGAGGGAGGTGATGGATGGATGGAAGGGAGGGAGGGAGGAAGGGAAGGAAGG
>NC_091551.1:47744882-47747382 GCF_042767895.1 Penaeus vannamei | reverse complement strand
TGCGAGCTGACCATGTGAGCGCAACCAATCAGCCGCTCATGCCCTTCCTTCATGGCCTCATTGCCAAGGGGGAGGCTTACAGTTATGTATTGCGCACGGCCACTCCGACTGTGACTCTCCCTAGGATCAAGGTAATTTAACTATTTTTTTTTTGTTTAGGCACAAAATCACAAGTATTTTAATGATACAAATAATAATAATGATAATGATGATAATGATAATCAGAATGATAATCTTCCTAGTGATAGAAGTGATAATAATGATGATGATAAGGATAAGAATGATGATAAAAATAATTTGATTTTAATGATGATAATGATAATGATGATGTCAATGATAATGTTATGTTTTACAAAAGCAATGATTTTGATGTTGACAATAATAATAACAACATCAACTCCATAAACTTCAAGGACCTTTTCTTACCACCTGCACACAGTCCCTGGTCGCGGGAACAATTCCGGGGTTCATGGATGTCATTGATAACTTTGGTGCGGTAGAGCTGACGGACGACAACCTGATCCAGCGCTGGGTGGACAAGGGCAGGCGGGTACACTTCTTCGGAGATTCTCTGTGGACCAAATTGTTCCCTACGCAGTTTAGCAAGCAGGAGGAGGTGACCTCGTTCTTTGTGACGGATTTCACTGAGGTTTGGCCCAGTTTGGTTTTCTTTTTGCTCTCCCTCAGGTCTTGTTCATTCTCTTACACATTCTCTCCCTTTCTGTCTCTTTCTTTCTCTTCTGTTTTTGCCTCTTCTCTCTTCTCTTTTCTCCTCTCCTCTCCTCTCCTGTCATCTCCTCTCCTGTCATCTCCTCTCCTCTTTTCTCGTCTCTTCTCTTCTCTTCTCTTCTCTTCTCTTCTCTTCTTCTTCTTCTTCTCTTCTCTCTTCTCTTTCTCTTTCTCTTCTCTTCTCTTCTCTTCTTCTTCTTCTTCTTCATCTCTTCTTCTTCTCTTCTCCTTCTCCTTCTTCTTCTCTTCTTCCTTCTTCTTCTCTTCTCTTCTCTTCTCTTCTCCTTCTTCTTCTCTTTCTCTCTCCTTCTTCTCTTCTTCTTCTTCTTTCTCTTCTCTTCTTCTTCTCTTCTCTTCTCTTCTCCTTCTCTTCTTCTTCTCTTCTCTTTCTCTTCTCTTCTCTTCTCCTTCTCCTTCTCTTCCTCTTCTCTTCTCTTCTTCTTCTTCTTCTTCTTCTCTTCTCTTCTTCTTCTCTTCTCTTCTCTTTCTCTTCTCTTCTCTTCTCTTCTCTTCTCTTCTCTTCTCTTCCTCTTCTCTTCTCTTCTCTTCTCTCATGTCTCTTCTCATGTCTTCTCTTCTCATGTCTTCTCTTCTCTTCTCTTCTCTCCTCTTCTCTCCTCTCTTCCTCCTCCTCTCCCTCTCTCTCCTCCTCTCCTCTCCTCTCCTCTCCTCCTCCTTCCTCCTCTCCTCTCCTCTCCTCTTCTCTCCTCTTCTTCTCCTCTTCTTCTCCTTCTCCTTCTCTTCTCTTCTCTCCTCTCCTCTCCTCTCCTCTCCTCTCCTCTCCTCTCCTCTCCTCTTCCTCTCCTCTCCTCTACTCTCCTCTCCTCTCCTCTCCTCCTCACTCAATTTTCTGCCAGTATCAGAATATCAAGTGCAATAATATTTATATGAAAAAAACAAGTAACAAATGAATCCCTCTTGACTTCCATTTTAATCTCACCCATCTCTTCTCCCTCTTCCCTCTTCTCTCTTACTTCTCTCCTCTTCCCTCTTCTTTATTATTGCTCCTCTCTCTCCTCTTCCCTCTTCCCTCTTCCCTCTTCCTTCTTCCTTCTTCCTTCTTTCCACTACCCACTTCTCACCTCCCACTTCCTACTTTCCACTTCCCTCTCCCCACTTCCCTTTTCCCACTTTCCTCATCCCTCTTCCCTCTTCTGTCCTCCCTCTTCCCTCTTCCCTCTTACCTCTCTTGCCTTACACAGGTTGACAGAAATGTGACGCGGAACGTGCGAGCTGCCCTGACCTCCTCAGACTGGGATGTCCTTGTGCTGCACTACCTTGGCCTAGACCACATTGGCCATGTAGAGGGACCCATGAGTGCCCACATTGGACCTAAGCTGCAGGAGATGGACAAGGTTGTGAAGGAGATCCACACAGCACTTGAGGAAAAGGTGGGTATGCGGAGAATTCCTTTCGTGTGTGTGTTATAGTGGTGGAGGAGGAGGAGGAAGGGGAAGGGGAAGGGGAAGGGGAAGGGGAAGGGGAAGGGGAAGGGGAAGGGAAGGGGGAGGGGGAGGGGGAGGTGGAGGTGGAGGGGGAGGGGGAGGGGGAGGTGGAGGTGGGAGGGGGAGGGGGAGGTGGAGGGGGGTGGAGGTGGAGGTGGAGGTGGAGGTGGAGGTGGAGGTGGAGGTGGAGGTGGAGGTGGAGGTGGAGGTGGAGGTGGAGGAAGTGATAGAAATAGAGATAGAGATATGGATAGAGATATAGAGAGAGGGGGGGAAGGAAAGAAAAAAATAGGTTGAGAGAGAAAGAAAGAAAGAAAATATATGTA
>NC_091551.1:47734882-47739882 GCF_042767895.1 Penaeus vannamei | reverse complement strand
TGCTGGTGATGGCAGGGCAGGTGTTCCTGGCAGGGAGCAGCAAGAGGAAGCAGGTGCGTGTGGATGAGTAGAAGGGCCTTGGAGGGGGTCAGGATGTGGCTATTGTCTGGGGTGCATGTGTAAGGAGAGGCCTCTGTCATCGCAGAAAGCAGCTATGTCCTGCACGTACAGCTAGCAAGGGCCTGTCAGGAGGCAGTAGGGGAATCAGGAGAGGGAGGGAGTAGCCCTGCCAGGGGAGAACTTTAAGTTTACAAGAGTAACAGTGAATGTGTCTGTTCACTGGGATATAAGGAAATCTGTTTCTTGAACCAGAAATATTTGTAACTATTTTGGTATTATATATAGTTATCAAATAGCCCAGGTGATTTGAATGAGAAAGCTGGATAATTTGGCTTAAAACTTCTGTAGCCAGAAGTTTGTGTACTTTTTTCCAAGTTTACTTAGTAGTAAAAAAGAAAAAAAAGAAAAAAGAAGTGATTTTTTGTATCACAGATGTTACAAAAAAAATTCAACAACAAAATTACTCCTTCTTAGTTAACTGATGACTTACATTTCCAGTGTAATATTGATTTATTAATTTTGTTAACATATGTGTGGCTCCACAAGTGCTTAGTTACCAAGGAACCAATTACTAGTTTTACTTGTCTCAACTATCTTCCTTCTGAATTTTCAGAAAGATTCTATTCATTTTTTTAATTGCTGTTAGTATTTTGATAACAATATATAACAGATAACAGTATTAATATTGCATAAAAAAATTGTATGGTAATTTAGGGCCTACTAATAACTCTTTTGGAGCCATCTCTCTGTAACAAAATTTGCAAAAAACTATGTGTGGACAGTACATGTACCTGCTGACAGTGGGATAACCCTTGTTAATTGGAATATGATTTTATAATTGAAACTAGGTGGATGAAATTATAGACATAGTGCTTATTAATTGTTTGTCATTGGCTTATCATATAGTTTATAATCAGCTGGAGCAGATTGGTCTTCTTATGAGATGTCACATTTCTGTGGCAATAATAAAGAATTGTTTATCATTTGATAAGATATTACAAAGAAAGAGAAAGAAAAAGTTCAGAAAAAGAATATAAGTTTGAATAAATTGAGAGCAGTTTCTGAAAATTACGATTTGGAGGAGGAATTTTGAATGATATAGTTACGTTACCTGATTGATATAGAAAAATACAGTTAATGATTCCATTTTGTTATGTGATTTGCCTATAATGTTTCAGCAAGAAAATTCTAAGAGGGAAGGGGAGAGCAAGGGAGGGGGAGAGGGAGAGGCAGAGAAAGAGAGAGAGAGGGAGAGAGAGACGAAGTATGAGTAGATTGTAGGACAGTCCTTTTAAAATTTCAGTTGTGAATTTTGAATGATGTAGTTATGTCACCTGATTGATATAGAAATATACAGTATAGGATTTCTTTGTATTATATGAATTGCCTATAAATTTTGTACTCGGCAGAAGCAGGAATAATGGTTGCAGGTATTATGTACACATACACACACAGACACGCACTTACATAAGCGCACACAAGCACAAACACACACACACACACACACACACACACACACACACACACACACACACACACACACACACACACACACACACACACACACACACACACATACTTGGTTTTAGGTATGGAATAATACACAACATTTTTTTATGAATTCAAAAAGTATATCATGAGGATTCCCCGAAATTTTTATGTGAAGTTATGTGAAGACTGTTTATTGTAGTTTTTGTTATTTAATTTCATTGTGATTTTCTTCTTGCAGGAAGTAAGTCAGTAGTATTCTTAGTGCTGTCAAGGTTATACTTTGTTTTATGTGTTTTATTATAATGTGACAAAATTGCTGTCTTCCCTTTGCAGCGAGTGAGTGCCATAAAGCCCTTGCATCAGTTCCTGCTTGTAGGCACGGGATTCCACACACTGAGCCTTCTGGGGACAAGCCTAGTGGAGGAGGAGCACCAGACTGTCTACTTTTTACTCAGTAGCCTCCACGTGGGCTTCATCATCAGCCTTGTCATCCAGATCAAGCGCAAGGTGCTTATGAGGACTCACTCTGGCTCAGGTTGGCACGGCTCGGACAGCTTCGATGCTGGAAGGCACAAGATGGATGATGATGACGTGGATGAGGATGTAACGGAGTTGCCCACACGGATTGCGGGAAGAGGTTCTGAAGGAAGCACGTGGATGCAGACCCTGCGAAGAACACCCGTCAAGCTGCTTCTTTTGTCAGTGGTGAGCCTGTCCCTGAGTCGCCTCATGAGGTCATGGAATTCCACTGGGGACAAGTGGAAACACCTGGAGGACCTAGGTGATGGGATACGTGCTGCTGGGGGCTATGTCCTTCTAGCAGTGGTTCTGGCAGGTCTGGTTGTGGCAATCTTCATGTTCTCGCAGAACTGCCTGCCCCTCGTGCTGGTTGCCTGTGCATGCATCTTTGGCCGCCACTTCCCACTCAGCTCCTCAGGGGGTGTCTTGGAGGCCCAGTTCACACACTTTGTCATTATCATCCTGTTTGTGTATGGACTGCTGAAGGCAAAACTCATTGACTTTAAGACCCCCAACTCTAAGACCAAGAGCAACCTGGATGTGTTCGAGCCGGAGGAGGAGAAGATGACTGTATTGCTCAGGTACAGTGTGACGGCTCTAAGCCTGCTGTGTCTTCTCCTCCAGAGAGCAGATAACATAGGGCTCTTGGCTCTGGTCATGTTGCAGAACTACATCATGTCCTCTGTCTTGTGCAAACTTACTGGGACTGGGTTGATCTCTTCGGGTGCAGCTGCCCTAGCAGTCAACTGGCTTGCGTTTGCTCATTTCTTTTATCAGGTAAGTTATATGGAGTATTGCTTTTACTTGCATTATTTTTTAATTTGATAAAATTATCTTGAATGATGAGAACATATAATACGATGGGAAATAATGTTCACTTGTGGTATGAGTGTTATAAAGTGCTTGGAAAAACGCTCATGATACCCTTAACGAATTTCGTGTTTTGATGTTATTTTTAAAATGTTATAGCTCTCATCGTCATGTATAATGAGTTTATTTATGTTAACTTGGTTTGTGAATATAGAAAGAATATGAATTTCTGAGCAGTGCTTAGATAAAAAATCTGGACATATATCTATTTATATTTGGTATGTAAAAAAAATATTTAACAGGGTAACAGTAATAGCCTGGCCACCATAGACATCAGTGCTGGCTTTGTGGGCGTCACCAGCTATCGCCCTTTCGTTCATGGAGCTCTCATTGCGACGCAGACTTTCGGAGGAACTTTCCTCACCTATCTCAGCTACCTCATGCACATTATCTCGAGGGATGCGCAGAAAGAGAGGTATGTATGCAGTGGCAAGGTCCTTGATGTTGGTATCTAAAGTTTGGACTTTTCTGTGGGGTTTGTTTCCTTATACTTTGTGTGTGACTGTGTGGATGTTGTCTGAATTTTTTCTTTGTTATAATTCTGGTTATTTTTGGGAGGAATGTAAAAGGTATCCAATTGTAATAAATTTACTTTTTGTTTTGTCATTCTGTATGCATGTATTGAATCTTTCTGTCCATATGCATATCAGTACTTAGTAGTAGTGAAAATATCAAATTGTTATATGGAGAGGGAGGTTCAATTTTTACATGTAGATGCTTTGAACTTTACCAACAGCCCAACAGACATCATGCATCAACCCTTGTATTGACTTGATATTTCTTGAGCTTGCATGGCGAGGCTGAAAGATGCAAATGAGAATGAACAGTTTCACAAGACAACATGAGTAATTACTATTTTGGTATTACCTTCATCAGAATAACATCATGGCAGTAACAGAGTCAAAAGATTAATCACAAAACTTGTCTTTTAAGATTATTAATTCTGATTCACATCTCTTTAACTATGAGTAACATTCTTGCTCAATTTCAGATGGCAGTATCCCTTGTTTGTGTGGTGGACTGTAAGGCTTGCCACCGTGAGTCTCTACCTGGTCAACGTCACTTTCCAGCGGCATCACCTCTTCATATTGTCAGTGTTCACGCCAAAGCTCTTGTATGAAGGGGCTCACTTGCTTGTTCTGTGTGTCCTCACCTTGTTCATGTGGAGTGTCGAAAAGATCTGCACGGTGTTGGAGGTAAGTTACAGATTTGAGTAAGGAAGTGGGAAGTTGAGTTGAACAGAGGAGGAGGAAGGTCAACAAGGTCAAAGAGGAAATTTTTTTTTGAGTTGAGTTGAAGTGACAGGGTCTCTTGGTGTAAATGAAAATTTTGATTCCTATAGTCCCTTTAATATTAGGAGTTGTCTCTTCTGGGACACATGGAAGGGTAAGAGCGGGAATGTTAATGGATGATGAAAGAAGAGATGGTTGTGTTTCTGTGCATCCTGCGCTTTTATTTTTATTGTCTAGTCCTGTACAAAGTTCATGCAAAGGAGTAAGATGATGTACATATTGTATTGAATTCCATTTAATGTCCCTCTTTAATACTGTTAACTTTTAATAGGAGGTTTAATAAGCCTGATAGCTTCTTTTTGTTGTGAATGTTTATAATCCAGGCATTCTCAGAAAGCTACTTATAAGCCATATAGGTTATGGAATGTGATGGACTAGATAGAAATATTTGCCTAAATAGAGCTAATGTTTCTTACTTGAAATAATTTTTTGTCTCAAATAGGGGTCACAGTAGTGTGCAGAGGTCAAGCATTTGATACTTTTTATATGAATTATTTGTTTTTAAGTCTTCATTGTTGGAAATATTAATGCCATTAGATGTGAGAAGAAAAATGGTTGTTGTGTTGTACATTATTTTTGGCTTGTACTTTTTTATGTGATCAAGTTTTTACTATGCAGCATTGTGCACATTGTGTTGGCTTATATTTGATTCAGTGCATACATTGCTTTTATTTAAAAAGTTCTCATAACTTATCTCATATGATAGTCAAGTATGCAGTTTACATATGACCTGTTTACCTTACTAGCACCACTAAGCTATTGGATTGT
>NC_091551.1:47724882-47727382 GCF_042767895.1 Penaeus vannamei | reverse complement strand
TGGGAAATATTATTCTATATGCCACATATGAAATCTGTCTCTACTTTAAAGTGGTCAGTCCATTATATCAGGATTTTATTACTCTATTCTTTACCAGTTGGAATCAATACTCTAAAATTTATTCGTCCTCATTTAGTAATACCTTTTGAGTCCTAAATCCCAATTTCTTCATTCTAAAAAAAAGGGTAACCAGAAGGCAATACACATGAGCTTTCAATTGAATCTGAATTGACTTTTTCTATTTCTGATCCTTTGATTCTTTGATTTTTTTATTCTTTTTCCTACCTTGGATGCTGTCCTCTCCCCTTCTGTCCTGCCCCAAGACTAGCCTCTCGAGGGTCACGGTCGCACTCGGCCTCTGACAATTCTCGAGAGTCAGAGAATCCAGTGGGGGGGCGAAGGGGGCCTCCCACAGCCCCCTCGACCGAGTACACACTCTCCAGGGTGTTAGACCTGAGGGTTGGGTAGGTATGATAGTGGGGCCAATTGTGCTCAGACCAATAGCATGATCAGGGGGTCAAGAAAAAGGGGGCGGGGGCATGCGCAGACATCTCTTGTTTTGGCTTTTTTTTTTGTGAGTGTGTGTGTGCATGTGTGTATGTGTGTGCGTGTGCATGTGTGTATGTGTGTGCGTGTGCTTTTGTGTGTGTGCGTGTGCTTTTATGTGTGTGTGTGTGTGCTTCTGTGCTTTTGTGTGTGTATGTGTGTATGTGTGTGTATGTGTGTGTGTATGTGTGTGTGTATGTGTGTGTGTGTGTGTGTGTGTGTGTGTGTGTGTGTGTGTGTGTGTGTGTGTGTGTGTGTGTGTGTGTGTGTGTGTGTGTGTGTGCTTTTGTGTGTGTGTGCTTTTGTGTGTTTGTGCTTTTGTGTGCGTGTGCGTGTGCCTGTGTACAAGTGAGTCTGTACGTGTGTACATATGTACGTGCACATTAATTAGTTTAGCTTTCATAGCCTTATGACAGCATGAATTGGAAGTCCAGAAATATGATCCTAAACTTTTAAATTTTGATCTTTGCTTTTTTTCTTTTTTTCTCGCCTATTATGTATGTGTCTTTAGTTCGTTATTCCTGGTCTGACTGCCCATTCATGGAGGACACATAAGGTAACTGCAATGTGCATCAAACCAAAACAAGAATATAAAACAACACTGGATTTAAAAGTTTACAATAGGTTGATACTTTTAGGGGTTACATGACAAGTACCTGGACTGTGTTATTGGGTCAAAGTAAAGGAATGGGCTGGTAAGTCAATTACTATAATGACATGTGTTTGTAAAGTGAACAGTAACAATGTAATGAAATATTGAGGGTGCATCATGTCCATAATGTGGTGCCAATAGTGTAATTTTTTATAATATACAATGACCATAGTATTTTTTAATTTTATTTTAGTATGTGACAGTGTTCTGTTGTATATGTGAAAACATTTTTTAAATAATGCACACAAATCAATGCAGAAGGGTGAAAGCATCACATGTATTATATTTAAAACAACATACAGAGGGATATAAGAGAGAAGAGACATACACAGAACCTATTCTACTTTTGTGTATATAAATCTTTACTTTATCATATCAATTATTATCTGATTGACATGTCATTATATATATACATATTTTTTTGGCATTTTCAAAAACTTTCTTATTCACGGAACTCACCAATGAATTTCAGTTGTATTATATTCAGTTTTGTCATTTAAAGCTTTTTTCTGCTTTACCCAATTTACGAACATTATTTTTTCTTTATGCACAGTATGATAAAGTCAAATGTAAAATTTTTGGACCACTTTCCACTGTTCTGTTTTTTTGTATTTTTTATTAATCATGTAAATAATTATAAGTTTATAAATCCTTTAAATCATAAGCAATAATAACTACAGATATTTATATCACATAATGATGATAATTTTCATATATGTAATAATGTTTTGTGCCAGTTGACATATATGTATAGTTTTTCAAAAGTTTTGTCCTCCACTTTTATAGTTTGGAAAAATTACGAAAATCTAATAAAACATGGATACAAAACATAAGGACAAAACAAATATACATAAACTGCAAGATATTATGAAATCCAGCGCAGATTGCAGTTAGCGGTGAATAATAACATTTTCCTTTACAATGTTAAAAGTAAAATGTTTATGTTTGTAATGTGACAAATATGTTGTTATGATGGTATATATATATAACAACTGTAATGCTTTCTTGCCACTTATGAAGAGCAACATTCTGTAATTACAGATTGATAATAACAAAAACATTCATTTGTATTGGCTTTGTTCTTTTTTTTTTTGCTAATTAAAAGTGAAAGTGTCAATGTATGCTGTATAAATGTTTAAAAGTTTACTTTACATTCAAAAAGTTCAGGTGTATAAATGATAATGATTAAAAACTTTTTTTAACAAAAAACATTACATTGAGAATTTTTTACCAATGTTTGTGATATTGTTTTAGCAAAGGATATTTTATGATGAAAGTACTATGTATGCTTTGGCTTCATCT
>NC_091551.1:47689882-47719882 GCF_042767895.1 Penaeus vannamei | reverse complement strand
CAGTTAATAAAACTAAAATGAGAAAAGAGTATTACTTCGTCATTGATTTTAAGTAATGGAACCTGTATAAAAAAATCCATATACGAAGAGTTAAGTTACGAAGACAGAAGAAGAATAAAAAGGAGAAAGAGGATAAGGAAGAAGAGGAGAAGAAAGGCAGTAAAACAAAAGAGAAGGAAAGAAAGACTATGAAACTGGGAGATAGGAAGGGAAAGTGGAGGAACGAAAGTGAGGGGATGCAAGAGAGACAGATGAGAAAGAAAGAGAGAAATGATGAGAAGGAGAGAAATAGGGGGAGCAGGAGAAAGTGGAAGAGGTGGGGGAATAAGAGGTAGGGAAAGAGGAGGAAAAGAAGAACAAGAACAAGAGGAGGCGGAGGAGGAAGAGGAGAAAAAGGAGAAACAGATGGAGAGAGACGATCGAGGAAAAAGACAGGGGGAGGAGAAAGAGGTTTAGGAAGAAGAAGTAGCAGAAATAGCAACAAAGGCCGATAACCACAGAGACATAGATGAATATATAGACAGACAGATAGACATATAGCGAGGTTACCCAGCAGCACCTCCTGAATGGGTTAAGTCTATCCTTAAATATATGAAAAAATAGAGTTTATGACAAGACCTGAAGCAACGGCAGCAAATGCAAGGCTGTCTGTGGGCCCTTTTCACTTTTAAGAAGAGAGAGAGAGAGAAAGAGAAAATAATGAAGTGAAATAAAAAAACCTACCTTCTGTTTTGGGAGTTATGTCATAAATATCAGAGAGAGAGAGATAAAAAAGTTTGACTTCACATTTTACATTTCCTGTAAATAATATTTTACGGTTGATATATTTTGAAGATTTAAATACGAAACGAGTATTTTTCTTAGCTATTTGAAGAAAAAATAAAAGATTACTGGTATCTCTTAAAAATAGAAGAATTTAGAAGTTTATTACCCTTTTAGTGCTATATTTATAATCTAAAGCCTAGAAATCCCTCGACAAAAAGATATGAAATTACAAACTATCATTTGAGTAAAATAAACAATAACAAACAGGCAATGAAAAGACAACGTAAAGTAGAAATTACAAAAGAAAAACATTAATCAAAATATAATCTGAATAAATGAAATCATAATTATAAACTAAGAGTGAATAAGAGACAAGTAAAACAAGCAGACACGACAAACACATCTGAGTAAAATACAATTCGAACAAATAAACAAGGAATAAACATCAGTAAAAGGAAATGATATGAAAATAAGAAAAACAAGGAAAAAAAAGAAAAGTAAAAAACAAGAAACAAAAAACAAAACAAAACAAAACAAAACAAAACAAATCAAGATGATCAATAGAAAAAATACTAAGCGAAAAGCTATAATCCAGGCCCCGCCCCCTCTCCCGCCAGCAGGTGTTCGCCCCGCCCCCCTCCCCCCCCCCCTTGCCTCCGCGGTTCCCTCCGATGCCTCGCTCCCGGTAGAGACGGGGGGGGGGGGGGGGCTGATGGGGTCTTCATTGGCTGCTGTTGTTAGGTTTACAGTTTATTGCAGGACAGAAAAAGTCTTGAGATACAGTGATGGTGATTTTGTTATAGTGCCTGGATTTATAGCTTTACTGTGAAAACTCACGAGAATAAAAGAAACAGAAACGTATAAACATAGATACATATATGTATACACACATATAAATAAATAAATAGATAGATAAATAAATATACATACATATATATGCATAATATAACCAACATAGTTAGAACAAAACATAAAAAAACTCCTTATTACCAAACCAAGCCCAAGGCCTACCCACAGAAGGCCACCGAGACACTGAACAGGAAACAAAACCCTCCATCTATATATAAAAACAACAGCAACAATATCCACTCAATAATAAAAAAAAAACAACATGTCCTGAGTCCGCTCTGCCCCGAGACCCGCCTGCGAAAGCCTCCAGACACAAAAGCAACAAACAAACAAACAAACAACAAATAAACAAACAGACAGCGACAATAATTCCCTCAGCAAATCGAGCCCATTACCCCGCCCCGCGACCCACCTGTGTAGGCCTCCTCATGCTTGGCGCGGGCGGCGGGCGACAGCTGCTCCTGGCTGTCGTTGCGGTGGTTCTGCATCTCCGCCAGCGAGCGCGAGTACGTGGGGCCGCCGCTGCTCCGCCGCTCCTCGCCGCCGCCGCCGCCGCCGCTGCCGCCGCCGCTGTTCTTCATGAAGCGAGCTCGTCTGCGGGAGGGGAGGAGGGGATGGGGGTTAGCTGGGGGTTTATGTGGGTTGGGAGGTTCAGTTGGAGGGGTGGGGGTCGGTTGGAGGGCTTGAAGGGGGTGGGAGTGGGGGTTGTGTGCTTGTGTGTGTGTATGGGTCTAGATGTGTATATAGAGATAGGTACAGTCACGGTCGAAACTCTTATGAAACATATTTCTAATTCTGTCTCGAACATCAGCCAAATACCATAGATTCAGTTTCAGTTCATTAAGAGACTTTTTTCCGTCACTTTACGTACACTCGACAAGCACATGTACTTTCATACACACATCTATATATAGGCACATACACGCAAACACGCACATACGCTCGCACACACACACGCATTCGCACACACGCACACACACACGCATGCGCACACACACACACACACACACACACACACACACACACACACACACACACACACACACACACACACACACACACACACACACACATACACACACACACACACGCACACACACACACACACACACACACACACACACGCACACACACATACACACACACTCACATACACGCACACAGCGTATTATTCCCCGGGCATTTACACATGAGTAATGAAATATTCCTGAGCATCAGGACCTGTCAGCTGGCAGGATATAATATTGGATACGGTATATATATATATTTAATAGAATAATCTGCTCAGGAATATTTTATTATCCTTGTGATTATTTTCTCATCTCTGTCTCCTTCGCTCTCACTCTATATCCCCTCCTTCCCCTTTTTCCCCCTCTTTCTCTTCTCATGTTTTCTGTTCCCTCTCTTTTAATTTTCTCTTTGTATTTTCTTTGTCATTATTATGATCTCTTCATCTTCCTCAACTTTCTCTTTCTCAAATTCTCTCACACTCTCCCCTTCCTCTCTTGTCCTCGCCGTATCTCCTCTCTTTCCTTGTTACTCCCTCTTCATCATTTCACTCTCTCTCCCTCTCCCTCATCTCCCTTCCCCCTCCTTTTCCCCTTTCACCCTCATTCCCTTATCTCTCCCTCTTTCCTCCTCCCTGTTCCATTAGCTCTTCTTCCTGCCTCTCCAACACCGCCTCCCTCCTTACCCCTCTTCCTTTCCCTTCTCTTTTATTCTCTTCCTCTCTTTCCCACTCCCTCCCTCCTTCTTCCCTCCCCCCATCCCTACCTCAAACCCTCCCCTTCACTAAACCCCTACCCATACAGAACCTGCCCCTCTCTCCAAATCCCCGCTTTCTCTCTCTCTCTCTCTCCCCCTCCCTCCCTTTCATATCCCGCACCCCTAACCCCCCCCACTCCCCCTCTTTCCCTCCCCCTACTCCAATCCCCCACTTCTCTCTCCCCAACCTCTTCCTACCCCCCTCCCCCTCCCCAACCCCACTCCCCTTCTTTCCCTTCCCCAACCTCCCCATCCCACTCCTACTCCCTCTCCTCTCTCCCTCCCCCCCATCTTCCCCTACCATCCCTCCCACTCCCTCCCTCCCTCACTCACCCTCT
Organism: Penaeus vannamei; assembly: GCF_042767895.1. Taxonomy (NCBI): domain Eukaryota; kingdom Metazoa; phylum Arthropoda; class Malacostraca; order Decapoda; family Penaeidae; genus Penaeus; species Penaeus vannamei. Next base: position 47,716,166 of record NC_091551.1, on the reverse strand, counting down.
GGAGATGAGCAGGCCGACGCACAGCAGGAGGGCCAGGGTGCAGGCGACTCCGGACACAATGGGGGCCAGCACGTGCGGGTCCAGGAACAGGGGCGCGCCGCTGCCCTCCACCACCTCCACCACGGACTCCGGCGCCAGGGTAGCTGCGGGGGGAGACGGAAGGGGGTGAGGGGGGTGACAAGAAGGAGGGGGAGGAGAGAACGGATAAAGGAGGGGCTGAGAGGAAAAGAGAGAAAGGTAAGTGAGAGAGGAGAGGAGGTGATGAGATGAAGAGGGAGAGGATAAAGGAGGAGATGAGAGGAAAAGAGAAAAAGGTAAATGAGAGAGGAGAGATGATGAGAGGAAAAGAGAAAAAGGTAAATGAGAGAGGAGGGAAGGTGATGAGAAGGGGGGAAGAAATCGGATGAAGGACGATATGAGAGAAGAGGGAGGAATGATCATGATAAGAAGAGGGTAAAAGAGAATGAATAAAAGAGAAAGCAAAATGAGGAAAAAGAAAGAAAATGAAAAAAAAGTCTACGGATAAAACCCAGATTTCACACACCGCCCAGACGGACGAGCTTACCTTATTATGTACTGAAGGAGGAAAACAGGAAAGGAGGAAATCAGACTCTAGAGCCTATTTTGCAAGATCTGGGAGAAAGGAAACACACTAAAACTTGCTTAATTCCTATTATGCAAAATATGAAAGAAAGGAAAAATACATTTGTTTGATTCCTATTTTGCGAAACACAGAAGAAAAGAACAAACTTGAAAATAATCAAACAGCAAGTCAGATCAATCAAACAAAGCCGAGCCCCAGGCAGGGCGGCGAGGGCGCACCTCCCATGAGCGACGCGGTGGCCACGTCGTAGGTGGCGGTGGCGGCGCCGGCGGCGTTGTGCGCCGAGACGCGCAGCTGGTACCACGTGAGCGGCGCCAGCTTGGGCAAGGTGATGGAGTCCGTGGCGCCCGCCAGGTGGGTGGCCACGGGCGTGAAGGAGCTCTCGGAGTGCGGGCGGTACTCCACGCGCCACCAGGTGATGGGGCAGCCCCCCGTCGGCCACGTGTACAGGTGCAGCGTCACGGCGGAGGAGTTCACGCTCACCAGGTCCTGGTGGCGCGGCTGGCGGGGGGCTGGGGGAGGGGGGGGGGGGTTAGTGGCTGGGGGATCGGTCTTTTGGGTGATTTCGTCCTTTAGTCCCTTAAGGACAAACAACAAAACACAAAAAGGTGGAATGATTTAGTGAAGTGAAATGTGAATTGTAAAAATCAGAAAAAGTTGATATTTGGGAATGGCTGAGTTCGAATGGACTTTCAGAATTTAAAAGGGGGAGTGAATTTATGAAGTGAAATATTAATCTTAATGAGAACAAGATGAAAGTTTGGAGTTCGCGAGTTTTAATGGACTCAAAATTTACCGTTTGTAGTTTTTGTTTTGCTTAGTTATATCCTAATTCATACCAAATCAATACCTATACAATATCTAAAGCTAAACACCTCTATCTCATATTGTTTTCTGGCAAGTTCAACTTTACAAAAACTCTCAATTACTTGTTAAACTGGGGACTACGTTGTTATCCATAAATAATCACAGTTAACTTTCCATAAATAGACAGCTTTCCATATCTAATAATTTCATAACTAATCATTACCTTTCCATAATCAATCACAGCTAGCTTTCCATACCTATTCGTAGTCACACCTTGCCCTCAAACCCCAAACCCCAGAGACCTCTCAGATGAACCAAAACCCCCCAAATGACTCCCTAAAAAACCCCAGATGACCCAAAAGACCTCCAGATGACCCCAAATGACTGCAAAGACCTCCAGATGACCCGCAAAGACCCCCCAAAGACCCCCAGATGACCCCAAAAGACCCCCTAAAGACCCCAACGCACCAGCTCCTCGCGTCCTCGTGTTGACCGTCTGCGAAGGCTCGCCTCGACCCACGAGGTTGACGGCGGCGACCTGCACGCGGTAGGTGGACCCGCAGCGCAGGTTCTCGAGGGCGTGGCTCGTCTCCCCGGGCTCCACCTGCTCCTCCACCCACGCCTTGTCCGTCTCCAGGCTGTAGCGCAGAACGTAGCCTGGCGGAGGGGGAGAAGGTAAGAGAGGAGGAAAAGAGGATCATCGAGAAGGGAAGAGGGAAGAGGATAGGGGAAGAGAGAAGAGGATAGGGGATAATGGAAGAGGAGGAAAAGGGACTGAGATAGGAAATAACGATAAAGAAAGAGGAGAGGGGATGAAGAAAGAGGAAAAGTGATAAAAAAGAGGAAAAGGGAATAAAGAAAGAGATGGAAGAGAGATAAAGAGAGAGGGAAAAGGATAAAGAAAAAATAAAGGACGAGGATGAAAAAAGATAAAGGAGGAAGAAAAAGGGTAATGAAAGAGGGAAAGGATAGAGACAGAGAGAGCAAAGAAAGGGCATTTTTCTGTCGTGGGCTTTCAAAGGGTCGTGAGATGAGGTCGCTGTCACCGAGGCAGGCTTTAGCTCTCTCAAGAACTAGACGATTAGGCTACAAAATATACAGTAAACTGAGATTTGGGAGACTACTTTTATGGATTTCAGGACTCCCTCCCTGTCTCCCTCACCTATAATTCGCTAACAAAAACACAAACAAAAATAAGAGCTTCCAGGAGCGACTCCCTCTCTGCCTCTTACCTGTAAATCGCAAACAAAATTAAAAACAAAAACAAAAGCAAACGCACAAATAAGAATAAGAGACTCCAAGAGCGACTCTGCCCCCTGTAATTTGCAAACAAAAACAAAAACAAGAGCTTCCCAGAGTGACTCCCACCCTGCCTCTCTTACCTGCAATTCGCCAACAAAAATAAAAACAAAAACAGCTCTCGAGACCCCCTCCCTGTCTCCCTCACCTCTAATTCGCTAAGAAACAAACGCAAAAACAAAATCAAAAATAAGAACAGCTCTCGAGACCCCCTCCCTGTCTCCCTCACCTCTAATTCGCTAAGAAACAAACGCAAAAACAAAATCAAAAATAAGAACAGCTCTCGAGACCCCCTCCCTGTCTCCCTCACCTCTAATTCGCTAACAAACACAAACACAAACAAAAACAAAAACAAGAGCTTCCCAGAGTGACTCCCACCCTGCCTCTCTTACCAGCAACAAAAACAAAAACAAAAACAGCTCTCGAGACCCGCTCCCTGTCTCCCTCACCTCTAATTCGCTAACAAACACAAACGCAAAAACAAAAACAAAAACAAGAACAGCTCTCGAGACCCGCTCCCTGTCTCCCTCACCTCCAATTCGCTAAGAAACACAAACACAAACAAAAACAAGAGCAAGAACAAGCCTCCCTGCGCGTCCCTCACCCGTGATGGGCTTCCCTCCGTCGCCGGAAGTGTCCCACGACAGGTGGATGGCCGTCTCGGTGGCATACTGCACCCTCACCGTGGGCGGGGGCGGCGCCTGCACCACCTGCACCACCCACGTCACCTCGTCACGCCCGTGGGGGTTTTGGGCGTGGCACGTGTAGTTCCCGGCGATGTCGGGCGTGACCACGGAGGCGTGCAGGGAGTGGTCGGGGAGCGTCTGGAAGAGGGGGAAGGGAGAGGGAGAGGGAGGGGAGAGAAAAGGGAGAGGGGCTTTAGAAGTAAATCAATTAATTAACGCTACAACAAACAACTAACAACATCCACAATGTTAGAGGAAAAAACACACTATTATCCAGTTTTTTTCCAAAACTTATTTAACCGAATACAACTTTCTTTTTTCATATTTATCCTTTTTCTTTGTTTTTACTTACCTGTGCTAAATATCAATCACATCTAATTCCCATCTAACCGAATTATAATATATATATTTTTACTTATTCATTATCATCATCATCATCTTTCTTTTTCTCATCTATTTTCTTATCCATTCATTTCTTATCACACTTTCTATTTACTTATTCTTTATCATATCTTTTAATTAGTTATTTATTTCTTTTAGTTTTACTTACTTCCCTACCTCCTTACTTCCTATCTTTCTTCCTTCTTTATTTTCCTTCCTACTTATTTCCTTACTGACTTCACTACTTCCTTCCTTTCTTTTTTTTTCCTTACTTCCCTACTTTCTAAATCTCCCTAATTTCCTTCCTTTCTTTCACCCTTACTTCATTACTTCTCTACTTCCTTATTTCCCAACTTCCTTCCTTTCTTCCTTACCTGTGCGTGCAGGGAGCTGTCGCGTCCTTGGTGAGACCAGGTGACGGAGGGGGGCGGGGACCCCACCATGGCGCACGGGAGGGTCAGCGAGGAACCCGCCCGGACCTCCACGGACTGACCGAAGGACCTGATGCGGGCGGGGACTGAGGGAGGGGAAGGAGGGAGGGAAGGAGGGAGGGAAGGAGGAGGAGGAGGAGGAGGAGGAGGAGGAGGAGGAGGAGGAGAAGGAGGTGGGAGGGAGGGAGGGAGGGAGGGAGGGAGGGAGGGAGGTCGGAAGGAAGGAGGAAGGAGGAGGGAGGTCGGTCGGAAGGAAGGAGGTAGGAGGAGGGAGGGAGGAGAAGGAGGGAGGGAGGTGGGAGGGAGGTGGGAGGAGGGAGGAGGGAGGTGGGAGGGAAGGGGAAGGGGGAAGGGGAAATGGAGCAAGGAGGGGAAAGAGGAGTAAGAGAAAATGGCAAGGGATGGAGGGAGGAGGAGAAAGAGATGGAGAAAGGGGGAATGGAAAAGGAATCGGATGAAAAGTAGGACGACGATGCAGACGCGAAGAAAAGGAGGAGGAGGAAAGATGATAAAAAAATCAATAATGAACTTCAAAGTAAAAATGTTAAAAAATCCCGACAACTTCCCATGAAAGGGAAATAAACCCCAAAAACATTTTAAGATTTTTTTCTCCAAAGGAATCGTAATTTCTCAAAAGCCCAACAAACTTACGTGTCAAAGGCAAGAACTTTTCAAACTGCAAGTCATCAGCTGCTTTTAAAACAACCATAAACAACAGCAATAACACAAATAAATATAAAGTGAAAAGGAAAGAATAAAAAGAAAACAGAAGAATAATTACAAACAATAATAACAATAAACATAAGAAAGGACAACAAATGCAACCAAGAACAAAAAGAAAGACATAGACATAGAAAGTAAAGGAAAGACAAAAGGAAATACTGATAGAAAATAAGTCAAAAACAAAACTGAACAAAAAGTAACGATGAAGAAAAGGAAATAATAAAAGAAAGAAAGAAAAGAAAATCAGAAAAATAACATGGAGCTACAAAAGACGAAGAAAGGAGGCAGAACGGAAAACAGAAGAACAAAAACTAACTCGACACAAACAAAAACAAGTAAACAAATAAAATCCGAAACAAGCAAAAAGTACCAAGCCGCAAACAGCCAAACAAGCAACCAAATAAAAGCCAAAACCGAAAAGGAGGTCGGCCCCTTACCGAGCGTGGAGGGGCTCTCGGACACCACCCGGGACGCCGCCCCCTCGCCCACCCGCGTCGACGCCGTCACCCAGAACTCGTAGCGGGCGTGGGCGTCCAGCTCGCCCACCTTCCAGCTCAGCTCCACCCACGGCACCGCGCCCACGTCGGCGGTCACGGCGATGTCGCGGGTGGCCTGCAGGGAGGGGGAAGCAGAGGGGGAGCGGGGAGGGAGGGAGGGAGGGAGGGAAAGGAAGGAGGGAGGGAAAGGAAGGAGGGAGGGAGAGGAAGGAGAGAGGGAGAGGAAGGAGGGAGGGAGAGGAAGGAGAGAGGGAGAGGAAGGAGGGTGGGAGAAAAGAGGGGAGGAAAGAGGGGAGAGGGGGAAGTAGAGAGGAAGAAAAGAGAAAAGAAGGGAGGAAGGAGGGGAGAAGGGGAAGGGGAAAAGGTGGGAGGGAGGGTTGGTGGGAAGAGGGAAAAGAGAAGGGAAAAATAGAGGTGAAAGGAAGGATGGAAGCAAGGAAAAATAATAAAAGAAAGGATAAATGAATGAAGAAATAGGAGGAAGAGAAATGGGGAGGAAGAGAGGGAAAAGGGAATCACAAGGAGGGCAGAATGGAGGAAGGAGGAAGGAGTAAGGAGAAGCGGGAAGGAAGTGGCGGGTTAAAAAAGAATAATCTTAATCACCTGTGCATTGGCAGTGTCATCAAATATCATCAAATAGCATGCACCGTCGAGTACAAACCCAACACGATTGACGCAGAGATTGAAACGTAAGAAAAAAAATATATTCCCACTACCGCAAGCAATTTACTTATATTAGAAAAAAAAAAACAAGAACACAAATTTCACACACGTACGCCCATCACCCGCATCTTTAACATCCCCCCCCAAAAAAAAAAACAACCAACACCAACCCACGTCATCATTACACCAGAGAAGTGTTGTTGCAGACTCCTCCCCTCCCCCCTCCCACCCCAAAACAACCTACAACACCCTCCCCCGCAGCCACAACACCAAAGAAACACCCACCGCAACACCAGCGCCACCGGGTACGTACCAGGTGTGCGTTGAGGGGCCTGTAGTACAGCGTGTACTGCACCAGGACGCCGTTGGGGCGAGACGGAGGCAGCCAGGACACCATCACCTCGTCGCGTCCGGCGGGGAGGGCGCGAATGGCGGAGGGCGCGCCGGGGACTGTAGGGAGGGAAGGGAGGGAGGGAGGGGAGGGAAGGAGGGAGGGAGGGAGGAGGGGAGGGTAAGGAGGGAGGGGGGGAGGGAGGGCAGGGAAGGGAGGGGAGGAGAGGGGAGGGGAGGGGAGGGGAGGGGCGGGGAGGGTAGGGAGGGAGGGGAGGAAGGGGAGGGAAGGAGGGTAGGGTAGGGTAGGGTAGGGTAGGGTAGGGTAGGGAGGAGAAGGAGGGAGGGTAGGGAGGGGAGGGAAGGAGGGTGGGAGGGGAGGGAAGGAAGAGAGGGAGAGAAGGAGAGGAGGGTAGGGAGGGGAGGGAGGGATAGGATGGGGAGGAGGGAAGGAAAGGAGGGGAGATGGAGGGAGGAAGGGAGGGAGAGAGGGAAGGGGGTACGGAGTTGAGGGATGGAAGGAGGGAAGGGAGGAAAGGAGGGACGGAGTAAGGGGGTGGGAGGGAGGGAGAGAAGAGGGATAAAAAGGGAGATTAGAGTGATAAATGATGGGAGATAATTAGAAGAGTGATGAGAGAAGGGAGATGAAAGAGGGTGATAAAACAAGGAAATGCGGAGGTAGACAAAGTAACAGAAGAATGAGACAGATCTATCTACATATCTATATAGATATATACATCCTTATCAATTTATCTATTTAAATATATACATCCCAACAAACCCAGCCTTTCGAACCAAGCCATTATTTCACAATTTCCATAACTTTACCCCCACCATCACCACCACCACCACCCTCAATCATCTTATCGTCACCATCATCACCATCATCATTATCATCACCACTCCTCCTCCTCCTCCTCCTCTTTCGTACCGTCCTGCAGCGTGGTACAGAAGGTGGGCGCGGACATGACTCCATCGCCAGCCGAAGTGAAGGCCAAGACGCGGACGCTGTAGTTGGTGAACCGCCCGAGGCCCTGCAGGTTCGTCTCCAGGTTCGTGGTTCGCTTCACCTCCACGGCGTTCGAACCTGGGGGAGGGGTGGGGGTGGGAGGGAGGGGGGCAGAGAAAGTAATCAATCAATTAAGTAATAAAAAAAAGCGTGAATGGTCTTTGGCCTTAACTTCAATGTGGTTCATGGTTGAGACAAATAAATGTGCTGGACATGAACCACCTTCAATATCGGTGGTCAATTAAGAATGAAAGAAAGAGAGAAAGAGAGAAAGAATGAAAGAAAGAAAGAAAGAAAGAAAGAAGGAAAGAGAGAAAGAATGAAAGAAAGAAGGAAAGAAAGAAGGAAAGAGAGAAAGAAAGAGAGAAAGAAAGACAGAAAGAAAGAGAGAAATAAAGCCGGAAAGAGAGAAAGACGGAAAGAAAGAAAGGCAGAAAGAAAGAAAGAAAAAAGAAAAAGATAGAGAGAAAGAAAGAAAGAAAGAAAGAAAAAGAAAGAAAGAAAGGCACACGAGCCCTCGGCGCTTACCTTCAATGTTGGTGGTCCTCTTGTAGTAGACCTTGTATCCCTGCACGGGCCCGTTGGACAGGTTGAGGGGCAGGGGGTTCCAGCGCACCCTCAGCGCCTGCGACGAGAGGGGGTCGCACTGCACGGCCTTCGGGGGGGCGGAGGGCACTGGGGGGAGAAGGGGGGGAGGGCGGAGAGGGGTTATGACGCGCTGTTGAGATCCGGGGGGGCTTTTTCGGTTCATTTGTTGGTGTTTTTGTTACTGTTGTTGCGAAGTGTCTTTATAATTGGGATATTGCAGGTACCTTTACTATCATCATCTTTCATAAGTGCCTTTATTCGTGTTATCATTTGTAAGTGCCTTTATTAGTAGTATCCCTTGTAAGTGTCGGTATTATTATTATCATCTGGGTTGTCATCTGTCTGTCTTTATCATAGTTATCTTATGAAAGCATCTGTATTACTGTTATTATCTCTAAGCGCCTTTTGTTATCATCATTTGCAAGTGTCTTTATTATTATTATTTATAAGTATTTCCATCTTTATCCCCGAATTATTCTTTGTATGGTTTTATAAATTCATGAAACTATCTTTTTCATGGTTTTTAATCAAAATTGTTACATTACCATCTAACTATTTTGTTTGTTTTCATTATCATCGTCACTGAATTATTCTTTTAAGGTATTATATACGGGAAAATAAACAAATAAACAAGTGAAACAAACAAACAAAAAATAAACAACCACTGAACTCTCTCGATGCTACTGACAAAGTGAGCGAAAAGGAAAAAAAGAATGAATGGATAAACAAATAAACAAAAAACCCACAAACAAAAACAAACAAACACAACCGACCTCCCTGGCTGGTGGTGACGGTGACGGGGTGCGCGGAGGGCCCGGCGCCCACCTGGTTGATGGCCCTGACGGTGACGCTGTAGGCGGTGTAGTGCCTCAGGTTGCTGATCTCGGCCGCCATGGCTCCCCCGCGGACGCTGCGCCACCGGTACTCCGCGCTCTCGCCGTCGTCAGCCTCGCGGAAGCCCACCTGGTAGCCCGAGACCTCGCCGGGGCTCAGGTGCGCCGCTGGAGCCTGGGGGGGGAGGGGGTTAGGGAGGGGAGGCTGTGTGTCTATTTGTATATAATGTATGATTAATATATACGTATGTATCTATATCTATCTATCTGTCTATCTATCTATATCTATCTATCTGTCTATCTATCTATATCTATCTATCTGTCTATCTATCTATATCTATCTATCTGTCTATCTATCTATATCTATCTATCTGTCTATCCATCTCTATCTATCTATATTTATCTCTATCTATCTACCTATACACATACATTAGGACACAAGCAGGTGCGCGCACAGGCAGAGAGGGACACACGCACACAGATATAGGCACAGAGAGAAAGACAGGCTGAGAGGCAGAGAGAGAGAGATAAATATAAAGTGAGCTAAAGAGTGAGCGAGGCAGAGAGATGGATAGACAAGCAGATAGATAGAGAGTGAAAGACACTTAAGATAGATAGACAGATCGATATATAAAGGAGAAAGACAGTCAATATAGACAAACAGACAGACAGATGGCTATATAAAGGCGAGAGAGCGCAGGCCTTTCGAGCCGCCATCGCCCGGGGACCCGCAGCTCTCGAGTCCTGACCTGCCACGAGAGGCTGATGGTGGCCTGCTGGCGCCCGCTGGCTCGGAGTCTCGTGGGCGGCGCCGTGGGCGGCTCCTGGAGGGTGGTGATGCTGAGGGTGGGCGAGGGCGGCGAGGACCCGCGGGCGTTCACTGCCAGCACCTGCACGTGGTAGGCCTGGCCGGGGGAGAGACCCTGTGGGAAGGAGGAGGGAGGGGGAGAGGGGGAAGGAGGGGGGTTAGGTCGCTGTGAATAAGTTTTCTCTTTCTTAAATGGCTGCGATGAAAGTGCCGCTCTAAAAAGTGATTTTCTTACTCTGGAGATTGTAAAAGATATATATATATATATATATATATATATATATATATATATATATATATATATATATATATATATATATATATATATATATATATATATATATATATATATATATATATATATACATATATATATATATATATACATTATATATATATATATATATACATTATATATATATATATATATACATTATATATATATATATATATATATATATATATATATATATATATATATATATATATATATATATATGTACATGCGGGAAGTAAGTCCATTCTAAAAAAAAAAAATGATTCTCTTACAGGAGGAAAAAACAGAATGCATGATTCCAGGGAGCGTTGTGATAAAAACCTGCACCTAATCTCACATCGCATCCAATGACAACGACAATCATATTCCAGTTTTTCAATGAGAAACCCAGGGGGAGAGAGAAGAAAAAAATAGAGAATGAAAAAAGAATTCCAGGGAGCGTTCTGATAAAATTGCCATGAAATCGCGCTTCCAAACACAAAAAAGGAAGAAAGAAGAAAAAATAAATCGAGCTTGAGCCCCACCTTGAGCGTGGCCTCCGTCAGGTCGGGCGGCAGTGTGGTGTTGGTGGGCGTGGGCGGCGTGACACCGCGGGCGGGCCAGTGCTGCAGCATGTAGTGGGTGAGAGGCGAGTTCCCGTCGAAGGGCGGCGCCCACGCCAGCGACACCTGGCGGCTCGTCACCTCCCTCACGTGCACGTGGGCGGGGGGGTCCGGCCTCTCTGTGGGCGTGGGGGGGGGGGGGTCAGATCGAGGGGGCGTGTCAGAGTGGGCGGCGTGAAGGACGTGACTTTTCCCTGACAGTTTGGCATTTTCATTCAGCGCGCTTTTGGCCGGAAGAGAAAGCCGCTGTTGGGGAGAGCGCGGAGGCGGCGGCGGCAGGGGCCAGATGCGTGGATATATCTATACCTATATAGCTATATAAAGACACACATACACAGATATATATACATATATACACACCAATGTATATACACCACACATACATACACACTCACTTTACTTCCCTCTCCCATTCCTCTCCTCCCTCCCTTCCCCTCCCGCTCCCTCCTCTCCCCCTTCCCCTCCCTCCTCCTCCTCCCACCCTTCCCCTCCCTCCCTCTCCTCCCCTCCTCCCCGCGCCCTCCTACCCACCGACGACGTTGACGAAGAAGGTCCTGGAGTCGGTGCCGTAGCGGTTGGCGACCTGGCACGTGTAGACGGCAGCGTGCGAGCGGGTCGTCGGGTTCATCAGGAGCACCGACGTCCTGCCTCCGTCCTGCACGCGGAACTCCATGCCGGAAGGACCTGATCCTGTGGGGCGAGGGGGAGGGAGGAGGGGCGTGAGACAGGTCGGCGTTGGGTGGAGAGGGGGTAAGGTAGGGGGTAAGGTAGGGGGAAAGGGTGGGAGGGGGTGGAGGGGGAGAGGGAGAGGGGTGGGTGGTGAGGGGGTAGAGGGGGATAGAGGGGGAGGGGTGGGTGGTGAGGGATAGAGGGAGGGGTGGGTGGAAAGGGAGAAGGGAAGGGGGAGGGGGAGAGGGAGAAGGGAAGGGGGAGGGGGAGAGGGATAAGGGAAGGGGGAGGGAGAAGGGAAGGGGGAGAGGATGGTGAGGTGGATGGGAGGTAGGGAGGGGTGGATGAGGGAAGGGTAGGGTAGGGTAGGGAAAGGAAGGGAAAAGAAGGGTAGTGAAATGAAGTGGAGGGGAGGGGAGGGAAGGGGAGGGAAGGGAAGGGAAGGGAAGAGAAGGGAAGGGATGGGAAGGGAAAGGAAGGGAAAGGAAGGGAAAGGAAGGGAAGGGAAGGGAAGGGAAGGGAAGGGAAGGGAAGGGAAGGGAAGGGAAGGGAAGGGAAGGGAAGGGAAGGGAAGGGAAGGGAAGGGAAGGGAAGGGATGGGTGAGGAGGAATTTGAGGATCAATCAGGAATTAGATTGGGAATAAGATGATGGTGAGGATGAGGAAGGTGGTACTGATGGTGATGATGATGACGATGGTGATGAGGAGAAGGATAATGATGGCGACGTGAGGATGAAGAGGATAGTACTAGAAATTGCAATAGCAAGAAAAAACAATAATGAAAATGGTAAATGATAATGATAGTGATATAATAATGGTATCACAAACAGTAAAAGGAAAATGATAGTCTCAATTTTGGACTTTCTGTCAAACGACTTATATTCACAAGACGAAAAAGTAAAAGTAAAGAAGGGGAAGAAAGAATGAAAACTGATAAATATGAGATAGAAAATACAAATACAAAGACAACTAAAACGGAAGGAAACGCCAAAAGAAAATGAAAGGAAAATGCGAAGAAAGAAAAAAAAAAAAAGGAATGTAACAATAAAAGAAATACGTGGAAAGAGAAAAAATGCGAAAAATCACAGAAAAAAAAAACAATTTAGAAAAATAAGCATGCAAAGAAAGGGAAAATGCCCCACACAAAAAAGAAAGAAAGAAAGAAAAATAAAAGAAAGGAAAAAAAAGAAAGAAAAAGTAAAAAAAAAAAAAAAAAAAAAACGAAAAATGAAAAAGTAGAAGAAAAAAAATCCAAACCTCCCCCCTCCCCCCTCCCCCCACGCCCTCCCAAAGCCCTCCCTGCCCCACCTGAGAGCGTGATGCCGTCCCTCGCCCACGTGAAGGAGATGGGGAGGTCGCCGCGCGCAGGACACCGCAGGCTGAGGGCGTCTCCCACGGCCGCAGACTCGTTCACCACGCGCTCCTCCACGCGCGCGCCCTCTGCGGGGTAGAAGGGGGGGGGGTTAGTCAGGGGTGTCTTGGGGTTGAGGTATGGTGGGTTGGAGGTTCTTTTGGTGGGTTAGAGGTTCTTTCGGTGGGTTAGAGGTTCTTTCGGTGGGTTAGAGGTTCTTTCGGTGGGTTAGAGGTTCTTTTGGTGGGTTAGAGGTTCTTTTGGTGGGTTAGAGGTTCTTTCGGTGGGTTGGAGGTTCTTTCGGTGGGTTAGAGGTTCTTTTGGTGGGTTAGAGATGGGTTGTTTTTCGTCTGGCTGGATGCGTTCTTGTTTGTTTGCTTATAGGTCTGGATGCAGTTTATTTGCTTATAGGCCTGGATGTATGTTTGTCTGGCTGTCTCGGTCTGTGAGTTTGACTTTATCTGTCAGTTTGACTGTTTATCTGTCTGTCTGTCTTTCTGTCTGTCTGTATCTGCCTCTGTTTGTATGTCTATTTTCTTATCTCTGTTTGTGTCCATTGGTGTTTATCTTTTTTCATCAGTCCATCTATCTGTCTCTGCATGTCTGTCTGTCTGTCTATCTGTTCGTCTCTTAATATTTGTCTGTTAATCTGTCTGCCTGTTTGCCTGTCTGTTGATCTGTCTATCTGTGTACATGCCTCTCTTAAAAAAGATATAACCTTACCAAATGCATTAATTATCCCATCTTATGCTCTTATAATATAAATAAGAAGATAAAAACACGTAATACAACCACATATAAACAAAACCCTTTTATCTGCCAACTCACCAAGAACAGTGAGCGAAATGGTCTTTGAGATGGGCGGGTTGACTCCATTTTGGGCGTGGCACATATACCTCCCGCTGTCCTCTGCACGGGCGTCCCTAATCCTCAGAGATCCTGTCCTGGGCGTCCTTATGCGCCATCCGTCTCCTACTACGGCGGCGGAGTCCTCTGCACCAGCGCCATCTGCGGGAGGTGCGAGAAGGTGGGATTATTGTTAGGGAAACGGGGCTCGTAAGCAACGACATCTATTGGGGAAAAATAGATGGTTATCTGCATTAGCGCCATCTATGGGAGTAGAAGCGTGTGAGAAAAATGTTATATTTAGAAGGGCATAGTTTCTTTTCTTTTGGGTTATTTTTAGATGGGTTTCAACAGAGACATCTATTGAGAAAAAGAACAACAAAAGTAGCGCCATCTATGGGAGAAACTGGGATGTGTAAGAAACATAGTATTTTTAACGGTACAGTTTCTTTTCTTTTGGGTTATTTTTAGATGGGTTTCAACAGAGACATCTATTGAGAAAAAGAACAACAAAAATAGCGCCATCTATGGGAGAAATGGATGTGTAAGAAACATATTATTTTTAACGGTAAAGTTTCTTTTCTTTTGGATTATTTTTAGATGGGTTTCAACAGAGACATCTATTGAGAAAAAGAACAACAAAAAAAGTAGCGCCATCTTTGGGAGAAACTGGGATGTGTAAGAAATATAGCATTTGTAACGGTTTAGTTTCTTTTCGTTTCTTATTTATAGATGGGTTTCAACAGACACATATTGAGAAAAAAATGTAGCGCCATTTTTGGGAGAAACTGGGATGTGTATGAAATATAGTATTTGTAGCGATAAAGTTTCTTTTCTTTTGGGTTACTTTTAGAAGGTTTCAACAGAAACATTTATGGAGAAAAAGAACACAAATTTTGTAATGCTATTTTTGGGAGAAACTGGGATGTGTAAGAAAATTAGTATTTGTCACGGTAAAGTTTCTTTACTTTTGGATTATCAATAATTGTTTTAAACGTTGGGTCTCAACAGAGAAACTTGAGAAAAAGAACAAACATCTTTGGTTATTGGTGTCATCTGTAGAAGAAACTGGGTGTTATGAATAGGTTTTATTTGTAACGCCAATACATTTTCCTCTGGATTATTTTGATCTAACAAACATCTACTGTAAAGAAGAAGAAAAAAAATATCGCCATCTGTGGAAGATACTGGGATGTATGGGAATGTATTACCACCATCTGTAAAAGATACAGGGGTGTATAGGAAACATAAAGTTTGTAATGCCAGTTTCTTTTCTTTTGGAATGCCATTGCTTATGAACTCTGGGTCTCAGCAGAGGCATCTATTGAGAGAAAGAAGAAACATCTTTTTGATTTACACCATCTGGCGGAATAGGGATGTACGAAACACAATAAATATGTTAAGCCAGATTCCTTTCCTTTGTATCATTTCCATCTCGGTTCAGCAAAACATCTGCTGAGAAAAATACAAATATTGTTTTTTTTTATGGAGGTGTAAGCAATATGTTGAATTTGTAACGCCAAAGTTTCTTTTAGTTTGGATTATTGTTTTTAAATTCTGGGTGCCAGCAGAGGCATCTATCGAGAGAGAGAAAAAAAAACAAACGTCTTTTTTAATTTGCGCCATCTGATGGAAAACTGGAATGCGTAAGAATTATGGAAAATTTGTAACGCCAAAGTTTTTCTCGGGTAATTTTTATCTGGGTCTCAGTGGAAGATCTAAAGAGGAATTATTGAAGCGACAGAAAGGGATGTGCTGCGTAAATTAACAGAAAACCATATTTGATTTGAATTATCTTTAACATGGGCCTCATCTATTAAAAATGAATTACACATTGCATATGTTTATCTACTGGTCATCAACACACACACACACACACACACACACACACACACACACACACACACACACACACACACACACACACACACACACACACACACACACACACACACACACACACACACACACACACAGAACAAGAGATCCGCATCAACGCCATCTATCGAGGAAGCGGGAAAGCCAGACCAAAATGATATACACATTTATTTCACGCAACTTTTTGGTCTCATTTCATAATTAAATCCGACATGATGGGGAAAACAGTGAGGTCGCCGGAAAGGCTTTGTTTTTATTTATCTTTTCTTTTAATCAGTGTGACTGAAAGGAGATAATACAATAAGCTTTTGATACAGTTGAATATTCTCTTTTCTGTACGTGGAAAACAGACGCAGAAAGAAAGAAAGAAAAAGAAAATATAGAGAAACGTTAAACATGGAAGAGATTATGTAATATTACCAAACAAAGACACGATAAACATGGAAATTGTTTTCCAATTTCCACTTTCTTTTAAATCACATTTGAAGATATCTCAGCACCATCTGTTGACAAAAAGGGAAATTTCAACGCCATCTATGGAGGATGCGCGTAAGTGCAATATCCCGTTTTCTTTGAATAGTCTTGAAATTATCTACGCTTTGAAGTAGAGAGATTAGTACAGTAGTAGAAGGAAAGGAAGATGAGCGATAGTACTAATAAAACTTAATAATTTAATTACTCTATTACCACGCCCAATTACACACACACACACACACACACACAAGAGAGAGAGAGAGAGAGAGAGAGAGAGAGAGAGAGAGAGAGAGAGAGAGAGAGAGAGAGAGAGAGAGAGAGAGAGAGAGAGAGAGAGAGAGAGAGAGAGAGAGAGAGAGAGAGAGAGAGAGAGAGAGAGAAAGCGAAAGAGAAAACGTAAACATTTTTCAGCTGTTGCTTCTTTTTTCCCGAACATCCACTACAACATTTCTTTTCCTCGACGAGTGCGTTTAGCAACCGGAAACTCGCTTAAAAAAAATGAAAGAAGAAAGAGCAAAAATGAAGAAGAAAAAACGATAGAGAAAAAAAAAATAGATATCCGTTGCAAAGTTAGAAAAAGAGAGACAAAAAAAAAAAAAAAAAAAAAAGAACGGAAAGTTCTTTATATAACACAATTGTTGAGTGATACACGGTTCCGAGCCCTGGTACAGATTGCATGTATGGATGTTTTGGCCTTGTCGGCTTCCCGCGCCATGAAAGGTGGAGGGAATTGGCGGCCGCCGAGTGGGAGGCATCGGGGAGGGACGCTTAGGCAGGAATATGTATGGATGTATATGTATATGTATATATATATATATATATATATATATATATATATATATATATATATATATGTATATATATATATATGTATATATATAAATACATATATATATATATATATATATAAATATATGTATATATATAAATATATGTATATATATAGATGTATGTATATATATGTATATATACATATATCTATTAACATAAATGTATGTATATATATATATATATATATATATATATATATATATATATATATATATATGTGTGTGTGTGTGTGTGTGTGTGTGTGTGTGTGTGTGTGTGTGTGTGTGTGTGTGTGTGTGTGTGTGTGTGTGTGAACACACGAACAAATTGAAGTACACACGAAGGAAAAGGAAACCTCCAAAATGATAAATGAAACTCACGCAACAATGTCGCTGGTGATGAAGATGACTGCATCAAGATGGCGCTCATTCGCAAACGACATGAGCCCGAGCGATAAAACTAGATAAAATCACAATGACTTATTCGAATTGCAAAAGACATATTTCCTTGCGCAATACAGTACGTGTAACGGACAAGGTTAACTGGCATGTATATTTCTCTTTTTGTCAATATATCTTTCATAATCCCGAACGCAAAACGTTTTAAAAATGCAGAAGACAAGTACGGCTCGAACGCCAAATAATTAATTTCATATTTTTCTCCGAAGACCTTGTTGTAACGTTGGAACCTGTCTTACCGCGGGTGGGAATTCAACACGGTATCACGGTGTTCTTTGAAAACGCTCGTGAAAAATTCATTCATCTCGAAATGACTCATTAACGGTCACTGTGAATAATTTCGCGGCGATCGCTAGACCAAAAGGATACATAAATAAAAGCGTAAATAGATAAACAGGTAGGTAAGAAAATGGATGGGTAAATAATGATAGCGTAGACCCCAGCGCTTAACCTCTTTGATAAAGTCTCTCTTTATCATTAAATCGACTATCTATCAAATTCACTCTTAAATTTATTCTCGCGACTTATTTCTAGTTTACTTTCTGTCACTTAGATAACAACGATTCACAGTAATTCCCTTTATATTATCCATCCCTTATATATCTATCCTTTTATCGTCATTATCTCTCTTCCAATTGTTGCTTAGGTTATGATTATCGCCCTTATGGTATCGCCATTATAAATAGCATTAATGCTTTTGATGTAAATACTTTTGCTACTCCCATTGCTATTATTATCAACATCACTGTTATTGGCATTCTTGGCGCCATTATTGGCATCGATGCTGTTATTAGAATGATTAATAGTATGAGGGAGAGGAGAAGAAGGAAGAAAAGGAGGAGGAAGAGAAAGAGGAGGAAGACGAAGAAGAAGAGGAGGAAGACGAAGAAGAAGAGGAGAAGAAGGAAGAAAAGGAGGAGGAAGAGGAGGAAGACGAAGGAGAAGAGGAAGAGGAGGAGGAGGAAGAGGAGGAGGGGGAAGAATAAAGAGACATAAGAATGAAAGAAATAGGAAGAGGAGGAGAAGGAAGAAAAGGAGGAGGAGGAAGAGGAGGAAGAGGGAGACGAAGGATGAGGAGGTGTTGGAGGAAGAAAAGAATGAGAAAAACAAAAGTCAAAATAAATAAATAAATAGGAAGAGGAGAAGGAGGAAAAATGAAGAGGAGGAGAAAAAAAATGAATAGAGGCGGAGGAAGGGGAAGAGATGGAGGAAGAAGAATAAGCCAGAGAAGAAGGAGAAGAGAAGGAGGAGAAAGAGGAAGAAGGAGAAGAGGAGGAGGATAAGAAAAAGAAGGTGAAACATAATACTCGAAAATATTTCATAGGATGATAAAGAAGAAAAAATAAAGAGAGAGAGAGAAAAAGAAAGAAAGAAAGGAATAACAGCAACCACAATACCACCAAAACCCGAACAAACTTGCGCAATAAAAGACGAAATTCCCGCCATTTCAGAAGCCGAAGTGAAATCCGAAATCATAAGCTCTGATTAAAAAGAAAAAAGAAAAGAGAGAAAAAAGAAAAATATCAATTTCTCCAAACTAATAACAACATCTTAAAAGACATTGCAAAGAAAAATTAAAGAAAAAAGAAACACAAAGGGAGAGGAAAGTAGAAAAAGAAAGGAAATTAAAAGATAGAACTCTTCACCAGTGCTGCTTCCCGCGATTCAAACTTTCCCGCCAATCGGCATCGACGGGAGATTGTATCAGCCAATGAGAATGGTCGGAAAATTTCATCAACCAATCAGAATCGATCGGCCATTGTCTCAGCCAATGAGAGTCGACGAGGGATTGTATCAGCCAATCAGCATTCGACAGAAGGAGAATGGGAGGAAGAGATGCAAGTCACGAGGAAGAGGGAAATAAATGAAAGAAGAATAGAAAGAGAAGGAGAAAAATAAAGCGAGATAGAGATGAACAGATAAATAGACAAATAGGCGAATAATGATAGAAGTAATTCGAGTGATTAACCCTATTCCATTTGTCACAATGGCGATCCTTATGTTTGGTGTGACAGCCTCTTGTGACTCCAGGAAAAAAAAAAACGGTTTCCTGTTTATTCTTGCTTCTAAATTCCCGCCCGTGGCCAAGGAAAGGGCGGGGTTCTCTTCCACCGGCTGTGCGGGATTCGAACGCGGGTCAGAGAGAGAGAGAGAGAGAGAGAGAGAGAGAGAGAGAGAGAGAGAGAGAGAGAGAGAGATAGAGAGAGAGAGAGACAAAAAGAGAAGAAAGAAAGAAAGAAGAAAGAAAGAAAGAAAGAAAGAAAGATAGATAGATAGATAGATAGATAGAGAGAGAGAGAGATAGATAGATAGTAAGAAGAAAGAAAGAAAGAAAGAAAGAAAGAAAGAAAGATTGATAGATAGATAGATAGATAGATAGATAGATAGATAGATAGATAGATAGATAGAGAGGCAGAGATAGATAGATAGATAGAAAGAGAGAGAGAGAGAGAAATTGAAATAGATAGATAGAGAGAGAGCTAGATATATATATAGATAGATAGATAGATATATAGATAGACAGATAGATGTGTGTGTATATGTATATGTGTATATATATATATATATATATATATATATATATATATATATATATATACATATACACACACATAGATAGAGAGAGAGATAGATAGATAGAGAGAGAGAGAGAGAGAGAGAGAGAGAAGGCGATAGTCCCACCGAGTGAGGAGAGCGGCGCGGTTCCCGAGAGAGGCGACAGGTGATCTGCCCGGGAATCAAAGAGCAGCAATTATGCAAAACAGACAGCGAGGTCAGGGGGAGGGATGGGGGGGGGGGGAGGAGGGAGAGAGGGATTGAGGAGGAAGAGAGAAGGAGGGAAAGGGGATGAGGGGATGAAGAAACAAGAGAGGGATTGGGGAGGAAGAGAGAAGGAGGGAAAGGGGATGAGGAGATGATGAAGAGAGAGAGAGAGAGGAGAGAGGAGGAGGGAGAGAGAGAGGAAGGGAGAAGATGGAGAGCGAGAGGGGGACGGGGAAGAGGAAAGGGCGTGGAAAGAGAAGAAGGAAAGAGAGAAGGGAGAGAGATACGAGAAAGGGTGAGAATGAAGAGATCGGAAAAACAAACAAAAACAAAAGGAGATTAAAAAAAGGACGAAGGAAAGAGAAAGAAAAGGATAAAATAACAAGGATGTAAGATAGAAAGAAGGGGAATTATCCACATTAAGGGCCCCTCCTCCCCCTCCACCCCCTCCGCTTCGCTCACCTTCCCCCAGTCCCCCCCACCTCCTCCCCAAGCACTCCGTCTCCTCCCCAGCGCTTTCGGGGGAGTTTCCGGCCGGTGACAATAGCTGGATTTAAGGTGTTGCGTCGAATTTATATATATACATATACATACATACATACATACATATATATATATATACATATATATATGTATATATATACATATATATAAATAGATATAGATAAATAGATAGACAGATAGATGTGTGTGTATATGTATATATATATATATATATATATATATATATATATATATATATATATATATATATATATATGTATATGTATATGTATATATACATATACACATGTACATCTATCTGTCTATCTATCTATCTATATCTATCTATATATATGTATATATATATATATATATATATATATATATATATATATATATATATATATATATATATATATATATATATATATATATATATATATATACACATATTCTATCTATCTATCTATATCTATCTATATATATGTAAATATATATAGAAGTTTATATATCATGGGGTATATGATAGTATATGGAAATATTTATCAGCCTTTACCTTTCTTTCCTTCACATATATTTCTTGAATACCTTGTTCGTGAGCTCGCCTTTTAATCATGGGGTAATGAAGTATTGCAATATTTTTCTCAGCCTCTTTACCTTTTCCTTCACATTGTCAAAATCCCCTTCGTGAGCTCGCCTTTTAGATATTGCAAAAAAAGAAAAAAATCCATTTGTTCAGCCATTGATGCGAACATGCATTCTCCTCTGCCAATCAGTGAACAGCACCATCGCCATTATTATCAATTATCGTTTTCTCTCGCAAATGAGGGAAAACGTTTTAATTTTTTTTTTAGTATGAGAAAATGTTTTATTTTTTCTTAGATAAACGTTTTTTTTTTCTTCATCAGTTTCATTTCCGTTACGTTTTGTTTTTCACTTTTTGTATTTTTTCTGTTTCCATTTTTTCTGTTTCGTTTCGTCTTCTGCGTCTCTTAACTCGTGGCAACAGAGGTAATGGAGATGAAAAACTGATGATGATGATGATATAACAACATCAACAATAATAATAATAAGGATGATAATGATAACAATAATGATAGTAATGATATGACAATCACAATAACAGTGAAAAAAAACTAAAAAATATCAGTGGTAATACAAATCCAAATTAGCATTATTAAGGATAATGAAAATTGCAATTAAAATGATAATCGTAATAATAAAAGTAATAATAACAATAACATTACTGATGACGATAATGATAATAAAGCATTAGTAAGAATGGTAATAAAGACATTAATAAAACCGACAGGATTAAGATGGAAATGCCGATGATGATGACGACGCTGATGATGAAGATAATAATAATATACATGTGTACGTACATAAGTGCATAAAAACAAACACAAATGCAGACAGACAAACATTCATACTTAAATGACACATATATACTTAAATACACATTCTTAAATATATACATACATACATAAACAAACATAAATATCTATCTTTTAAAAATCCCGCATTTTCCTCGTTTTCTTTCTCTCCTGTGTCAATCAAGAGGGGAGACTTCACTAAATTTTCCCACACGCCTTCGTCGATAGATACGCACTTTTGAATAAGTTTGTGTGCATTCTTATTCGAACAGTTTGGATAAGGTCGATGTCATAAGTTTCGGCTGGGGAAGGGGGGGTCTCTGGGGGGTCTCTGGGGGGGTCTCTGGGGGGTCTTTGGGGGGTCTCTGGGGGTCTCTGGGGGTCCCTGTGGGTAAGATATCAACGACTTGGGGTCTTATCTTGGGGTCGCTTTCAACTGCGACTTTTTACTCCCCTCGGTCGCTCAAAGTTGGAGGAGAGTTTGTATGATGGGGAGGGGGACGGAGGGGAGGGAGGGAAGGAGGAGAGGAAGAATGAGGGGAGAGGGGGAGGGAAGGAGGGAGAAAGGATGAGGGGAGGGGAGGAGGGAGGAATGAGGGGAGAAGAGGGGGAGGGAAGGAAGGAGAAGGGAGGGGGAGGAGGGGGAAGGGAGGAGTGAAGGAAGAGGATGGAGGGAGGAATGAAGGGGAGGAAGGGAGAGGGAGGAGAGAGATGGGGAGGGGAGGGAGAGGAAGAGGAAGGGAGAGAAGGGAATTTAAGGAAGAGGGAGGGGGAAGGGAGTAAGAGGAGAGGGAGGGAGGATGGAGAGAGGGAAGGGAGAGGGAGGGGAGGGATGGAGGGAGATAAGGAGGGAAGAAGGAGGGAAGGGAGAGGGAGGGTGATGGGCGATATGGGAAGGAGGGAGGGAGATAGCTTATTCTAATCTCTCATTCTACCATCTTTCATTTTATTCTCCCCCTCTCCCTCACTCCTTCCTTCTTCTCTTCTCCATTCCTTCTCTACTTCTCGCCTCCCTTTCTTCTTCCTCCCCTCTTTTCCTCTTCCTCCCTCCCTATTTCCTTCCCCTCTCCCCCTCTTCCCCTCTCACTCCCTCTCCCCCCCCCCCTTGTTACCCCTTCCCCTCTCCCTCACTCCCGCCCCCTCTCCCTCTCCTCCCCGCCCCTCTCCCTCTCTTTCCCACCCTCTCCCTCTCACTCCCACCCCCTCTCCCCTCTCCCCTCCCCGCCCCCTCTCCCTCTCCTCCACCTCCCCCTCTCCCTCTCACTCCCCACCCCCTCTCCCTCTCACTCCCACCCCCTCTCCCTCTCACTCCCACCTCCTCTCCCTCTCACTCCCGCCCCCTCTCCCCTCTCACTCCCACCCCTCTCCCTCTCACTCCCACACCCTCTCCTCTCCTCCCACCCTCTCCCTCTCACTCCCCACCCCCTCTCCCTCTCCTCCCCACCCCCTCTCCCTCTCACTCCCACCCCTCTCTCTCACTCCCCACCTCCTCTCCCTCTCACTCCCGCCCCCTCTCCCTCTCCTCCCACCCTCTCCCTCTCACTCCCACACCCTCTCTCTCACTCCCACCCTCTCCCTCTCACTCCCACCCCTCTCCCTCTCCTCCCACCCCCTCTCCCTCTCACTCCCACACCCCCTCTCCCTCTCGCCCCCCCTCTCCCTCTCACTCACCCTCTTCCTCTCACTCCACCCCTCTCCCTCTCACTCCCACCCCCTCTCCCTCTCACTCCCACCCCCTCTCCCTCTCACTCCCACCCCCTCTCCCTCTCACTCCCACCTCCTCTCCCTCTCCCCCGATATTATTAATCAAAGGTAAAGGCTTATCGGGAAGAATTTCCAAAAAAGCCTTGACTCCAAGCGACGGGAAAATGAGTTCATATTTCACCCAACAGATGGCAGTGCAGTAACCAGGTCATATATCGCCTGCAGCGCCTTGGCCGCCCCGCGAACACGCCGCTAAATCAGTGCAAATGGAAGGGTGGGTGGGAGTGTGTGTGTGTGGGTGGGGGGGGGGGGGGGGGGGAGTGTGTGTGTGGGGGGGGGTGTGTGTGTGGGAGTGTGTGTGTGTGGGAGTGCTGTGTGTGTGTGGGGGGGGGTAGGTGGGGGAGGAGTGTGTGTGTGGAGAGGGGGGGGAAAATGTGTGGAGTGGGGGGGGGGGGGGGGGAAAATGTGTGTGTGTGTGTGTGAGCGTGTGTGTGTGTGTGTGTGTGAGCGTGTGTGTGTGTGTGTGTGTGTGAGCGTGTGTGTGTGTGTGTGTGTGTGTGTGTGTGTGTGTGTGTGTGTGTGTGTGTGTGTGTGTGTGTGTGTGTGTGCGTGTGTGTGTGTGTGTGTGTGTGTGTGTGTGCGTGTGTGTGGGGATGGGGGTGGGAGAGGATGAGGAGGGGAGGAGATTGGTGGGAGGACGGGAGGAGGAAGGAAGGAAGGAGGAGGAGAGAGAAAAAACATGACCGGGTGTGATTTTCAGCAAAGACGTTCTGTTATTATTATTTTTTTTAGAGGAGAGAAAGGTCCAATAAATAAAAGAGTCAGAGAGAGAGGGAGAGAGAGAGAGAGAGAGAGAGAGAGAGAGAGAGAGAGAGAGGGAGAGGGAGGAGAGAGAGAGAGAGAGAGAGAGAGAGAGAGAGAGAGAGAGAGAGAGAGAGAGAGAGAGAGAGAGAGAGAGCAAGAGAGAGAGAGAGCAAGAGAGAGAGAGAGAGAGAGAGAGAGAGAGAGAGAGAGAGAGAGAGGGAGAGGGAGAGGGAGAGGGAGGGAAGAGGAGAGAGAGAGAGAGAGAGAGAGAGAGAGAGAGAGAGAGAGAGAGAGAGCAGAGAGAGAGAGAGAGAGAGAGAGAGAGAAAGAGAGAGAGAGAGAGACAGAGAGAGAGAGAGAAAGAAACAGAGAGAGACAGAGAAAATAAGAGAAAGAGAAACGAAGGAAGAAAATACAAGACAAAAAAAACAAAAAAAACTACAAATACAAAAGAAAAGAAAAAACTAAAACAACCACACAAATAAACACATAAAAACAAGAGGCCGTTTACATAAAAACGGAAACCTCTCGCGCGCAATTTTTCCGCCATAGAACAGCGCCATTTTCTATCACCTCGAGAACTTTACGACGAGAGGAAATGAAGTGTCTCGTTCTCTGTCCCACTTCTCTTCTTTATCTTCTTCTTCTGTATTTCTCCTTCATAAATCTCCTTCTCTCTCACTCGGGGCGGTAAATGCACATAAACAAGACAGACTCGCTCGGAATTACATAGACAAGTATAAGCACGTGCAGAGACATACACACGCTCATATACAAAAAAAAGAGAGAAAAAAAAGAAAAAAACACACACAAACACACACACACACATAAAAGTAAACACATACACATAAACACACAAGTAAACGAACACACACGCACGCACTAGTAAACACATGCGTATACAAACACATTCACACGCATATAAACATATACAGACACACGCACACACAAATAGACACACACATCCGAACTAATCACCTTACAAAACACACACATACGCGTCCATAAGTAAAAGAGAGAGAGAGAGAGAATAAAAAAAAACACACACACACACGCACAATATCTCCTGCAAGACAGCCAGCAAAGCAATGGCGGCACAAATCTATTAGAAAGGAGAAAAAGCGAGCGAGATAAGAGACAGGATCGCCATAACAGAATCCGGAAATAGTTAATCCCAAGGCAAAATAACTGCAACGCAACTCGGAACGTTACTGTTTTTGGCGGGAAACTGTCCGAATACCAGGGTCCTACTTCGTCTTCGGTCGTCGTATTATATAACTATATCGGGCTTATACAGAGGAAAAAAGACGGAAAAAGAAAAACGAAAAGCAAGAATAACCCTTAATTGCTTGAGATAATGGCGCATTAATGAACAAACTTGGGAATAGTTTCCGTTTGGGGGCGAGACTTCGGACAGCCCTGGGATCAAGATTAATTAAAGTTGGGGTCGAAGCCAAAGAAAGAGGGATCGGAAACTGCCGAGTGTGGGATTTGATCCTTTTCTTCCCCTGATGAACGGCTTTTGTTTTTCGTTCAGGGAATAAAAGGGATTTGAGACTCGCCTGCGCCTGCGTAGGCGCAGTACGGGGGGTGGGGGGGGGTGGCGGGTGTGGGATTGGATGGATCTCTATGGTTTATATATGTGTATATGAATATTTATATATATATATATATATATATATATATATATATATATATATATATATATATACATATACTGTATACATGTATATGTTTATATACACATACAAACACGCTCGCGCGCGCATATCGGGGAGAAATAGAATAAGAATAAGAATAGAAATAGAGACAAGAAGAAAAGCAAGAATGAGCAGAAAAGAGGAACAAGAAGAGAAGAAATACGCGAGGCCATCCTCCCCAGCGACCCCGATATAGCGACTCCCAGACTCCCGTAACGGCCTAACCTCATTAACAATATTAACGGCCGCAGTTAGAATCGTCCCAGATAGCCGGGGAGCGTCATTAACATCAAATTAACATCGCATTAACATCGCCCGCGACGTGAAACCCCCGGGAGGAGAGGGAGGGAACATCACGTGAAATGCGACAGAACGCTTAGAAAATACGGACATGAGGTCGAGCACGACGCAGGTGCACTGTCTCTCCCAC
>NC_091551.1:47674882-47682382 GCF_042767895.1 Penaeus vannamei | reverse complement strand
AGGAGAAGGGGAAGGGGGGAGGAAGGAGGGAGAGAAAGGGAAGAAAGGATAAAAGAAGGATGGGGATGATGGCAGGCGGGGGGAAAGTGAGAATAAGAGGAGGGAGAAGTGGAAGAGGAAGAGGAGAAGGAAGAGGCAGAGAAGGAAGAAGAAGAAGAAGAAGAAGCAGAAGGAGAAGAAGAAGAAGAAGCAGAAGAAGAAGAAGTAAAAAAGTAGAAAGAAGAAGAAAGAGGAACAGGAGAAGAAGAAAAGGAAGAAAAAGAACAAGAGAAAGAGGAATGGGGGGAAGAGAAGGCAGAAGATAAAGGAGAAAAAGAAAGAAAAAGAGAGAGAGAGAGAGAGCCGACTCGGATGGCAAAGGGGGCGTGGCTTCGGAAGGCGTGGTTGTATGCAGCCCTGGGGGGGGGTTTCTGTAATCACGTGACAACAAGGGATACACGTGGTAATTATGAGGCGGAGGGAGGGGCGGGGGGGGGAGGGAGGGGGAGATTTGTTTATTCTGAAGGTAATTTCATGATTTGTTATTTTTGTTGTTTGTTGTTTCTGTTTATTATTGTTGTTATTAATGGGTATTGTTTCTGTTGTTGTTATTTGTTGTTGTTGCTTTTGTTTATCTTTGTTATTTCTGTTTTTGCGTTGCTCCTGTTTGCTTTTGCTTTCGTACTATTAGACGTTTGGTATTTTTCACTGATTTGCCTATTTGTGAAGGTGCCGTTACACTAGCACTTTTTCTGTCAATTTTTGACAATTTTCTGAAATTTTGTCCATTTTTTAGCAAATTGTCGATTTTGAAGTCAGACGATAATGATCGTCTCCGTCTGAAAACCTTTCCGTCAACTTTTTCAGCCAAGCATAGCCAAATCAAGAGCTATATTCGGGAATGTTTGTATCTATGTTAAGTAAAATCGTCAAAAAACTGACGGAAAAAGTGCTAGTGTGACGCGGCCTTTACTGTTCGTGTTGCCATGCTCGTCCGTGTGATGTGGACGGAATGAATGTTTACGTGAGGGCGTCATCTTCAGGATTTTTTTTGGGATACGAAGAATTCTTTATCCTTATTTCATCACATCAAATTCTAGTTTTACGTAAAGCGTTCCCTTTCAAAATCTGATTTTCGATAACAGAATTCACTTTTGAATAATAGTTTTTGAAGATTATCAAACAAATTAGAAAAAAGAAAAACTTTTCTTTAACACGAAGAAAACCTTCCAATGCAACTCCGCTTCAAAATATTTTAATTATTTAAAAGCAGACGTAAATAAAAGAAATTCGCTTTGAATATCTGGCATCGTACGGTAGACTTCACGCCGCTTACAAATTCTAAATAGCTTATCTACTCCAAAGATCATTTATAGATAGTAGCAGTCCCGAAAATAAATCTTTTTTTCTGGATTATTTCCGAAACAGCAGAGTGGAATGTCCGAAGTGGAAGTCTGAATATCGCTTTTTCCCGTTCTCTTCTGTGCGATTCTGGCCTCTGTTTATCTCGGTTTTTCTTTCTCTTTCTCTCTCTCCTACACCCACTCTTTCTGTGTCTGTTTCTCTCTCAATTACACACACACACACACACTCTCTCTCTCCTACACCCACTCTTTGTCTCTGTCTCTGTCTCTCTCCCTCAATTCCCTTCCTCACACACACACACTTCTCCCCCTCTCTCTCTTTGTCTCTCTGTCTCTTCATCTCCTCTCCTCTCCCTCCCTCCACACTCCTCTCTCTCCTTTCTCCCTCCTCCTTCTCTCCTTTCATTCATTCTCCCTTCCTTCCTCCCTCTCCTTCTCCCTCGTTCCCTCCGCTCCTACCCCCCTTTCTCCTTCCCTCCCCTCTCCCCCTCTCCTCCTCCCATCCCTTCCTCCCCTCCTACCCCTCCCTCCCCCTCCCCCTCCCCAGTCTCCACCTCATCAGCGACGACTTCTGATTCCAGGATTCGCGATTGGGGATCCCAATCCGGGCGGGAGATCACTTCTAATTAAGACAGGGAGATGATAGGATGCCGTCAGGAGATTAGGACAATCGGCAGGGAGGGATGACAGCGAGGGAGGACAGCGAAGGGAGGGAGGTGGAGGATGGGAGGGAGGTGGAGGATGGCAGGGCGGGTGGGGAAGTGTGTGGGGCGGAGGCCAGGCAGGGAGCAGGGGAAGGGTGTCTATGGGTTTGGAGTCGCTGTAGGATGTCAGCTGCATAGGATATGAGGCGCGGGGTTAAGGGCGTTTCGATAAGATTAACGGCGTAGAGTTTTAGAGGAAGGAGGAAGGGGAGGAGGAGGAGGAGGAAGAGGAGGAAGAGGAGGAAGAGGAGGAGGAGGAGGAGGAGGAGGAGGGAGGAAGGAGGAGGAGGAGGAAGAGGAAGAGGAAGAGGAAGAGGAAGAGGAAGAGGAAGAGGAAGAGGAGGAGGAGGAGGAGGAGGAAGAGGAAAAGGATATCACAGCGGGATAATGGAGTAGGAAATTAGAGGAATAACAGGATAGGATACCAGCAGGAAGACGGCGATGAGAGGACATCAAACCGAAAGGACCTGCAGGAAGAGAGCGGAATGGACGACTTCACAGCAGGACGGCGAATTGACATCTAATCAGACTGACGTCACGCGAGGACACCGCTCCAGGACGCCCTCCTCGTCCGAAAGGGAAGCGACGGCGAGGAGAGAGAGGCGGACTTTTCTCGCGTCCCGGAGCTCCCTCGGGCGTCCACGGGCGTCCTTCGCGAGGCGCCCGTCCGCCCACTTCGCTCCAGGTGGGCGTGTCGACGGTGCCCTCGAGGTGGCCTCCCGCGTCCTCCTCTCCTCCTCTCCTCCTTTCCGTCTCTCCTTCTCTCCTTCTCTTCGCCTTCTCTGCTCCCCTCCTCCTATTCGTCTCTCCTCTCTTTTCCTACTCTCTTTCTTTCCTCCCTTCCGCCTCTCCTCTCTTCCTCTCCTCCTCTCTGCTTTCCCCCCTATCCATCTCTCCCCATTTCCCCCACTCTTCGCTTTCTCTCCTCCTCTCCTTCTCTTCTCCTTTCTTCCTATCTTAGCTTCCTTTCCTCTCCTCCTCTCCTTCTCTTCTCCTTTCCTCCTCTCTTCGCTTCCTCTGCTCTCCTCCCCTCCGCCTCTCCTCCTCTCCTCCTCTCCCTTCCTCGCCGCTCGCCTCAATAATGGAGCCTTTGAAGGGAAAACAATATCATCGACGCCAACATATGGCAAGGGAAAGGGAGAAGGAGAGGGAGAGGGAGAGGGAGAGGGAGAGGGAGAGGGAGAGGGAGAGGGAGAGAGGAGAGAGAGGAAGAAAGGAAGAAGGAGAGGAAAAGGGAGAGGGAGAGAGGAGAGGGAGAAGGAGGAGGGAGAGGAGTGGTGGGAGAGGGAGGAGGGAAAGGGAGAGAGGAGGAAGGCAGAGGGAGAGGAAGGGGGAGAAGAAGAGGGAGAAGGAGAGAAGAGAGGAGAGGGAGAGGGAGGGAAAGGGAGAGGGAGGAGGAGAGGGAGAGGAGAGGAGGGAGATGAAGAGAAAAAGAAAGGGGGAGAGGGAGAAGGAGAGGGAGAGGAAGAAGGAGAGGAGAGGGGGAGAGGAGAGGAGAGAGGGAGGGAGGAGAGGAGAGGGAGGGGGAAAAGGGAGAGGGAGAAGGAGGAAGAGGAGAGGGAGAGGAGGGAGGAAGAGAGAGAGAGAAGGAGGGAGAGGGAGAAAGAGGGAGAGGGAGAGGAGAGAGGGAGAGGAGAGAGGGGGAGGGGAGGGAGGGAGAGGGAGAGGGAGAGGGAGAGAGGGAGAAAGAAGGGAGAGAGGGAGAGGGAGGGAGAGGGAGATAGAGAGACAGAGAAGGAGTGAGAGGGAGAAGGAGAGGGAGAGGGAGAGGGAGAGGGAGAGAGGAGAGGGGGAGGGAGAGGGAGAGGGAGAGGGAGAGGGAGAGGGAGGAGAGGGAGAGAGGAGAGGGAGAGGGAGAGAGAAAGGGAGGGGAAAGGGAAAGGGGGAAAGGGAAGGGAGAGGGAGAGGAGAGGGAGAGGGAGAGGGAGAGGAGAGGTAGAGGAGGAGAGAGAAAAGAAGGGGAGAAGGAGAAAGGAGAAGGGAGAGGGAGAGGGAAAGGAGAAGGGAGAGGGAGAGGGAGAGGGAGAGGTAGAGGAGGAGGGAGGGAGAGAAAGAAGGGGGAGAGGGAGATGGAGAGGGAGGGAGAGAGGGAGGGAGGAGAGAGAGAGGGAGAGGGAGAAGGAGAAAGGAGAGGGAGGAGAGGGAGGGAGGAGAGTGAGGGGGAGAGGAGGGGGGAGAAGGAGGGGAGAGGGAGAGGGAGGGGGAGAGGGAGAGAGAGGGAGGGTAAAGGAGAAGTATTGGGTGAATAGCACGGAGAAAGAGATAGAAGGAGGCAGGAGAAGAGATTCAATGGCAAGGGGGAAGAAGAAAGAAGAAAGAAGAAGGAAGGAGGAAAGAATAAGGAATAAGGAAGGAGTAAGGAAGACGGGAGGCCGTTCAGGGGAGGTAAGGGAGCGCTCCAGGTGACTTATCGATAGATGCTGATAGATCTATAATAGAAGGAGACGGGGGCGGCGGCGTCTCGCGAGGGGAAACTTCCCTGGAAAACGGAAAGGGGGGGGGGGGGCGAGAAGGTGATCGGGGAAGGAGGGGAGCGAAAAGGATCGGGGGAGGAGGGAGGGGGAAGGGGGGAGGGGGAGGGGGAAGGGAGGGGGGAGCGAAAAGGATCGGGGGAGGAGGGAAGGGGGGGGGGAAGGGGGGAGAGGCAAAGAAAAGAAGGATCGTGGGGGAGAGGGGGGGGGAAGGGGGAGCGAAGAAGGATCGGGGAGGGGGGGAGGAGACGAGATGGATCGGGGGAGGAGGGAGGGAGAGGCGAGAAGGATCGGGGAGGAGGAGGGAGCGAGAAGGATCGGGGCGAGAGGGGGAAGGGAGCAGGGATCGGGGGAGAGGGGGAGGGGGCGAGGATCGAGAGGGGAGGGAGCAGAAGGATCCGGGAGGGGAGGTCTCTTTGATTAAGTAGGATTAATGGCACTCTTATATAGATGTATTTATATATTTGCATATCTATCTATCTGCATTGTCTGTGTATCTATCCATTATTCTATCTATCTGCATATCTATCTATTAATCTATCTGTATTATCTGTATATCTACCCAATAATCTATCTATCACTATATCTATCCATTGATATATATATATATGCAAATCTATCCATTGTTCTATCTATCTGCATATCTATCTATCAATCTATTTATCTGTATTATCTGTATGTGTATCCATCAATCTATCCATCTTTACGTCTATCCATTAATCTATCTATCTGTATATCTACCCATTAATCTATCTGTATATCTATCCATTGTTCTATCTATCTGCATATCTATCTATCAATCTGTTTATCTATCTATCTATATATATATTCATTAATCTATCTATCAATATATCCATCCATTAATATATCTATCTATTACTCTATATATCTGTATTATCTGTGTATCTATCCATTAATCTATCTATCAGTATATCCATCCATTAATATATCTATCTATTACTCTATATATCTGTATTATCTGTGTATCTATCCATTAATCTATCTATCTGTATATCCATCCATTAATATATCTATCTATTACTCTATATATCTGTATTATCTGTGTATCTATCCATTAATCTATCTATCTGTATATCCATCCATTAATATATCTATCTATTACTCTATATATCTGTATTATCTGTGTATCTATCCATTAATCTATCTATCTGTATATCCATCCATTAATATATCTATCTATTACTCTATCTATCTGTATTATCTGTGTATCTATCCATTAATCTATCTATCAGTATATCCATCCATTAATATATCTATCTATTACTCTATCTATCTGTATTATCTGTGTATCTATCCATTAATCTATCTATCTGTATATCCATCCATTAATATATCTATCTATTACTCTATCTATCTGTATTATCTGTGTATTTATTCATTAATCTATCTATCTGTATTTCTATCCACGAATCCATCCGGCTTTCCGCCATCTCTGCAAGTGGCCCCAACCAAGCCGCCGCCGCCAGTCAAGACCTCAAAAGGCAACAGAAAGGACCCAGGGTTGCCACTCCCACCCCCTCCTCCCTCACCCTTCCCCCCCCCCCCCGGTCCCTCTATCGCTCTTTGATGCCCTGTTGACAGAGTCCGTCAGCTCTCTCTCTCGCTCTATGGAGGGGGACAAAGAGCGAAGTCGGAAATCAGGGTTTCGAACACAGTCGCTTCGGGAGACCAAGGGAATACTGACCCCTATTTTTTTTATTTTTTTATTTTTTGTATTGGGGTGTGGGTTGGGGGGGTGGAGGGGGGGGGGAGGAGGATGGAGGAGATGAAAGGCGCCAAACTGAGAGAAATAGAAAGACAAAAGAGGGAAGGAGAAAGGATGTTTGTTTTGTTTAATTTTCTTTCTTCTTGGCTTTGATTTTCTGTTCGTTTGTGTGGACTTGGTGGGCGTATTGTCACGGCTTCTGCCTTGGGTGATGGCGCAGCGGGTCAGGGAGGGAGGGAGGGGAGGGAGGAGGGGAGGGAGGGAGGGAGGGAGGGAGGGAGGGAGGGAGGGAGGGAGGGAGGGAGGGAGGGAGGGAGGGAGGGAGGGAGGGAGGGAGGGAGGGAGAGGAGAGGGAGGGAGGGAGGGAGGGAGGGAGGGGAGGAGGGAGGGAGAGAGGGAGGAGAGAGAGAGACAGAGAGAGAGAGAGAGAGAGAGAGAGGGAGGGAGGGAGGGAGGAGGAGGAGAGGAGAGAGAGAGAGAGAGAGAGAGAGAGAGAGAGAGAGAGAGAGAGAGAGAGAGGAGGGAGAGAGGGAGGGAGGGAGGGAGGAGGGAGGGAGGGAGGGAGGAGGGAGGAGGAGGGAAGAGGGAGGGAAGAGGGAGGGAGGGAGGGAGGGAGGGAAGGAAAAGGGTAAGAGAAAGGGAAGAGGAAGGGAAGAGGAAAGGAAGAATAGAGAGGAAGAGAAGGAGAAAGAGAAGGAGAAAGGAAAGGAAAAGGGAAGGGGAAAGGAAGAATAAAGGAGGGAAAGGGCGCGGATGGAGGAGGCATGGGCGTACCGGAAGACATTCAGATAGGCGGACTTACACACACAGATGCAGAGACGTATATACGAAGGAATGAACAGATAGATACGTGAATAAAGATAGGAATTCATCAATAAATAGATAAATACGAAAATATGTAAACAATGGGAATAGACGAATTTATATATTGAATAGAAATGCACACAGACACAAGTAAACACTCAAATGTTACGTACTTATATATTACCTGTCCACTTTCGCCATCAGAACCCGCCTAAAAAAGAAAAAAGAAAAAACAAAAAAAGAAAAACAGAAAGAAAAACAGAGAAACCGCCCACTCACCCGTCGACCGCTTCCAGGAGACGGTGGGCGTGGGCGTCCCGCGGGCGTGGCACTCCAGCGCCACCTCCTCGCCGCCCACGACCGCGACGTCCTGCGGCTCCACCACCCACGAGGGCGGCACTGCGGGCGGGGGAGAGAGGCCGGCCGATTAGCGCCATCGTCGTCATTAATTC
>NC_091551.1:47643047-47649382 GCF_042767895.1 Penaeus vannamei | reverse complement strand
ATATATATATATATATATATATATATATATATATATATACACATATATGTATGATATCTAGAGAATAAGAGAAATAATGATAAAAAGAGATGAAAAACCTGATTGTCTTTGTTCATCGCTTACAGGAAAAAGAATGAAAAAAGATGTGATAAAATTAGTTTAAAATGATAATTGGCGTTCTTTTTTTGCGATGGTGACTATATATTTATTTATATATATTCTTATATACTTTTCCCCTTCACGTAAATTTCCCCATTTACACAAAAGAAGAATAAAGAGAGAGAATAAGAGAAGAAATTGTCAAAATTGAAAAATAGAATTTAATTGGTGCTATTTTTCCCGCCATTTTCCCCGGCAGGAAAATTCGATGGTGATGGTTGCCTTGTTCTATTTTTGTTTGTTTATATTTTTCTTATATATTTTTCCCTTCACGTAAATTTCCCAGTTTGTAGAAAAATAGAACGAGAGAAGAAATAATCAAAATTGAAACAAAGAATTTGATTTTCGTCAGATTTTCCCGCCATTTTTTTTTTTCTTGGCGGGAAAATTCGATAGTTGCCTTTTAACCATTTTCCTTTTATTTATATTTTCCCTACAAACGTTTTCCCCATCACGTAAGTTTCCTCATTTACAGAATGGCCGAGTCCGTTGTTGCAGAGAGTCTTTTTTCCCTTAATCGGCCTCGTTCCCGCGGGAGAGACTGGCCGTGCGCAACCTCGCCCTCCTTTGTTTCTCGTGGCTTCTTTAGTGTTATTTTACTTAAAAAGATGTTGGTTTTCGTTTTTTTCAGGTTCATGAGGTTTTGCAATTATATATATTTTATATTTTTTTGCTTGTTTCGTATTTTTTATTTTTCTTTATTTTTTTCCAGTTTCTTTCGCTCTCTCGTCTTTTGTTTTGTTTTAGGTTTTCTTTGCGCATTTAAACACGATTGTTTTTTCATCCTTTTCGCACATTCCTATTTTCGTTTACTACTCATTTCTTACATTTTCTTTCTTCCTTGTTTAACATAATCCCTTTTCCGAGCTATTTCTTCACTCTTTTCTTTACCTATTTTCCTTTTCTCTTCTTCATGAATTTTCTTCGGAATTCTCTTTCCTTTACTTCCTTTTTATATGTATCTTCTCTTTTCTTTCTTCTTTTCATTCTTTTTCTCTCTTCTGTCTTCCTTCCCTTCACTCCTTTTTTTCTCTCTCTTTCTCTTCATTTTCTTTTTCGTCATTCTTTTTCCTTCTTCTTCTTG
Organism: Penaeus vannamei; assembly: GCF_042767895.1. Classification (NCBI taxonomy): domain Eukaryota; kingdom Metazoa; phylum Arthropoda; class Malacostraca; order Decapoda; family Penaeidae; genus Penaeus; species Penaeus vannamei. Next base: position 47,648,139 of record NC_091551.1, on the reverse strand, counting down.
CTTTTTCTTGTTCTTGTTCTTGTTCTTGTTCTTGTTCTTCTTCTTCTACTACTACTACTACTTCTTCCTCTTCTTTTCCGTTTTCTTGTTCTTGTTCTTTTTCTTGTTCTTGTACTTCTTCTTTTTCTTGTTCTTGTTCTTCTTCTTTTTCTTTTTCTTTATCTTGTTCTTCTTCTTCTACTACTACTACTATTACTACTACTTCTTCTTCTTCTTCTTCTTCTGTGCTGCTTGTTATTGTTAACTACATTCAATTTGCACCTGATATTTCCCCCTGATAACGAACCCTAACTCATACCTTTTAAATGCTACTTTTCAATAATAATAATAACCTCATTAATTAACAAATTGGACCATCATCGTTACATAGCTTTAATTATCATCATGTACACTATATAAACAAATATATGCTAAGAGCTTTGTAATTCGCTTATACGATATACGAATAACTGTTATTAACTTTTTTTTTATCAATATCAACTAATATTTTCATATTACCTTCAACTAATATAATTAACTGATGTCATTAACTTAATTAATTTGTCGCGCCTCACAGTGCCCCTTTCGCCTCGCTGTCCGCGTCTGTCTGTCTGTCTGTCTGTCTGTCTGTCTGTCTGTCTCTGTGTATGTGTGTGTAAGAGAGAGAGAGAGAGAGAGAGAGAGAGAGAGAGAGAGAGAGAGAGAGAGAGAGAGAGAGAGCGAGAGAGAGAGAGAGAGAGAGAGAGAGAGAGTTAGAGGGAGGGAGAGAGAGAGAGATAGAGAGAGAGAGGGAGAGAGAGAGAGAGAGAGAGAGAGAGAGAGAGAGAGAGAGAGAGAGAGAGAGAGAGAGAGAGAGAGAGAGAGAGAGAGAGAGAGAGAGAGAGAGAGAGAGAGGGAGAGAGAGAGAGAGAGATAAAGAGAGAGAGAGATAAAGAGAGAGTGAGAGCGAGGGTCGATGTTGTGTGTTGTGTGAAAGAGAAAGAGAAATAAAAAGTGACTGAGAAACAGAGAGATAGAAACAGAGAAAGAGGAACACAGAGGAACAGAAAAAGAGAAACGGAGAGAGGAACACTGAAAGAAAAACAGAGAGAGGAACAGAGAGAGAAACAGAGAAAGAAACAGAGAGAGAAAGAGAGAGAGGCACACAGAGAGAGAAAAGTGGAAACCAATTTTCCCGCAGCTTGCATAAAAAATCAACTAACATTACTGTTGCAAAAAAATCCAATTCCTTTTTATTGCAAAACTAAATCACAGATGATTGCGCGCAAAATAGCTTCAAATTGCTAAGGGAATTTAATACCATTTTATGTTATTACTATTGTTACCAATATGATAATAATAATCGGTTTGTTATATCTTTTCATTATCATTATTAAGATTATTATAATCATTATGCTGGTATTACTATCATTATTCTGATTATCATTATTAATGCCTTTATCATTACTGTTAATGTTATTATTGTTATCATCCTTAGCTTTATCATGATTATCATAAACTACCTTTATTATCATTTTTACTGTTATCAACTTTATTATCATTCTTTTTTTCACTATTTCTTATCATCATTATTATCATTAAGGACGTTATCATCATCAATATTATTGTTATCATTACCATCATCATTATTATCATCGTCATTATCATCATTACCATTATCATCATTATGTTATCATTATCTTTTCGTATATGCTTTGTTCCACGCTTTCCCATCTCCTTTATCAAATCCTTAATAAAATAGAAATCAAAACGTCTATAATAAAAAACAAATAAAAACAAAATCTGAACTTCCAAAGTAAATGAAACACGAAAAATATAAATGAATTAAGATAAATGAAATACAAAGAAAAAAAAGTAAAGAAAAAAGAAAAACGTTTACAAATTAAGTAAAACGAAAGAAGTATATAAATAAGATAAAATAAAAGAAATACAAAAAAGGAAACAAGAGAAACGTTTACAAAGTAAATAAACCGAAAGGAAAATAGAAATAAGATAAAATAAATGAAATACAAAAAAGGAAAAAAAGAGAAACGTTTACAAAGTAAATAAAACGAAATAAAAATAAAAATAAGATAGAATAAATGAAATACAGAAAAACAAAAGAAAAGAAAAGGAATAAACGTTTACAAAGTAAATAAACCGAAAATAAAAATGAAAACAAAATAAAATAAATGAAATACAAAAAAAAAAGAAAAGAAAAGAAAAGAAAGAAAAAAACAAACAAAACATAAACGTTTACAAAGTCAAAATAAATCTTGCAGAGTTGCGTGCACTCACCGTTGCAGCGGAACAGGAATCGAATCGGGACCGGAATGAATATTGGAGGCCGTCCGGCGAGTAGGCCTATGCGCCGGAAAGCGACACCGGAAGTAGGCCTGTGAGCGTGTATGTGTGTGTTTGTGTGTGTGTGTGTTTGTGTGTGTGTGTTTGTGTGTGTGTGTGCTTGTGTGTGTGTGTGTTTGTGTAGTGTAAAAGCGGTGTGTGTGTGTGCCCCAGGCTACTGAAGATATCAGTCTGCGTGCGCGTGCGCCCCAGAAGGCAGGTCTGCGTGCGCTCATGTGTGTGTCCCAGGTGTGCGGTGTGCGTGTGTGTGTGCGTGTGCGTGTGTACGTCTACATGTGTGTGTCTCTGTGTTCGTATGCTTCCGTATGTATGTCTCTCTCTCCGTGTGCGTGCATGCAATCTGTATGTGCGCCTGTGCGTGCGTGCGTGCGTGCGTGCGTCGACGTCAGTACCCCCGCGCGTGCATAGGCATGTCGCCAGATTCGGCAAACGCAAAATAATAAAACTTGCTTGACGAGTTTTCCAATAGACAGTTTTAATTTCGCGCGACGCTTTTGAGAGCGGAAGCGAAACGGGTAATTCGTAGAGAGTTTTTTCGTTTATTTATTTTATATCCTGGGGGGAGGGGGATGGGGAGGGGGGGATGGGGGAGGGGTGAGGAGAGGGAGGGAGGGGGAGGTAAACAAATGGGGAGGATGGGAAGGGGGAGGAGGGGGATGGGGAGGAGGGGGAGGGGGAGGGGGAAGGGGGAAGAGGGAGGGAGGGAGGGGGAGGGGAGGAGGGGAGGGGAGGAGGAGGGAGGGGGAAGGGGGGAGGGGGAGGGTGAAGGGAGAAAGGCAGGTATGGGGAAAGGGGGAAGAGGAAGGGATCGAGGAGGGAAGGATGATGAAGGGGGAATGGTGGAGAGGGAGAGAAGAGAGAAGGGGAGAGAGGAGAGGAGAGAAAGAGAGGAGGAGGAAGGTGGAAGTGAGGAGGAGGGAGGAAGGGGAGAGAGGGAGAATGGAAGAGGGTGAGGGGGATAGAGGTAGGGGAAGGGGGAAGGGGAGTGAGGGAGGAAGAAGGGTGAAGTCGGGTGGGCGAAAGGGAATCTATTTTAGTGTCTCTCGTTCTTATCATTCTTCCAGTTGAGGCAGATTAATTCTTTTATATTCATTTCACCTCTTCTTGTTTATTCATTCTGCTTCTCGCTGCCTCTCGTTAATCGACATTGTTTGAATGTCTGTTTTTCTGTCTATCCGTCACTCTCTCTCTCATTTCTTCGTTGCTCTCTCTCTCTCTCTCTCTCATTTCTCCCATTTCTTCGTTTCCCTCTCTCTCATTTCTTCGTGTTTCCTCCCTCCCTCCCCTCCCTCTCTCCCCTTCCCTCTCCCCCTCCCTTCTCTCCTCCCTCCCTCCCTCCCTCCCCCTCTCTCTCCCCTTCCCTCCCTCTTCCTCCCCCACTCCCTCCCTCCCTCTCTAATAGCAACAAGAGAAAATGTAAACAAACAGTAAGACAAACATGAAACAAGGATCCCCACAGGACCGCTCAGTGGAGGCGAAGCGGCGGCGGCGACCGCGTCAGCCTCCGTCGGCCGCCCGCAGATAACGCGGCTTAATTTAGCGCCTCAAAACAAGTCTTATCGTCGTCTTGCGAGAGCTTGGGGGCGGTGGCTGTGCCGTGGTGAAGGCGCCTCTGTCTGCATTTGTTTCTCTCTCCCTCTCTTTCTCTTTCTCTGTCTCTCTCTTTCTCTGTCTCTTTCTCTGTCTCTGTCTCTCCCTCCCTCTCTCTTTCTCTTTCTCTGTCTCCATTTGTCTCTTTCTCTTTCTCTCTCTCTCTCTCTTTCTCTTTCTATTTCTCTGTCTCTGTCTCTCCTTCTCTGTCTTTCTCTGTCTCTGTCTCGATTTGTCTCTTGTTTTAAGTCTTCTGTGTTTATCTTTGTTTATCATTCGTTCTCGGTCTGTCTGTCTGTCTGTCTCTCTCTCTCTCTCTCTTTCTCTCTCTCTCTCTCTCTCTTTCTATCTCTCTCTCACTCTCACTCTCTCTCTCTTTCTTTCATTTGGTATCTCTCTCTCTCTCGGTCTTTATCTTTCTCTCACTCTCTCTCTCTCTCTCTCAGTCTCTCTGTTTCTCCCTCCCTCTCCCTCTCTCCTTTTCTCTCTATCTTGATTTACCCCCTCTCTCTCTTTCTTTCTCTCCTTCCCCCTACCTCTCTCCCTCCCTACCTCCCCCCTCTCTCTCGTTTCTTCCTTTCTTCCTCTCTCTCACTTTCTCACCCTCTCTCTCCATCCCTGCCTCCCCCCTCTCTCTCATCTCTTTCTTTCTTCCTCTCCCCCTCCCTACCTCCCCCCTCTCTCTCATATTTTTCTCTCTTCCTATCTCTCTCACTTTCTCACCCTTTCCCCCCCCCAACTCTCCCTCCCCGAATCCCGCCATCTCCCGGCTGCTTGGGCGGGAAACAGCGGCTGCAACAACACAGATAGCGACGGAATCTTTGGCGTCTCGGGTCGTGTTCCGTCAGTGCGCGGCAAAGGCAGGTGGAGGGAGGTCGCTCAAGTCGGCGCTCAGGTGGGGGGAGGGGGAAGGGAGGGGGAAGGGAGGGGGAAGGGAGGGGGAAGGGAGGGGGAGGGAAGGGGGAAGGGAAGGGGAAGGGAGGAAGGGGAAAGGGAGGGGGAAGGGAGAGGGAAGGGAGGGGGACAGGAGAGGGGGAAGGGAGGCAGAAGGGAGGGGGAAGGAAGGGAGAAGGGAGGGGGAAGGGAAGGAGAAGAGTGGGGGAAGGGAGGGAGAAGGGAGGGGGAAGCGAGGAGTAAGGGAGGGGAGGGGAGGGGGAAGGGAGAGGGAAGGAGGAGGGGG